>NW_027530853.1:1562136-1604284 GCF_008692635.1 Crocuta crocuta | reverse complement strand
GGGCGAGCTGAGGAAGAGGAGGGGGAGGGGAAGGGGAAGGAGGAAGTGGGAGAACAGTCATTTGGTTTCTTGAGCCGGAAGAGAGCCAGGCCTTCAAGGCTGCTCGTTTGGGAGGCTGGACAGGGTCCTGGTGAGTGGGGGTGTGGCTTCGGGGGCATTGCCTCAGCATCCACCCCCTTCCCAAGTCCCTGAGTCTCAGGCTGTCCTGGTCTCAGGGGAGACTGTTTCCTCCAATGTCTGCAGCAGGGGGAGGTTTCTAGAATAATTCCTTGTTTTCTTTCTCTAGGATGGAGGAAGAACAGACACATTCCGATCACAGACAACAAAATCCCGTTCACGTATTTGAAATGGAAAAGCTAAAATGTGAAGGGGACATAATCCTCCCCCTTCAGGACCTCAGGGCCTAGTTTGTGGCCTAAATCTTTAATGGGTCTATTATTTCATGGTCATAAATGGATCCCTTATTCTGGTTACAGCCTGCTAATGACCACTTGGGGTCTGAGCAGGAAGTCAAATTCCTATTTTGCTGTAGAACTCTTAAAAGAATGAACTTGGGGTCAGGCCCCCCTTGGTCTGAATCCTGACTCTGACCCTCACTAGCTGAGTGGCCTTGCCCAAATAATTTAACCTCTCTGCCCCGGAGCCTCTTTGTTAGGGGAATGGGAGATTAAATGAGATCCAGGAGGCAAGCTGCCAGAAGGGCCCTGTGCGTCCAGGCTTCAAAGACTGGCAGAGTTCACATCCCTGCGGTGGCAGTTACTGGTGGTGTGACCTTGGGCAAGTCACTAAGTCACCCAATCCTTAGGCCGTGGTGTCCTCCTCAGGTTCCTGTGAGGGCTCTATGTCTGTCAGGCACTTAGAATTGGGGCTGGCTCCTAATAAGCTCTGAGTTCAGCCAATTTAATAATCTCCTGACTCCATACATGGTGTGGGGATATGTGGTGGGTACCGCAGCCACCATGACATCATTGTCTAAGATATTATTATCTAGGCTTGGCATCAGGGAGAGGCCAGCTGTCCTCATTAGAGTGTCCTAGCAGCAAAAAAAAAAAAAAAAAAAAAAAAAAAAAAAAAGTCCGCCGCCCCTGCCCTAGAGCCTTATATCACTGACTGCTAGAAATGGGGTCTTTTTGAAGAAATACAGTCTCGGGCTCATTCCAGATCTACTGAATCAGAATCTGCGTTTTAACAAGATGCCCAGGTGATTGTGTGGATATTAACTCTCATGAAGCAGTGAACTAGAGCACCTCGGGGGGAAGGATCAGACGTGCTTCTGGCATTCCCTGTGAGGTGTGACCCTCCTGCGAAGCCCTGGCATCCTCCATGCAGCCCCTACGCCTCCCTGTTATCATTGCCAGTGTACCTGTACCCCCTGCTAGCCGGTGGGCCGTTTGGGGACCCATCTGCCTCAGCCACCACTGACTGATGGTATGTGTAGTGGTTAAGAACGCTGGCTTTGGACCTGGACTGTGGGACCCCAATCCCACCTCTGTCACTTATTAGCTGTGCAACTGTGGGTGAGTTATTTTATTTCTCTATGCCTCAGTTTCTTTATGCATAAGAAGTGAAAAATAATAATCTCCCAGGGTTGTTGTGAAGAGTGAAGGATTGAATAAGTATCAGGCCTTAGGCATTCGTGTTGCTGCTGCTGTCGTCATCATAAATACCCCAAGTGCCAAGGCCGGTGTCAGGCACACAATCGATACCCAATAAACATCGACTGAGCGAGCGATCTCAGCTGGGTGCACATTAATGTGTTTCCCACCCTGACATTGGCAAAGCTCTCTCAGATATCGGACATTGAACTCTGCTTCTTCTGTGTGAGTTGAATTCCCCGGGGAAGATGAGCGATGGGGAGCAGACTCTCTATGTCCTCTGAAAAGTAACCTGCTGAGTGTGCAAGACCACA
Source organism: Crocuta crocuta (assembly GCF_008692635.1). Classification (NCBI taxonomy): domain Eukaryota; kingdom Metazoa; phylum Chordata; class Mammalia; order Carnivora; family Hyaenidae; genus Crocuta; species Crocuta crocuta. The sequence goes on along the minus strand of NW_027530853.1, from coordinate 1,602,375 downwards.
CTGGCTTCTGTCTTAAGGGCCAGGTCAAGGAGAGAACAGCACTTTAAAAAATATGGTGGTTATGGTTTACGGAGGCAGCCCTTTTGAGCCAAGTAAGTACGATCCAGGAAAAACAAATGCTGCTCATTTATATTTAAGGAAAAGGCAGGGGGCAAAGCTTTGACCCAGCTAGAAAGCATCCTCTTACTCTTCAACAAGATATTGTGCTTTCAGAATTTTGTCTCTTTTCACCCAGGATCAGCAGTTGGAGGAGGGAAATGAGAGGATCTCCATACTAAGTCCTTGGCTTCTACTTCCGAGTTCCCTACTCGAGGTAACTGGAAACACGGATTTCTGATTCTGTGCCCTCCTAGGCAGTGCAGCCACCAGGGAATAGCACGCAGCATGTTAGAAATGGTAGAGAATGTTTTAGGCATGCTGTTTCTGGACAAAAACACTGGCCACAGAGGGAGAGCAAAAGCGTCTTACAGAGGGCTGCATCGGTGGTGTATCGTCCTTGCAAGCTTAGACACCTCTGTGCCTCCTAACCCTGAGACAGTGGTGACTCTGGACCTGGTTTCCCCCAGGAACTTTGAGCTGAGGTTTCCTTGCTGGCTCCTCTACCTGATTGTGAGAGCTTTGAAGGTCATTATCCTATGTTACTCATCACCGTGTTCACAGAGCTCTGGACAGGGCCTGACACATAGTAGGTGTCAGTAAATGTCAACACGAATTGAATTCAGCAAGGATCTGCAGCCCTGCAAAGACGGGACACTTCTTGGAAACCACTGTGGGCTAAATTGAGGGGTAGAGACTGGAACATACGGATTCCAGAGTAATAACAATAATAGTTTGTCTGCCTCTGAGCAAGGCCCATAACATGCGTTATCTGATGTCCCCACATTACAGATGAGGAAACTGAGGCCTCAGAGAAGTAACTCGCTAAAGATCAAACAACTCACAACTCAATACATGGTGGAGCCAAATGAATGCATGTTTTTCTTCCTATTTCCTTTATTTACCCCACTAATGATAGTACTTAGACTGGAGACTAGAAATTAAAATCCAGGCAATCTGACATGAGAGGGAAGAATCTTTGTGTTTGAAAGGCCCCCAAGTCCGTAGACTGGAGGAAGCAGTCTTGTTGCGGTGCTCCAGCAAATGGGAGGAGCCATGAGCAGGTGGATGTTAACTCATTGCAAGAACTTTCCAATAATGAAAGCGGGGCCACAATGGAATCAATGGATGCTATTGAATAACTTTAAAAAATTATGTTCCAGGGAACTCTAGACTTATCACAGTCTAGAAAAATAGTATGGGGGAGGTAGGGAATTCTGATATCAAATAGTTTGAGAAGCCACATCCAATGTTCCTTCTTGAAGATCACGATGCACCTTAGCCCATGAAATACTCAGAGACATTCTGAGAGAGGAATGATTGGCTTTCTTGAACCCAGTGTTTCCCACATTTATTTGACTAGTGAACATGTACTTCAAGTAATGTTTTTAACATTCCACTGAAACTCTGCTGGGGAAGATTGGCCTGGAACCCTCGGTGCTCCTTCCTGCCCAGCGTATGCTGTAGAGCTCTGTGACACAAAAGTCCCACTTAGCCAATTTGTAATGATTTCCTAAATTGGACAAATAACCTTATCCAAATAGCCAGGGTGATAAGCCCAGGAGGAGAAGGTGCTGGAGGAAGCGCTGTGTGCCCAGCAACACGTGGGTACCTCCAGCAAGGAGGTGCTGATAGCATTGTTTTTCTCAGGTGTTTGAATTTTTCATCCCACAATTATGTCTTAAGCCACAGATAAAATTCACACCCACGTTTCACTCAAGATAAACCTAACATAATAATAATATGAAAAGATTAATTCTTTGGAGAAGAATAGAGGGGAATGTGGCCGCAGCTTAAAAAGAAGTCAACACTCAAGACTCAGAGAACGGGTTTTCTGTGGTACCACATTCCATACCAACATGGGAATCTGTGTGCAGCGCTCCTCAGCACACGCATGTCTGTGCGTATGCCACAACGTGCTGCCGTTCACATACCCACAAGTGTGACTGCCAGAGGTCCCTTTGAAAGCCCCTAGCCTCAAAGTCCAGCCCACCACTTTGGACTCACTGTAGTCTTTTCTCTGTGAAGTCTTCCCTGACCATGTAGGGATGACTAACTTTTCTCTTCTACATCATCTTGGAGAGTGTATCCGTTAGCTTTTATCAGTCTGGTGAATAACCACTCTCCCCCCACAAAAACCCCAGTGGCAAATAACAAGTATTTTTGAGCTGCAGCATCTCGTGTCTATTGGTTAGCTGGGGACTGGCTGATCTAGGCTGGGCTTTGATCATAGATTTGGCTCAGATCTGCTTCACATGTGTCTGATTCTGGTGCCAAGATGCTACCTTAAGCATGTTCTTTAGGATTCCCCTTAAGCCTTCAGCTTTGACTCATACACTGTTACTTCTACCTGTGTTCCACTGGCTAAGGCAAGTTTCATGGCCAAGTCCAAGGTCTGTGGAGTAGGGAAGTGCCTTTCTCTTATGGAGGTCAAGGGGAAAGGAGCCAATGTTTGATGAACAGCACATGATACACTTAGAGAGAGTTTTTAGTCATGAGCCTAACTTATATCCTTGCTTAGATACCTTTGTACTGTTAAGAATTGCGCTTCTGTGTCTGTCAGAGATGATAGTATTGGAACTGAGACTTGAAGAACTGAAGTTTCCTCCAACACCTCTGTGATGCCTTATTCTGCACAGCAGTACTGAAGGAAGGATGTAATGAAATGTAAAGTGCATGGACAGTCTGCACTTATGCATGCACATAGTCATGCATCCTGGCTCTGCTGTGTGCAGGTGACCCTAGCAAGCCCTTTATGGCTTCTTGGTGTTGGATTTTGTAAGAGTCATAATTAATCATACCTCTCCTTCTTTAAAGTTCCAAACCAATTTAGAATTATACATGTCAGTTTGATGGGGATGAGAATGCTGACTTTTGTAACTGGCAAAGCGAAATTTAAGAATAGCTTGAATCTAAAGCTGAAGTGGTTTTCTTGATAACTTCCTCTGCATTTGGACTCTGAAGACCACCTGAGGGTACTTCTGGGTCTTCATAACAGATTTTTAGCTAGATGCATGGAGAATTGTGGCCAGGGGAGAGGCCATCCCTTGGAGGAGTGTTTACACTTAAGAGAAACATGGACCAATGAGTGTCAACCTTTTGTCATCTTGAAAATCATACCAATCTCTCCTCCACCCACATTAAGGAGGGTGTGAACGGTGGAAGGAAAGATGGAACCATTTCCCCTCCTTCACACCTCCTCTGAGAGGTAAGCCATTTCTGTTGCAGGGAGCAGCAGGAGTTGGTGAGAAAGGTAGAATAGGTATAATTACTTGTGGAATAAGGGTGATTTTATATAGAAGGGGCCATTGTTGAGTCAAAAGCACAGGCCTTTCTATGCCACTTACTACAGATGAGCCACTGCACCATGTCTAGCATGGTGTGGCAGCTCTCCCTTGATGCCAAGTCCAGATGGGTAACATTCTAACTCCACCCCAAATTCATCCAAAATCTTAACCCTAGTCTTCTCCCATTTACAACTGAACAAAGCCCCTTGTGTTTGGTGAAGTCATCTGTATATTTGCCACTTCCCAGGATGGAGTGCCTACAGGTCAGGAGACTTGACTTCACTGTGTTAAACCAAATGCTCTCTTATATTCTTCCCTCTCATCTTGGATGCTAGTTTGTTCTGCACACAGCAGTTAGAAATAAAGCATGGTGACTGGTCAGAGAGAAGTTGTGGTTAAGCTGAGCATAAACTTCCAGAGTTTATGAAAAGCTACATACTTGGCTGGGGGCTTATACGTATAATCTTCTGGAGCATAATACTAAGTGAGGTGGAGCTGGAGGGAGATGCTGGGGAAAGGAGACTGCATTTGTGAGGACAATGGTGTCATTATTTATAGTGTTACATCTGATGATCCCAACAATTGAGTTAGGTTGAGTTGTTAAGAGCACAGCCTCTGGGGTAGCTTCCAGGCTTCTTCATATACCATTTCCTTGACTTTAGGAAAATCTGTGTCCCAGTTTCCTCATTTGAAGAATGGTAATAAATGTAAGATGTTGATGGGAAGATATGTAAGATATTGATAATACTTCCCACATAGTGTTACTGTGAGGATAAAGCAACTTAATGCACATGGTGGGCAACCTCTGAGTTGGCTTCAATGATCCCTGCCTCCTGGTAGTCACATCTTTGTGTAATCCCCATCTTTTGAGCAGGAGATGGGCTTAGTGACTTGCTTCTAATAAGAGAATGTGGAAAAACTGATGGGATGTCACTTTGAGATTGGGGCAAAAGAGACTGTGACTTTCATCTTTCATGCCTTCTCTCTCTCTCTCGCTTGTTCTGATGGAAATCACTGCATGTGTGAGCTCCCCAGACCAGAAGCTCATCTGGGAAGCACCTGAGGTGGTCCCTGGTGAATAGCTATCTAGGAACCAAGCCCTCAGTCCAAAAACCAGTAAGAAACTGAATCCTGCCAACAGCCATGTGAGTGAGCTTGGATCAAGATCTTCTTCCTTGATCACTGAGGTGACTGCAGGCCCCCCCGCCCACACCTTAACTGTGGCCTATAGTAGACTCTAAATCACAGAACCCAGCTAAGTCCTGCCATATTCCTGACCTACAGAGACAGAAATAATGTGTTTTAAGCCACTGTTTTGTAATTTGTTAGACAGTGATAGATGACTAATATAATACATGTACAATTCTTAGAGCAGTACTTATGCATAGTAAGCCCTCAGTAAATATGAACTATCTTTATTATTAATAGCTCCATTTCACAGATGAGAAGTACTTGCCCAGAGTTGCACAATTAATATATAGTAGGATAGGGTGTCTACTCTTGTTCTACCTCTCTTTAAAGTCATTGCTCTCAAAGCATTACTCTTTGAAAGATGTAGCTTGTGGAAGTCCTTAGCAAAAGTTATTGAAGAAGAGAAGGCAGGTTTGTATGGGAAACCCTGGAGATGAGAATGACCCTCTAAGGTTGCAAAGGAAATGGACCTGGACTGGGGAGAGCCATGGCCAGCCCTTCATGGGGATCTACATTGTGGAGAAGGACAAACAAGGCTTAGTTAGAGGCTAGGTACATGGAAGAACCAATGCATGGTTGTGTGTGTCCCAAGGGTTTGTAAGGACCAAGGGATGAAGCGCCGGTCTCTCATACCCTCCAGGAGCTTATGAACAAAGTCCCTCAGATAAGCCCCACCCAGAGAAGTCCATCTGGACAAAGAGCATTTTCATTGCTATCTTGTCATGGTATTGACAATGATGATGAGTCATATTGGCTAATTAAGGGTGGTCATAACTGCATGGGACAGCATGTTCTTTGAGTGCTGTGACTACTGGGAATGTCAGTGAGATCTCTCAGGTTGAATGAGCAGCAAACCCAGGAAGCCTGCAGGGAAGCAGGTGAAGGGCTGAGTTTTGAGGGAGTGGGTGGCAATAAGGGTGCAGATTCAAGCTTTTCTACAGACACCCAAAGAATCAGACAGATACACAGAGGCACACAGACACTTTTATTAAAGCAAACATACTCCCAGACACACAGCCACACTTACAGACATATCTACAGAAAGATAATAACCCTCAGAGATTCAGAGAGAACAACAAAAATGCTCAGATAAATGCCCAGATATGAGGGAGGAACAATTATACACCACAACTCATGTTTCCAAGAAGAGGAAGACATTTCTATTGCACCATCCAGGAAAGAAAAGTATGGAAGAAACATTTCATGCTTTTGTCCATCCTTCAACCATTTATTCTCAGAGAAGTAACTTATCTGATTGGGGAGTTGGGAGAAGAAGTGAGCATGCTCAGCTTAGCCCCTCCTAGGGCTTCTCTGTCTTCTGCCCTGGCTGCTTGCAGAGAGGAAATGGCATTCTTTCCAGTTCTTTGGTACTGGGTAGCCACCCAGGTAGTACTCCCAGCTTCCTTTGGGGAGTTATCTGATGTGCTGAATAGATAAATCCATCTAATTAACTGGCAAAGGATTTTCAAACCCATTTGGCTACAGATCTACAGCCACACCTTTGACTTGACTTTACCTGGTAGAGTTGACATTGTGATTTCCATCTTCTGTCTCATGGGTCTTATTTCTCAGTTGGTTTCAAAATCACTATTCCTGATTCCAACACCAGACATTCTTACTGATAGAAAAAAAAAAAAAAAGACAACAGAGACATGGACAGATGTTCAAAGGCACCAGCATGGACACATAGATGAGATGGCACCTTCATGGTTACACAAGCAGTTCTTAATCCTGGCTGGGCATTAGAATCAACTGGAAGATTGACAAATCCATGCTTAGGCTTGAGTCCCACCCCAGACAAACTGAATCAGAATCCACTGGGTGAGGGCCCAGGCAGTGGTAATCTTAAAAGCTCCCTTGTGATGCCAATGGGTAGCAGCCTCACCTCCCAACACTCAAAGGCTCACACATACTTTTGCCTCCATGGAGAGCCTCAGTGGTCCCCATTCCTAATCTTTCTTTGACATCACCTGCTCCCAGGTACAGCTCCAACTTTCATTACCATGGATGTCCTGGAGATCCCAGTAGCAGCTGAGGGCTATTTACTAAGCAGGCAATTGCAATGGCCTGTGGATGCTGCCATTCCAAGCCATGTGACCCTTCTGATGGACCACGAAGACCTTCTTACCACTCTTCAAACCCCTGCCCCAGGGTTCCCAGCATACGAGAATGCTCAGGGAAACTTGGTCTCGTGGTATTATGTCTTGTTCCAGTCCTGCTTCCCCCTGCAGCTCTGTCCCGGGATCCCAGTGGTGCAGGTGCTGGCATGCTGAGCAGAGAGCAGCCCCTATGACCGTGTGCCGGCAAATGCTGCTCTCCCCACAGCCAACAGTCCCTGCCCTGCAATAAATGGAGGCCAAACTTGTCTGCCAGCAACAGAGAGGGCAAGGCCAGACTCATAGCAACAACATGGGGAGCTTCCCTGGCACTGGACCTAGAGCTGCCCAGATTCCTTCTCTGCTTTTCTGTATGCATCAGAGGAAGCTATTGGCATTCCAACCAGGAATCTGGCCTTCTCCATCTGCCCCATGCTCTAGGCCCAGAATTCTCAAATTTGTGTGCATCAGAATCACCTGGTGATTCTGTTAAAATACAGGATTCCTGGGCCTCTCTTCCAGCGTTCCTGACTCAGAAGGTCTGGGATGGACCTGAGAATTTGCATTTCTGACAAGTTCCCAGGTGATGCTGAAGCTACCGGTCCAGGAACCAGCATTTGAGAATCACTGCTTTATGTTGCTTCTCCTCCTACTCTTGAGTCAGCTTGGTTGTGTGTTTTCTCTTGTCATGTGAGGATTCAGGGCCCAGAAAGGGGTTTTAAGTTACTTCAACTACAATGTTGATCATGATCAAGCTTCTCCTTCCTGACCTCTATGAGCCAGACACCATGCTGAGTGCTTTACATGCATTATCTTCTCAACTACCCTATAAGGAAGGCACTATTCTTCTGTTTTACCCACAGGGAAACTGAGGTTAGGTAACTGATCCAACGTCATATAACATGGAGTTACTACATAGTTGAGCTAGGACTGGAACCCAAGCCAGTCATGGTCTTAAAATATTTATTCATTCATTCACTCATGCATTCATTCATTTATATATAACAAACACACTTCACAAAAATGTATTGAACATCTTCTGTTATGGACACTATTCTAAGTCCTAATGATACAGCAATGGATGAGGCAAAGCAGACGGCTGCCCCCATGGGTCTTAAATTCAAGAGGGAGAGGGAAGATATAGCTAATAAATTAAAAGATGCATGTGGATTTTGGTCAGCTGTTCCTTTGCGGTCCACAGTGAGGGAGGACCTGACTCAGCATGTAGTCAGGGTTCTGGGAAGGGCTTCTGGCGTGGGAGCAGGCAGTGTGGTCCTCGGCATCCCCTCCATGCTCCCAACTGAGTCAGTGGGTAGAAGCCGGTGGTTCTCAGAAGCAGGGCAGAGCCTGGGGCAGGCCCAGTCTTTTTTTTTTTTTTTAATGTTTTATTTATTTTTGAGTGATAGAGACAGCATGAGCAGGGGAGGGTCAGAGAGAGAGGGAGACACAGAATCCGAAGACAGGCTCCAGGCTCTGAGCTAGCTGTCAGCACAGAGCCTGACGCGGGGCTCGAACCCACGAACCATGAGATCATGACTTGAGCTGAAGTCGGACGCTTAACTGACTGAGCCACCCAGACGCCCCTAGCCCAGTCTTAGGATTAGCAGTAATCACTCCCTACCCCCAGAACAAATCCATCCCCCTCAGAGAGCCACTCAGTTCCCTCCTTAGTCCTTTGGTAAGCTGCAGTCCCGTCGTGGTGGGATGGCTTGGTCTGGGCAAAGATCATCTGATAGTCACTGTGTAAAGAGAAATGGTTTATTGAGCCACTTCACTGAACTCATTCACAGGGTGAGCTGGTGAGGGGGCCTGACATGAGACTTATTTTAGAAAGCAGCCATCTGCCTGATCTTTATACAATTCTTATTGAATACCCATGTGGATGGTGTGCTAAACTGTCCCCTATTGGTTACACATGCCATCATCACAGCCACAGTCTGACTCTCCCTGTCATTTATCGATAACATGTCCTCAGCTTACTGTGTGTTGTCAGTGTAGCTCAGTGTCAGGAGTCTGTTGCATGGGGACTCCATAAAGGCACTGAATAGGTCTTAAAATTCTTAATTTCTGTAGTACCCAGCAGAGTGCCTGACACTTAGATTTCAGTAAATGTTGGATGGATGGATGGTTGTATGGGTGAGTGAATGAATGAGATGCTTACTCTCTGCCCTCTGTCTGTCCCTGCTGGCCTAGGCCTGCCTAGCTACAGACACTAATGACATTCAACACACAGATTCAGCCTCTGACTCAGCCAGGCTGTATCCGAGGAGCCCAGTCACATCAGCAGCAGGATATGGGGTGAGCTCTGTTGCTCTCAGTGCAGTTTTTGGAGGGGGCAGAGTGGCTGGTCCTCATCGACCTTGAGCTGCTATCCTCTCCTTTTCCACTGTGCCTCCTTCCCCCAGCCAAGCTCACTCTGTATGATTGCATGCATGCCTCAGTTTCCCAGTTTCTCACCAGTTTCTTGCATGGATTGAAACTTGCCTTGATCCCCACCTATCTTTCTAGGACCCTACCATCCTGCCTGGCTCTTTCCAGACCCCTCCTCGCCTCTATAATTCCAGCTTCAGGCTGGACCCTCTGGGATCACAATGCCCCTGGGCTCCTGCCTCTTGTCTTAATGCACCACATTGAATCCATCATTGCATCTTCAGCCCAAGTCTGCCATATTCCTTCAGATCCCAGATCCCAGTGACTGGCACTGAACATTGGTCACCCTTTGCCTGCCAAGTTAGGCACCTGAGATGCCAGCCTTATGTGGTCTAGCTTTTCCCCTTTCCTCTGTGACCCACTGAGGCATTGGCCTCCCTGGGCATGGAGCCTGCTCAGTCCAGGATACCTCATTTTCTTACCTTTTCTTTTTCATGAGTCACCCTCTGGGCCTGGGAGGGTCTGATGAGCGTCTCTTTCCCTCTTCCTGCTCACTCTGGGCCAAGCCCTTTGCTTATCCCCATCCCCCTCTGTCATTCCGGGTCTGTCAATTGTCTCCTCCATCCCTTCCCTCTTCTCCTCATGGCAGCTTCTGACAAAACTCCCAAGGCCTCCCTGAGCAATAAGCTGTTTCAGACAAGAATCCCATCTTCCCAACATCTAAAGTATTCCACCAATCTGCTCTCAGGTGCCTTTGGTGATCCCGGTGAGAAAATTTGCTTTAAATATTTTAAGGAGCAGTTAATATATCAGTGAACAGCCCAGCTACTGGTGTCAGACTGCTAGGATTCAAATCCTGGCTTTGTCATTTTGTGCTTGTACATCCTAAGGCAAGGTAATGAAGCTCCCTGGGATTGGTTTCCCCATCTGTAAAATGGAGATAATAATGATGCCTACTGGTAGGACTTTTGTGAGAATAAAATGAGTCAATATATGTAAAATGTTACAAAAAAGTTCTAGTGCATAAGAAGCACTCTGTAAATGTTAGATATTGTCTTACACACATGGATTATGGCCAAAGGGCTGTTTATTCATCCATTCAAGATACAGTTATTAAGAACCTACTATGTGTCAGGATCTACAAAGCTTGAATAGGGCACATCTGGAGCTCCCAGTATGAAAGGAAGCAGGCACAGGCCTAAACCATTCGAAGGGGTCCAGGTATGTGTGAGCAGGGTAGACAGGGGGCAGGGACCCCAGCTCTCCCAGAGAGCTGCATATAGGGCTGCTGCCTGAGGGTGGAGGGGGAGGGTCTCAGTTTTATCTTGTCCTTGAGGCAATCTTAAAGATGACAAGCCCTCGGGGTCTGTGACAGGACACTAGGCTGGATAGGGAAGCATCTCTCAACTGGGGACACATGATGCATGGTCCCCCCAGGATACAAAGACCCCACAGCACGTCATGGTGTCCCCAAGCAACAGGGCATCTTGCCTGGCAGGGGCCTGCGGGAATAATCTCACCAAGAGGTTGGTGGCACTAGAGGAAGTGTGTGGGCGGAACCTCATGGGTCAGTGGACATTGATGTGGGGGTCTCTGCTAACCCAGGGTGAGGCTTGTTTCCTCTCCCAGGTTTTCTTCCAAAGGATACAGCCATGCTTCTCCTGCCCTCTCTTGCCCTCCACCCCAGCACTGGAAAGGGCTTTCTTTAATCTGTTTCTCATCATCTTTGTTGAAACTTGAGGTCTTGTAAATTTTTTTCCCCGTCAGAATTTAGTAGGAAAACCACAACTATGGCTTGCTTCTCCACTTTTTTCATGGTTCAAGTCCTCTCCCTTCCCTGGGTCTGCCTTTGTCATCTGCCCTCCCCATTCAGCTCACTTATATTTGCCCCCATGGAGCCCCCACCCCAGGATTCCTTGAATGGGCTGGTTCATCCCCAGGGAGCTCCCAAGAGAGGCCTGGAGGGTTCGCTGTATCCCGGGACTGATTAGAGTCACCCAGCAAAGCAGTGCTAACCACCAATGGTAAATCGCTTTCTGCACTTGTAGAGAAGATATGGGATGTTCAACAGCCCAAATAAACTCAGCAGACAGAAGACAAACATCTCAATGGAGAACTCATAAACACTCAGGACTTCATTATCCTGAGATGTCCCTAAGAGATCCTAGACATCTGGTGGGAAGCAGTAAAAGCTTGAAATGGCTCCATTGTGAGCAAATGAAGCCTGCAGTCTAGGGTAGACCACCCATTCTAGAAGTTCCCAGTGAAAGAGGAGGAGAATAGGGTGGGGGTTTAAAAGCATAGATTGAAAGAGAGTTTTATTTGTCTGGGGCTACTTGAGCCTGTCTAGAGTTTGAGGGTCAGGGCTCAGAGGAGAGGTATTTTGAAGGCACAGGAGTGGAGAAGGGTGGTAATCAGTGGATGGGCTCTCTCAGGATGGGAGTGGGCCCTGGGTGCTTGGGCTTGAGGCTGAACAGGAGAAACAAAGGAGGCTAGCACTCCAATAAGAAGCACTATTAATGGAGGGCTTACTGTGCCCCAGATATCATGCTGAGAATTTCACACAGATTGTGTCCTTTCTCACTTCAGACAGGCACTGTCATGTCCTCAATGTCCAAGTGACAAATCTGAAGGTCATGGAGGTAAAGTGACTTCCTCAAGGTCCCAGAACTAAAAAATGGCACAGCCAGGACTTCAGAGTTCATGTTTCCAGCACTGCTTTATCTTTGTTTACATGTTGTGCTTCTTACATTAAAATAATAAGCATTGCTTACATTATTTAGTTCATACCTTGTGCTAGACACTCTTTTACATATACTAACCCCATTTCCTCTGCAGCAGCTCTATGAAGTGGAGGGTATGGCTGCTCTCCTGTTCTGCACATGCAGTGAATTGTCTGAAGACACACAGCTAGTAAAAGGCAGCACCTGCTCTTGACTCCAATGGACCAACCTCAGAGCCCGACACTTGACCCATGCTCCTCACTGCCCTTTTCCTTCAATGAGAACATGGTGTGAAGGAAGATGGGAGCAGAGGTGGGGAGTTCCCAGCTGCTGGCCTCCATGTTTCCTTGGAGGTGGTGGTAAGGGAATCTCTTGGAGGTGGTGTGGGGTTGGAAGGTAGGTTAAGAGGGAAGGGATATGGGAAGGCTTCAAGAGAGCAGGAAGTGGGAACAGGGCTCAAGGACCTAAGAGTGGGCAGCGAGGCAGAGCTGGTGGCAATTGCTCTGAATCTCCCAACTTGAAGTTCCCTTTAGTGTCTTCAGCAGAGAGCCCAGCCTTGGGCCTCAGTTGGGTGCCTAAGGCTCAAGACCATGTGGTCTTGAGTCTCAGGCACCAAGAGCAGGTGGGCCCCATGTTAGTTTTGAGAGCATCTGATGGATAAAAGGGGCTGAGCATGGAGAAGAGACTTGCAATGAACTGAATATTTGAGTTCCCCTTCCCTACCCAATGTGATGGCATTTGGAGGTGGGCCTTTGGGAGGTGATTGGGTCATGAGGATGGAGCCCTCATGAATGGGATTGGTACCCATAGAAGAAGACACAAGAAGCAGGATCTTTCTCTCTATGTGAAGATATAATGAGAAGTCAGAGTCTGCAAACAGGAAGAGGACACTCACTAGAACCCAATCATCCTAGAAACTTGATTTTGAACTTCTAAGTTTCAGAACTGTTAGAAATAAATATTGTTTAAGCCACCCAGTCTGTGGTATTTGTTATAGCAGCCCAAGATGACTGAGACAAGACCCCATGGAATAAAAGAGGCTGTTAGTTCTTTTTTTTTTCTTTTTTAAAGTTTTTTATTTATTTCTAGGAGAGAGAGAGAGAAACAGCGTGAGCAGGGGAGGGTCAGAGAGAGAGGGAGTCACAGACTGAAACAGGCTCCAGGCTCTGAGCTGGCAGTCAGCACAGAGCCCGACGCGGGGCCCGAACCCACAAACCGCGAGATCATGACCTAAGCGGAAGTCGGATGCTTAACCGACTAAGCCACCCAGGTGCCCCAAGAGGCTGTTAGTTCTGGAGAGAGACCCCCAAGAATGTTCCCTTGGGTATACTAATGGTAGATGTTTATCTTGACACAGTTGAGCACTGGTCAGCTCCAGCTTAAGGGAACTGACTGGATCTAGGTTTCCCAATATCAAGTACTCATGGTCTTGAAACCCATGGGAGGAAGAATCAAACCTTCAGAAGAGACCCAGGTAAGAAAGGCCCAGAATTAGTCACATGACTGTAGCCTCTCCTCCCTTGTCCCACCAGTCTCTTTCTGTCTTGGCTTTTTCTCCAGGGGCTGATCCTGCGACTAGCCTTGACTGGTGCACCTCTTGGTCTCTCTGTCTCTGTCTCTCTCTGATGATCTCCTCTCAATGGCCTTTGTTGTTCCATGGTTCTACTTCTGGAATCATGAACTGAACTTGGTTCAGAATTGACCACTCCTGGGCTTGGGCCTCACTCACCCATGTTGTGTGCTCCCTGCACTTGAAACTCATTGCTATCAGTGTCCAGTGTCCAAACAGATAATAAGCTGCATGGCTCTAAGAGTGGCTCAGGTAACATTAGATTCAGTAAGATGAAGCCTGTAGACAGACATGGACAGATGTGAGGATGGAGACCTTTCATTCATAGCTGTCCTCTCTAGGGTACGAGCCTGGGAGCTCTTGTTCAGCTTTTGCCTATTGGAAGGAGAGCAGTGCTTAGCTTCATTCTTGAAGGGAATCTCAGATGCAATGACCAGAAGTAGCTGTGCTCAGGGATGCATCTGCAGAGCTCAGAGGGCTCATTAGAGCATCATCTTGCTCTGATAAGTTATTAGTTATAAGTCACCAGGGGTGGAGGGCTTATTGCATCTCACTGAGAATTCCTACCTCTTTCTAGACACATATTATTGGGAAGGAAGAATGTTATAGAGAGTATAAGTGGCTAAATATTCTGAGCATTATTCAAGCCTAAAATAATCATGCTTTTTGGACCTGTGGAAACCCAATGCTGTGCTGACTTGGTGTCTATCAGAGAAATCATGCTGGGGCAGTATTAGGAGACAAACAGACATCCTAATGGTAACACTAGTAGTAAGATGAAAAGAAGCAGTAATTTATGGAGCTTCTAGACACTAGGCACTGTTTTGCACCTGTGCTAGGCTGAATAATGGTTTCCCAAAATATCCAGGTTCTAATCCCTGGAACCTCATGATGGCAAAGGGACTTTGCAGATGTGACTGCATTAAGGATTTTGAAATGGGGAGATTTTTCTGGATTGCCTAGGCAAGCCTAAAGGCAGTGTAGGAAGGCAGAAGAGACCATAGTGATGTGGTCACAAGCCAAGGCATGCTGGCAGCCACCAGAAGCTGCAAGAGGTAAGGAGTGTGTTCTCTTCTGTAGCCTCCAAAAGGAGCCAACTTAGCTGTGACCTCTTTACTTGAGCCCTAGGAGACTCTTCCGGTGCCTGGTCTCCAGGACTGTCAAAGAACACATTTCTGTTTTAAGACACTAAGTTTGGGTAGTTAGTTAGAACAGCAGTAGGAAACCAATGCAATACCTTCTATACCTTTACTCACTCAACTCTCCTCCATCCTCTGCATTATGTACTATTCCAATCTCTATTTACAGATGAAGCTGTGGCTCAGAAGGACTGAGAGACTTGCTGAAGTTTACAGAGCTAGGAAGTAGAAGAGCAGGAAATCAAACTCAAGACTTTTTCCTGAGCTCATGCTCTTCACCATGAGTCTATATGACTCACAGCTGCAACTCAACTATCAGCTGTGGCAAAGGTGGCTAGCAAATCAGGTAGCTTCTGCAAGGCTGGGCTAAGAAATCATGGAATTGTGACTGAAGCTACTTAGTGGAAGGTCCTTGGGCATGGTCACTGTCAGGAGAGAAGCCTCCAGAAGGGAAGGAAGAGAAGCAGTTATAGGTATCATAATCAAGATGTTTCCAGAGAGTGGGGAGAAGTAGATGGGAGTTAGCCATGGGGAAACTGAGGTAGTTGGGATGCCAGGCAGAGCGAGGCTGGGGGTGGGGTAGATCAGAGCAAACTCTGATCTGGAGTTTGCTACCCCTCAAAAGGGTGCCAAGGATCAAAACTCCCATGGGCATCTCAGTTATGACCAAGGCAGTGTTAAAAGGTGCTATTTCCCGGAGGAGTCCACTGCGGAATGGGAGTGGAGGTGTGTGTGACGACAGCCCTTTAGATTCGACAGGTACAGTGCTTTTCATCCAGAGGGAGCACTTCCCAGCCTCTGCCTGACGGCACAGGGAGGCAAGACACCAGCTCTAAGCCCTTGGTAAGGGGAGGAGTGGGTAAGGGCTTGGACCTCCATCAAGTGTTATGGGATTAGAAACAGGGCTCCCGTGGCAAGGGGGCTGGGGTGCTGTTTGGTCTGAACCCACTCTGCAGAGGCTGGAAAAGCTGTGACTGGTTGGGCAGGCAGGCGCTCAGGGCTCATCTCAGACCACCAGGCTCTGCCAACGCTGGGCCAAATTCAGCAGAAGCTCAGCCTGCAAGGGAGAGGCTGGAGTTCTTTGTTGGTTCCCAGCTGTGCCCAGGACCAGCTCAAGGGAGACTTCCACAATCAACTGGTTGAGCCAGGGAGAGGGGTAGAGGCGGTGGGTGGGAGGAGGTAGACTGACAACAGAGTCCCCTCAGAGGGAATTCCTGGTGTGATCATTCAGGAAGATCCAGGACACTGCTTCTCAAGTGTAGTCCCCAGACCAGGAGTATCATCATCACTTGGGAAATTGTTACAAATGTAGATTCTTAGGGCCCATCCGCCCACCTGCTGAATCAGAAACTCTGGAGTTGGGGCCCAGCAATCTGTGTTTTAACAAGCCCTCCAGGTGACTCCAATGCAGGCTGAAGTTTAGGAACCACTGGTCTGGAGCACCAACTAGGATATCATTGGGTTCTCCTAGGAAGACTGGGGTCATAGTCTAATGCTTTGCATTTTCTCCCCATGCCACACAGGTGGCAGATTTTTCAAAGATGTTCCACAGCTGTATCTAAAGCAATCCTCTGTATGAAAGGAGCCTTTTTTCCCCTTTCAGGGATGTGAATTCATATCAGCAGATAAGTATCTCCTTTCACTGGGGCTTTTGAATTATACAGGACTGTGGGAGGAGTTCAGGGGATCAGATATTAACTAGACCTTGAAATATATTTTTCCAAATGGATGCGTAGTCTTTGTTTAAATAGAAAGCATTTCTGGTTAAATTTGGTGGCTCATTTGTACGAAAACCAGCAGAAACCTGACTCCTGGGAGTCTTGATGATTTAAACCCTGTTAATATTAGCTGCCGGTTGAATCATAGGAAGAAAATCGACAGAGTCATTCTCCTGGGGGCAGGGAGGGGAAGGAGTCCCAGCTGAGCCAAGAATCCACAAGTGTGCGTCTGGGTGATTAATGGCATCAGACCTCAGTGCCCTCCTTAGCAGTCCAGCCAGTGGCCTCAGGGAACCCTGCAGCATCAGGCTTGTTTATGTGAAGCAGCTCCTGAGCAGTGCTGGGGACAGGAGATAGTGGGGGAGGGTCAGAGAGGAGACCAGGCCAAAGGAACTGTCTCCATATTCCCTCCCCAGCCGAGCCTGTAGCTTCATGTGCCATGAAAAAATGATGACTTGACTTCATTAAAGCCTTGTCATCTTTCCCCTACTGACAGCTTGAAAAGAGCACTCTTGCCCGAGCAAACGGGATCCCAGAGGCCGCTGGGGGCATGGACATCACAGACTGAACTTTCAGAAAGAAAAATCCTTTTGACCATGTTAAGCAAATGCTGATTATAAAAATGAAGGGGCTGGGGGGAAATTTTCCTCTGAGTTTAGGCAGGCCTGGAGCACGTACAGCCAAGGAACTCCATGTCATCAGGCCCATCCTCTGCTCTGGCCACTTAATGGAGGATCCTCAGGCATGGTCATGGTCACAAGAGAAGCCCTCAGGGGCGAGGGAGGAGGAGCTGTTACAGGTGTCATAACCAGCAAGCACCTGACTTGTCTTGCCTGGCATCACAGCTTGCCTGCCCCTGTCTTGCCTGTTTTAATCTAATCTTCCTCTAGCCCACATGGGTCAGGTCCTTGATATATGCTGAGCACCTAAAATGCCCTCTGATGGGCACAGCCCCATGTGTGGTCCCCTTGATGCCTTCTTTGAAGGTGGCATCATTACTGCCATGTTGCAGAAGCAGAGGCTGGGGGATGGGAAGAGAGACTGAGGTCTGGTGATCCAGAGATGACACCAGTTCTGGAATATAGGCCTGTCTGACTCTGGTGGGCCTTCAGGTCATTGAGACATGGAAGAAAGCCTAGAGTTTCTGTGCTGCACTGAACCTCAGAGGTTCAATGCCTTGCTGATGGTCACTCAGTTGGTTAGCGAAGGGATCAAAACAGAATCCTGATGTCTGACACATGCCTGGTGATCTTCTCATTCATTTATTCATTAATTCATTCATCAACTTTAAAGATATTTTCTAATTTCTAAAAAAAATTTTTAAACAACATATTCATATAGTTAAAAATAAATCAAATAACAAAAGGCTTGGGGTGCCTGGTGGCTCAGTTGGTTAAGCATCCGACTTCCGCTAAGGTCATGATCTCAGTTTGTGAGTTCAAGCCCGGCATTGGGCTCTGTGTTGACAGGTCGGAGCCTGGATCCTGCTTTGGATTCTCCCTCTCTCTCTACACCTTTCCCACTCAAACTTTGTTTCTCTCTCTCTCTAAAAAATAAATAAGCTTTTTTTAATAAATAAATTTTTTAAAATTACAAAAAAGGCTTATAATAAATAAGAGCAGTCCCTGGACTACCTTACAATCTCCCCAGAGGAGATCATGTAAAACTCTTCTGCATATTTCCTTAACTTTAATTCTCTATCTCTACATTTATGCCTGTACTTCTACTTCATGATTTGTGGGTTGGGAGAGTGTAGCTTTCTTATAGCAGCTCTCTTCATCTTACCCCCCAACCCCATCATACCATTTAGTCCTATCATCGTTTTCACTTAGGTAGATGATCAGAGTGTATTGCAACTATATTTTCCTTCTTGAAGTTTTTTGTTTTTCCTGGAGTTTATAATGCCTAGTATTTCCCTTGCATCCTTTTCTACATATATGTCTTTAAATTTAAAAAATCAATCAAACCTGTCATCTACATAGCATTAGTTTTTATAAAAATTCCATCATATCACATAGTTTATTATCCTCTCCCCCCTTTTTGTTCCTGGAGACCTCCATTGTAGGGAATGCTTTCCTGTCACTTCCAATTGTGATTGTCAATTTGTAGACCTCCTGCACAGCTACCTCCAGGGATTTCCTTTACTCCTGTCTTGGGTTGGATCTATCATTTTTTAATTGTTCATCTTCCTTTTTCTTGAACTACTCCCTAATTTTGCTGCAACACACCCTCCAAGAGCTTATTAAGAAAAGATGCATGAAAAGTAATTTTCTCCAAGGTTTATGTTTGAAAATATTTTTATTTTCTCTTCACACAATTTCTAGTTTGGCTGAATATAAAATTCAAGACTAAAAGTATTATTTCAAAATGTTATTGCATTCATTGTTTCATTGTCTTCTACCTTCCAGTTCTATGCTTGGGAAGTTAAATGACATTCAGATTATCTATCTTTTGCATTATTTTTTTCTCTTTGGAATCTTTTAGGATTGATTTCTTATCCCTGATGTCCCCCAAATTTATATAAGCCTTGAGGTAGAAGTTGCAGTCTGTTTCCAGGAAATATTTTAACTTAATTCTTTGACAATTTCCTTTCTCTGGTCTCTCTTTCTAATTTTTCTCTTTGTCAGATATTGGATTTGCTGATTGGTTGTTTAAGGCTCTTGCATTTTCTTCCACATTTTCTATCTCTTTTTGTTCTGCTTTCTAATCAATTTCATTATCTTTATCCTCCAAATCTTTTACTTGATTGTTGTATTTTTTTCTCTCCTACTCTTAATTTCTAACAGCTCTTCCTTGTTCCCTAATTGTTCCTTTCTTAATAAACCCTATTCTTTAATGAAAGAAGTATCTTCTATTGTGGCTCTGAGTGTAGTAATTCTATGTTATTTTTATTTTTATTTATTTATTTATTTATTTTAATGTTTTATTTATTTCTAGGAGAGATAGAGAGAGACAGCGTGAGCAGGGNCCCAGAAAAGAACCTTTCAATCCCTTGCCTGGTTGGCATGTTCTGGCATCTAAAAGGTTGAAAATGGGACATGGGAAGGGGCCAAAGATATCCATGTGCAGCTTAAAAAATATTTTTTATTGAAGTATAATTATGTATAGTAAAATGTAAAAATCATCATTGTATGTTGAGTGAATTTTTATATTTCCGCCACTCTGAAAGTTCCTTCATGCCTCATTCATGCACAGGCTGTTAACTAATTCTTGTTTTCAGTGTTGTAACTGGTTCCCAGCCTCCCCTTCCCCTACGCTCAATGCCTCTGAATCCTGTCCTCTCCCATTTTCCTTCTCCAGAGAATAATCTTCGCCTCCCCACCTCCAGGATATAGCTGTAATGGATAGAGCCTTGACTTATACTGCCTTAAGCAAAAATATTATTCCATATAGCTAGAAGTTCAAAAGTAGGGAGTGCTCTAGATATGGTATGGATCAGTAGTTCAATGATGCCATGCAAGATTTAGGGTTTTTCAGGCTCTTTGCCTGAACGTCTTCTCAACATCTGATTCAAATGAGTTGGTTCCCTACATGACCAGAATATTGTGCCACAAGGAAATGAGCTATTCATTTACTACCCAAAGCATGGTCCTTGAACCAGCAATATTAGTATCACCCAAAAGCTTGTCATAAATGCAGAATCCAAAGTGAGGTCCCAGACCTACCAATCAGAATCTGAATGTTAATAATATCTTCCCATGATTCACATGCACATGAAAGTTTGAGAAGCACTCTTTTCATTATATACTTCCATATCCAAGTGAAGAAAGTGAGAGAAAATCTCTCTCTTAGTGCTTTTTTTCTATCTGATGGGGTCAGCCTGGGTCCTCAGCCTGTGTGAACCATTCTGTGCTAACTGGCTCAGGCCAATCTGCTTGACTTCAGATTGGGTTTCCCCTTGAAGTGCATGCTATGTGGAAGACAGATTGGTCTAACAAGGCAGGGTTCTGTTAGGAAGAAGGGAACTGCAATGTGTGCAGACTCTTAACGTCTCATTGGACAGTCTAGTCGTCCAGGGTATCCACTTGGGTCTCTGTGTGCAGTCCTGAGCTTCACCTCTGCTCTCCACGGTACCTAGTGCCTCCAAGCTCTGACCTCTCCAGGGGCCCTTGGGCAGAGCACATGAGCTGTCTTCTCTCCAGAAGGATTTGCAGGTGTCGCTTCTTCCTCTCTGACAAAAGAGTTACCACCCCTCCTTCGGATTTGCATCCTCTAAAAAGTGTTAAAATCTCTTGTTTGTTGCTATTATTCTCCCAATCCTCTTTATCCTTTAAAAGATTTTACCACTATTATTTTTCTGTGGACCCTGGAGAAGTAGAGGAGATAAACACTATGTTCAATCCACCATCTTCAACTGAAAGACTTCAACACGGATGGGGTTGATAAAGACGTTATGCCACACCACTTTTTTTCTGATCCTTTTCTTCTCTAAGAAGAAACCAAGCAAAGAGTGGCTTACTCTCTAGTCATAGACAGCATGGGCAGCATCAGAGCAAGGGATATGGCTGAGAGTGGATACATGAGTTCAGGAGCATTACTCTGAAGACAAGTCAAATGGAGACTGCCCCAAGAGCCCCGAATCCCTGCCCTGAAAGGCCAGTGCTCACCTTTCTCCATATCCCTGCCTTGCTTATCCCAAAACCACTCTGCTTTCAAGTTGCTTCAACAAAAAGGAATGTTTAAATAAATTATAGTTACACATGTGTGAAGAGGAACATGATTCATCTATTAAAGTGACAATGTCCATGTCTACTGATATAGAAAGTTTCACACAATATACTGTTGAGGTGGTGGTGGTGGAGCCCATTTCAAAAGAGCAGGTAGACTACATGTCTACAAATAGAATGTCTCAGACTTCATCAGCTTGTGAGAACATATTTCAGCTAATTCTGTAAATGACAAAGGCTCTACATCTTGGTTTTGGTTGATCTCAGGAACACAGCCTCTCTCAGAGGATCACGTGGTCACTTCTGGGTGTCCCCCAAGGTGTGGTCTGCATGCATTGCCCTGCCTCTGCTTCCCTGCAAGCTCCGGGAGACAGGCTCAGCAGCCTGTATCTGGGACTGGTGACCTTCTGCCAGACTCTGCTGGTACTTCACGCTGGCCTTAAGAGAACCAGAATTGCTCTCCTTTTTACCGTTCTAACTCCAACCCAGAAGAGCTCTTCCCTTAGTTACATGGCACAGCTAGTACTAGTCTCTGCCTTCTCACTAGGTTTGAGGATAACCAAAGGGAACCATCCCTCTGAGCAAAACTGAAAAGTCCCAGCAGAAATGACGGCCATGGTCACCCTTATGGACCTTCACTGCCTTGCTGCCACCTCCACCAAGCTGGAGGCTGTCTTCCTCTCTGCAGGAAGTCTCTGTGATGTCTGGGCTTCCGAGGTTCTGGTTGTTCTAGGGAGAAGAAGGCAGATATTCCTCTCCCCGTCTGAGGCTCACCTGCCTGGGCCTCGCTTGCTTTCTCAGGATCATCCTTTCCTGGCTGACAGCACAAATGCTCATTTCTCCTTCAGTGAACTGGGCGGGCCCTGTCTAATGGGCTCCAAGTGGACAATGGCGTCCGGTACAATAGTTCAATATCAGTTCATTCCCCTAGAGCTGCAGGAGGGAGGTATTTGCTTAATGTTTTGTTCAAAGGGTTTCCCCCAAATAAACAGTTTACTCCTAAGGTCAGTGCTAGTCTGTATCACTTTCTGGACCAAAAACTGTTTTATCAAAGCTTTAACCATCAAGATTTTTAAAAAGCCTTAGGTCCAGAATTTCAGCTTGACACGTATTTATATATTCACATGTAGGTATGGCATATTTACACAAAAATGTGAAAAAGAGTGGTTATTTCAGAATAGTTGGATGGAGATCATTTTTCTTAATTTTCCTTTGGCCTATCTGCTTTTTCTACAATAAACATAAATTATTTGTGAAAAAATTTTAAAGTTAAAAAAAGATGATGAACCACACTGTTCATGTTCCTTCAACCAGATCCTTAATAAAGATGCTAAATGCACTGAGTATGGGCACTGCCTCTTGTTGGCCACGTGCCCCTAAGAGAATCCATCACCCTTACATTTCCCCAACAGTCAATTTTGCGGTAATTTCTGTCCATTATCATGTCCCAGGAAATGTGAATGCATTTTCAAAGAAGACTAGCATCAGCAAACCTGTATTCTAGAAGGGCTACTAAGATGGAAGCAATATTCTCCGATGGTGCTGCAGGTGCACCTCCCTGCCACCCCTGTCCTGGGAAGAGCCACTATTAGTAGCCACAAAGCCCTAAGGAGAGGACTAACCCAGGCAGGCTCAGGGCTGTGACAATGCAGGAGGCAAAGCAGAGGGTGGCCTGTGTGCCAGGAGCACACAGCTGGGCCTCATCAAGTGTGACTCACAAGAGGCTGGAGGGAGTTCTTGGTGCTGCCAAAGGGTCTTCAGGAGCTGGAGCGTCAGGAAGAGGGTCCATGTAGCCTCTGTGTAGTTGGGGGGCTTCGGTCATAGAACCAGAGGACAAGGCTGATGGTGATCAGATGCTCATGCTGGGCTCCCTCCCCCAGCCCATTTGAGTGGGTGGCTCAGGAAGGTGTACCCTGGCACTGCCAAGGGTGTCTCAGGACCTTGACCGCTTGAGGTCTCATGCCAGCAAAGGGAAGATGAGAGTGCAGCTATCTCTTTGGAGCAGGTCCCCAGCATAGCCAGGGAGTGGGATTTAAGTTCCACTGCCAGACCCTCTGGCAGAGGCGCTGGTAGAGCTCAGGGTCTGCCCATCAGGCCAGAAGGCAGGGGTACAGGGCCAAGTTCCTGCCTCAAGGGAGGGGTGTAAACCCTGGGCAGAACAACAAGGCAGAAGCTGGCCCTAGAGACCGACTGCTCCTCAGGACTGGGGGTTACAGGAAGGCAAGTGACCAGGAGGTGTCTAGGGGGTGAGGTCTGTCTCAGGGCTTGAGTCTGTCCAACTTAGTGAGGAAGGAGTGTCCTGGGGTTCTTGTGCCCCAGGATTAAAGCATTAAGAGTGATCCCAATCTCTTCCAATATGTTCTCAACCCTGTGGACCAGGCAGAGCAGAGTCATTTATTGAGCGCTTACTCTGCCACTGTCCTGAGTGCTTCACACGTGTTAACTCACGTGATCCCACAGCAGGGATCACAGGACAAGGAATGTGATCAGCCTCACCGAACCAATGAGGACACAGGTGCAGAGATGGGGAAGAGAACAGCTTCCTGCCCAAATGGACAGACAGGCCCACCATGTACTCTCCATCTCCCTCTGCACTCACTTCTCCTGACTGGGAAATAATGATGCTGGAACGGAGTCGCCCCAGGGTGGCAGACATAGTGGAGGCCCTGTCCTTGTCCCCTGAAGTCACCATCCTCTTCCTGGTAACAGATTTCCACGGCAAGCACTAGGTCCCTCTGCCTGAGGGCATTCTCTATTCAGAGCATGCTGGGCTGGGAGTCGGAGTCAGGGCAGGATGGCTGGGTAGATCCCACCTCTGGGAACGCCCTCAAGCAGCCACTGGAGAGAGTGAGTAGCTCAATGCTCACTTTCTGTCAGGTGTGACAGCTCCGAGGCGTGTTCCACACAGTCTCCCAGAGGCTCCCGGAGGGGCTGAGGCCTAGGTGCTCACATCAGAAAGCGTGTTGGCTTCCTTTCTTTCCCTGTGTTACTCCCCACGCTTTCTCCTGGGATCACGTCCCATGTAAATGACCAAATTCCTTGTCTCAGTCTGATTCTGGGGAGCCCAGCCCCGCCCATCTGCTCTTCATTAGGCCTGACCTTCAGGACTTCTTAGGCTCACGCCCCGCCCCCATTGGAGTTGGCCTCTTTCTTCCTGAGTGCACCCTGAGGGGGTGTGGAAGGATGGAGGAGTCACAGTTTCCGGGGACCTGTCAGCTGAGTTGAAAGGAACAAGGGAACATTGTGCTGTCAGAGAAAGCTGCCGCTTTACTCCTCAAAAGGCAGACGCTAGAAACGTCCCCTTCTTTACTCGTCTCTTAGAAATACTGGTTCCCGTCTGATTGAGGCAGTCTGCTGAAGACGTGTAAAGATGAGGGTGTCAAATTCTACTCCGCCATTCGGCAATTTGGGAGCAGCGCGCCGCCTCTCCACTGCGCGCAATTTGACCGGGAGCTCTGAACGACAAAGCCCAGAGGAACTGCAGCCGGTTTTCCTCTTGTGATCTTAATGGGAGCTAGGGATAATAAAGAAGGACCTGTAGCTGCAGTCAGATTTGCTCAGTTACTCCGCGCCTCCGTTTTCTCATCTCGCACGTGGCAATAATGATCCGCCTGGAGCGCTGTTGGTGCAGAAGCGAGAGCATGTGGCCCACAGTATGTGTGTTTGGTTGTTTTTGAGATGATCAAACAAGGCTTCCAGTTTATTGGGAGGTCACCGCGGGAGGCCAGGGTGAGCTGCGGGTGAACGGGCTTGAGGAGTGAGAGAGGAAGGCTGTGAAATTGGGATCAGGGGTATTGAAATCTCCATGACTGCAGTCAAATTTCCCTGGAGTTAGTGATAGCAGGACACGTGGTCAGGTCATCTGTAGTTTTCTCATATTACAGCTGCTGGCAAGGTCAGACCAACAGGNGGAAGGGGGGAGATGGGCATGGAGGAGGGCATTTGTGGGGATGAGCACTGGGTGTTATATGGAAACCAACTTGACAATAAACTATTTGTAAGAAAAAAAAAATAAAGTACCCAGGTGTCTGACCAGCAAAAGATGGGTTTATTTGGGAATAGCACAGAATTACAGTTCTGGACAAGCAAGCTGAGGCAATACTGTAGGCAAGTCCAACAGACAAAGGAGAGAAACATTATTACTTCGTGGAGAAGAAGGAAGAAGTTGAGAGGATTTTTTTGAACAAAAGACCATGGGAAAAAAGCAAGAGTTCAGGATGTTGATGGTTTCTCACTAGCTGAATTACAGGGATAGTCAATTTCTTACTGGCGATAGTGTATAGCTTTCCCTGTTGGGCTTGTATTTGATGATTCTTTCCTGTTGAGATTCCTCTGTCAGGGTTGGTAACGGACAGTTTTTCCTGTAATTGACATTCAGTGGTAGGACTCTCCCTTCCAGCCTCCCCTTCCAGCCTCCTCAGTTCACTTTAGTGAGGTTTCCTTTTATTAAATTGAACACTCCCATATCCCTCCTGTCCCCCCAGAAAGTCTCTGGGGCCCATACATTCTCCTTACTGGCTATAGAGATTCTTTCCACCACAGCCTTTGGGTTTAAGTGATAGTAGGCCCGTCACGACCCCAGTCATCAGGCTTCTGTGCATCCTCTCTAACTGCTATATGAATGCCCATCTAACCCTAAGCACTTAAGGTGCGAGTGCCCCTTATGTTCTAACATTTCTACTGGACTTGAACTCATAGGCCCGATTGGTCCTTTTTTTTGAAGAATTTGGGGAAATTTTATCCAGGGCTGGTTTTGGGGACTCTGTTGGGTACCATACCAGATCCAAAGTACCCTCTCCAAATTTAGCCAGAAATAGCCACATTTTAAATACAGTAAAACCTTGGTTTGTGAGCATAGTTTGTTCTGGAAACATGCTTGTAATCCAAAATACTTGTATATCAAAGTGAATTTTCCCATAAGAAATAATAGAAACTGAGACGATTCATTCCACAGCCCAAAAATATTCATATAAAAATGATTACAGTACTGTAATATAACACAAAATAGTAAGGAAAATACAAAATATAATAAACAAATTAACTTGCATTTACCTTTGAAAACCTTTATGGCTGGTGTGAGGGAGACAAGAGAGGAGGGTTATTGTGTAGGACCACTTTCACTCTCACTAATGCAATCATTGCTATCTATTGGCCCAGTGGAGTCTTCTTCTGCATGGGGGTCATTTATATGCTGACACGGATGTTGACTACAGTATAGTATTAATAAACTCTTGTCATCTACTGTATTTAATGTAACTGGCAATAAAGCAGCAAAGGAAAGGGTCTATATCTGCAGGCAACTTGACCTAGAATGAAGCAAGTGCATTCCTAAGCTTAGTCTGGAATGGAAAAGCAAAGGACTGTCCATAGGGGCTTTGAAGTGACAAAAAATACACTAGTGTCAGGTGTGGGCACCTTCCAACATTCTGTAAAATCAGTGATTTCTGCCGAATACCATGGCCTGAGACCAAGCATCTGAGCATGAGAGACAATCACCCACAATCAGAGAGAGAGAGAGAGAGAGAGAGAGAGAGAGAAGCATTGGTTCAGTTGTGATCATGTGACGTTTGGCATCATGTACTACTTGTATTGCAAGACATTGCTCATTTATCAAGTTAACATTTATCAGAAATGTTTACTTGTCTGAAGAACACTTGCAGAACAAGATACTCTCAATTCAAGGTTTTACTGTAACATATCCATTTGCAGCTATGTACTTCTAGGTCTAGTTAATATCTGACCCCTTGAACTCTTATATAAATCAAAGTTCCAATGAATGAAGATACTCTGCCCCAAGATTCCCAGCTCTGTGGCCTGTGTATGGGCCAGGAGGGTTTTTTCTTCTGATTTTCAGCTGGGTTTGGCCAATGGGGAACACCAGCAGGAAATCCCAGGGAAGGAAGAAAATAAGGGAGAGTACTATTTTCCCCTGCTTCTCTCCTTGTGGGGTCACCATGAGCTAGCTGCCACCATGAAAGAAAACCACAGCTTTCTGCCTCCAGATTCCTGTACATGTTATGTTCCCCTCCCCTCATTCCTTCAGGGCTGGGGTCCTGCACCATCTTTTATGGCGTCTCTGCACCCTACCCACCCCTTTGTAAACTCCCTTCACTTATCCAAGCTCAGTGTGCCACCTAATTTTCTGCCGGGACCCTGACTGGTACCTAGAACTCAGGCATTTTGACTAGTTCAGAATCTTAGTCACAGGATACAACCTGTCCCAGTGAGGACACTTTTTTCCCCCCAGAGGATTCTCTACAAAGAGGTCACAACTCCTGTTTCCCAGCACCTGAGACAGTGAGAAAGTGAGACCCTGGCTGTATAGTTAATGAGATTATGTCTCCGTCATTCCATGATCACTCAGGGCCTTCAAAAAAAATGGCGTTCATCATTTTTATCTTTATTTGTATTTTCTTCCTTACAGATGTCAGTTTTCAGAAAAGGGAACATCCTAAGCCCTAGAGCCTGGGAAGAGGATGCACTTTTGGCATTTTTATAACACTTAACAAAATGAATGGCTCTCTGTTAGTATTTTCAATCGATTTTATTTACTTTCTTGCATGTCTGTATGAAAAGCCCTTTTTTCAAGATTTTTTTTTCTCTCTGTCTCTCTTTTTTTTAAACCAGAATTGCTGTGAGCTATCCCAAAGGGCCAGGAATCTGGCTCGAGGTTGCTTGTGAAATTGGCATTTTTCTTTTTAAAATGTAACTTTTCTTTAAAAAAAATCAATAAACCCATTGTGATACCTTTACTAGAGACTAGATCAGCTTTTCTTTAATAAATATTAGCTTTTACCTCGGGATACCTCGGAGTGATATTTCGACGTTGTGAGGAACTTGGGCCTTGAGGTATTGTGTTCTGAAGGTCCTGAAAAGATCCATCATGTGTCTTGCTTTTGTTCGTGGATGGTGATTTAGGGCCGTGGGACCCAGGTGCCATCTGTACATTTTTGTCAGGCTGGGATGAAGTCATCTGCTGGTGGCATGCTTCCCTGATACATTCCTGACTCTTCTGGGTTGGCTGATCTGTATTACAGGATGCACTGTGCTGGGTGTGACTTGGGAGGTCCCCTTCCTTCAGCCCTCGTGAGGCCACACACAGGCAGCCTCCCTCAGGGAGAAGGCAGGAGCCTCAGTTTCCCCATCTGGATATTGAGGCCAATCTTTCCACCTCAGAGGCTGTATCTTAATGAGGTAAGCCTTGAAGATTACTGAGCATATGGCCCACAGTTAGTACTCATTGAATGTTTTCTATTGCCATTGCTGTCACTATGAATGTAGTGACATATAGATCCTCAAATTGACAAATTTATATTAAGGAAAAAAGTTTGTTGTGTGACATCATAAAATAAAATTCCACACTATCACTTTCCTGCACTCAAAGAAAAAAATGTAAAGGCCAACCTTTGGGGAAGATACGTTAATCTAAGTTTCCCGGCTGTTTGTTCTTAGAAAGGACTGTCATTTATTCTGATAATATGTCCTCTCGTTTTGCTGTTAAAATGTCCATGAAATGATGGCAATCGTAGATTTTTAAAAAATACTCTTGTTTGCCAAAACAAAAAAAAAAATGTAAGTCACGCTTTTTAAAAAACTCCGATGTAGAGGGTGGAGGACTTGGGGTTTCTGCAGTGTCATGTAGAGAGTGAAAGTGAGAGAAAGGAAATGAGGTGACCACAGACTTCTGCGTATGAGTGGCTGTTCCTGGTCGTGTGTGGAAAACTCCACAAAGCCTTGGGCCAAGTCCCTTGTGTCTTGGGCATAAGTCATGTTCCAAACCGTTGTAGAATATGTCTACTCACAGCGGGGAGAAGCATGGAAGAGAACCAGCATCACGGAATTCATTCATGTCTCCAGTGTTTACTGAGCGCCTACTATGTGCCAGCACTGACCTAGAGCTAGAGCCGTGAACTAAGCAGGCACATTCTTTGCCGTCGTGCAGCTCATATTGCTGTGGGCCTGTCTGCCTGAAAGTTTACAGCGTGATCCTCCAATAGCCCTGGGGGGATGCGTGTAAGGCCTCCCTCCTCAGGGTGAGAAAACCCAAGTCCAGAGAGGTTGGGCCAGCAGCAGCAGCAGCAGCAGCTGTGGTTTAGGGCCTTGGTCTGTCCCTCCTCATGGTCACCACTAGGGGCGCACTCTGTCAGCTGGACGCCTGGTTCCCAGGTGAGTGTGGACAGTTCAGCCTCAGGAGCTGAGCTGCATGATGGACGCTTTTCACTCAGGAGCTGTTGTGTCAGCTGAAGCCATGGCCCTAATGAGAAGTACGGACTCCATCTTGTAAATCAGTCTGGGTAGCAACGAAACTATGGAAAAGTTTCCAGCTCCAACCACAGCTCTGCCACTGACAGCTGGGTGACCTTGAGGCCATCATTTATCCCCCTCTTTACTGTGGCCATAATATTACTCCCTTGCAGAGCTTTTATAACTGTTCATAAAACAGCATATGTAGAAGCACTGAGCTCATCACTTGGCAAATATAGTTGCTCAATAAATGTTAGTTAAATTGGAATCTGAAAAATCGAGGCAGAGGCACTGAGCCTAATTCCTGAGCCTGGAGACCTCATCTGGCTCATTGATTTGCCTTTAAGCGACTGATTTTGTATGTCAGGGCACACATCAGGATGATGCAGGGAACCCAATTTAGCAAGCTGGTTTTATCTGGTGTGGATGTGATCTGTGACTGAAATCAGAAGCGTTTCCACACAGGGCATCTGCGAGCTCTGTAGACAGGTGGTCCGCACACACACCTGTGGCCTGTGAGGATGTCGGTGCCAACCTCACTGGCCCTTCAGTGCCAGGTGGGTCCCCCCACCCCTCCTCAAGGAGCCAAGTGCCTTCCCATCTCTACTGCCTCCACCACACTTAAGAAGAGAGCCTAATGCCGTCAGTGAATGAGGAGCTCAGTACCCTTGAAAAGCATTCCTCTTTGTGTCAAGGAGCAAGCAGTCAGGAGCACACCCCTGATCATTTCTTCAGATGTCAGTGAGGATAGTGGTGCTGGTGCTGGTGAGACTCCCAGCCAAGGCAGTGGACTTCATCATCTTGATGCAAAAAATAGGCGGCACTGCCACTGGGTCAACCAGGAGTTAGTGAAAGGACAGTTTCTTTGGAGAAAAGATCATGCCTTCTTTTTAAATGGGGAAGCAGACAGAAAATAGGCCCAGCCAGTAAGTCCTTTGGGCAGACTGGAAAAGAGGGGTGCCTCTTGTGCACAGTTTTGGAGCCTGGGAGCAAGAGCCAGAATGGTGTCCCTGGGACAGAGGGCCAAGGCCAGAGACAGGTGTCCAAATGAGTCATCATGTAAATGTGATGGAAGTGAGTGTCAGGTGCAAGGGTCAGAGGGGCTCTGCAATTAGACCTGAGGAGTGCCCATTGCCAGCTCCTGTCTACCCTAGGCATTAGGTGGGGCAAAGCTCTGGCCATGGACCTGGCCACGGGTCAGAGTGGGCATGGTGGCCACACAGGCAAAGGGGGAGGTCCCTGGACTCCTCCTGGTGGAGATCAGGATGCAGCCGGGAGGTCAGGCTGCTAGGAGGGCTCTGCAAGGGGACAGCAGTGAGGTGAAGACCTGACAGATCAACATGCACAGTGTAGGCTGAGGTGCTGTGAGTCCCAGGCCCTGGTGAAGACCTGGTGGCCTAAGGACGCTCAGGCCACTCTGGGTCTGGGGGGCCATGGGTATGCTCCAGCTCTTGGGTGGCCTCATACTCAGCACATGTCTCGCCTTCTGGTCTCAGGCTGAACTCCTGAACCCAAATGACTGATGTGTCACACCAGCTGGTGGCCAGGCACTGTGTTTCCATAGACCCTGACACTCACACAGCTGGTGGTTTGGGGGAAATCTATGGCAAGAGATGTGTAAGGGGGTAGCTGTTGGTAGACTCATCATTTGTTGACTGACTGTAGTTCTGACAAGAGAAGATTCCTTACCCTCCTTTGGTCCCTTGAAGACCCAGCAGGAGGCCCCCTCCTCAGCCAGCCTGAGCCAGCAAAGCAGGGAACTGAAGCAATCAGCCAGATTATTCAGGCAGAAGTCCCACAATGCAGCTATTGAGATGGAGAAAATGCTAGTGGCACCTTCCCTTCAAACACCCTACCCTCTCTATTTTAGTTGCTTTTTGAAAAAACAAAAACCCAACATATTGTGTTACAGTTACTTTGGAGGTTGACTCAGCTGGGCTCTCATTGTGCTCCCCCCAGGATTCCACATCAGCCCCAGCCTTCCCGCCCCTCCCAGGATGACTGCAGGATTGAGTTAAAATTGAACAGATTAGTAAATAGATTTCCATCTTCATGCTATACAATAAACAGCATTGGAGGGAACACAGGTAAGGATTACCGGATAAAAGAACCCAGTCAATCCAATCAGAGGGTAAGGAGTCTCTACTGGGACTGTAAAGGAGTGTCAGCAAACATCTGGAGGGGAGGGGTGGCCACAGTCACTGAGGTCCCCACTGGGAACCACAGCTCACCCCTTCTACGAGCAGAGGTCCTTGTTTGTCCCTGCTCCTCCCTTTTCTGATGAGCAACAAACTGACCCGTCCACAGCAATATCCACACCGCCCCTGAGCCCATGCTGACCCCTCCTGGTCCTGGGTGGGTTCCACCAGCCAGAGAGGCCCAGGCTCAGGCTGTGTTCCTGGGCCTCCTGTGTTCGTGGAGCCACACACTGCTCCTTCTCAGCCTGTGTGCCTGGCTGGCACATTGGCTTCTGCCTTGGGTCTCAGCAGTGTCCTTTGCATGCCCCAGTACCTCTAGACCTATGCCCAACATGGAGTGATTTTGTTTTTTAGATGATGGAGGGGCATGCATTAACAATGCACTTCTCTGTGTCTAGGTCAGGCCCCAGTATGGGGGGAATCGTCACATTCCTAGCACGTAGCAGGCGCAATGGGCTTCAAAATCCATCCTAGGCATATGGGATCCGAGGGGCATATGGGTTGACAGCAGTATGGCTAAGCCTGGATCTGCCTGCTTGTGGGATTCTCACTCGGGCTGGCTTGGGTTGCGATGGGCTCAGGGCCTGAGGGGGCCACACTGTGCAGGGATATATCTGAGTCTAAAGAGAAATAGGAAAGCCGTGGCATGAGGGCACAGACAGCAGGCTGCCGGCTGACTGTGTACAAGTGTGACCCCGTGGCTGACAGTGGGGACTTTAGCCAGTGTCAGCAACTTTCCCATGCCAGCGTTTGCCAACACTGACTTCATGTCATACCCTCCTGACACACACAAGTCATCCCAGATTCCCTCCTGCTTATAACTCGACAGACTGCGTTGGTTGAATTTATTTCCAGTCATTTTTTTGTTTGCTAATTCTGGAGGTGTCCATTTGCTGGTACAAAAATACAAATCCTTTTACTAGCGTGATCAAATTTAACTCAATCTGACAACCCCCAGCCTGATGCAAGCATTTCATCTTTCTAACCCACAAGGTCTCATAAGGAATGAATTTAGAAGCATGTCGTGTCTTGGGAGTCAGGTGCTGAGCCTGAGGGCACGTGACCTCCACACCAGGATTGGCCAGTGGTGTGCAAACAGCGGGGAGGGCGCTGTGTTGGCCTAGCAGCGAGGGGACACGGCTATGAACTGGACACTGGGCTGGCTGGATTCACCTCCCTCGTGCTTTCGGCCTTTTGATCTCAGAGCCTGGTCCCTGGCCAGAGGCACGCCACCTGCTCCCTGCAATTGGTGGCTCTTCCCATTCCTTTCTGTGTTTTAGAATTTAGCTTTGGCTTTGTTCTCAGCTTCATATAGTCTTTCAGTCTTGATGTTCTCTGGGGTCTCAGGTAAGGTACTCCATTCTCCTCTTTCATTAACCACAAGGTAGGAAGTGCTCAGAGCCTCTGTCTGTGGATCTTCTGGACCACTGGAATAGCAGAAAGCATGCAGACTTGGCAGTTGAATGAATATGACTCTAAAGTAAGGCTGTGCCTCCTTATTGCCCTGGGAATTGGGCCCAGTTTGCTGCTCCCATTAAGGAATGCCATGCCTAAACAGATGACCCCATTGTTCTGCTGTCAGGGGGTTCACCCTGGTGGGTGATGGGACTGGGAAGAGTTCTTGGTTTTCTTTACCAGAAGTAATGGACACCTACTGTTTTTGTCTACTTAGTGTTCCTTTCCCCCTTATAACCACATCATCATTTCACTCACCAGTTGCTGTATAACAAATCCTTCTAAAACTTTGCATCTTAAAACAACCATGATTTGTTGTCTCTCATGATTCTGTGGGTTGACTGGGCTCAGCTGGGTGGCTCCTCTCTTCTTGGTATTGGCTGGGCTTTAGTCCCCTGAAGCTTGATTGGGTGGGGAGGTCTAAAGTGTTCACTCACATGCTTATAGCTGGTTCCGGCTGGGAGTTGGGTGCTCACAGGGGCTGGGGGCCGAGCACCTTACTCTTTTCCACACAGTCCCTCTATGTGATGTAGGATTCTCATAGCACTGTTGCTGGGCTCTGGGTGGGAGCATCCAGGTACATGAAAGCAGAAGTTGTAGGTGTCTCAAGCCCAGCCTTAGTAAAGTAGCACCATGTCTGCTACATCTTATTAGTCAAAACAAGTAACAGTCTGGATTATGGGGCTCACGTGTGGCTCAGTTGGTTAAACGTTGACTCTCGACCTCAGGAGCTGAGGTCTTGATCTCAGGATCTTGAGTTCAAACCCCATGGGGGCTCCACCCTGGGTGTGAAGACTGCTAAAAATAGTCCAAATTCAAGGGAAGGAGAAATAATCTCCACCTCTCAATGGTAGGCATGCCAAAGAAATTTTGACCCTTTTAGTTTACCATGCCTTCCTTTGTTTAAAAAAATTTTTTTAAATGTTTTATTCATTTCTGAGAGAGAGACAGCATGAGCAGTAGAGGGTCAGCAAGAGAGGGAGACACAGAATCTGAAGCAGGCTCCAGGCTCTGAGCTGTCAGCACAGAGCCCGACGTGGAGCTCGAACCCACGAACCACGAGATCATGACCTGAGCTGAAGTTGGACACTTAACCGACTGAGCTATCCAGGTGCCCCACCATGCCTTCCTTTGGAAAACTGCCTGGTGGGGATGATAGTCAGAGCTCTAGCCCTCTGGCCACAAGAATGGACAACTGGTCCAGGCCTGGATGGTCAAATTTCCCTGTTTGTGCTTCCATCCCCACAAGTCCTGCCATGACATTTGGCCCAAGAATGGGCATGTAACCCAAGCTGAGTCACCCAGACTTCTTCCTTGGGATCTAACATATGGGCAACAGAAGAGATATGTTTCCCTCTTTACTGTGGGGTTGGGTAGCTGGGATGATGTAAGCCTGAAGCTACCCACAGCCTGGGTGCAGCTCCAAGCCATTCGTCATGGAAGCTCATTTGCCTAAGGCAACAATAAAGCAAATGTTCAGAAAATAGTAGGAGACAAAGAGCAAAGGGAAAACTATGGAGAGAATGGAGAAGATAAAGAAGAAAATGGCAAGGATGATGACAATGTCATTTGTCAAGACCTGGAGTCCTCAGACTTCCAGTTACATAAAACCAACAAATTCTCAATTTTGCTAAAGCTAGTTTGAGTTAGTTTCTATCACCTATGATCAAAAGGGTTCTGGTTAGGAGGAAGTCACTCATTAAGGTTGATTTCTCATCTAGAAAACAGTAATAATTGTAGTTAGAATGTCCTGAGCTATGTAGTATTCCATGGAATACTATATGGCAATGAGAAACAATGAAATCTGGCCATGTGTAGCAACATGGATGGACCTTGAGGGTGTTATGCTGGGCGAAATAAGTCAGGCAGAGAAGGACAAATATCATATGTTTGCACGTATAGGAGGATTAGGAGGAACTTGACGGAGGAACAAGGGGGAGAAGAAGGGCGGAAATGGTGGGGGAAAGGGAGAGAGGCAAACCATGAGAGACTCTTGAATGCTGACAAAAACTGAGGACTGATGGATGTGGGGGGGAGGGGGGGTGGGCATGGAGGAGGGCACCTTTGGGGATGAGCACTGAGTGTTATGTGGAAACTAATTTGACAATAAACTATTTGTAAAAAAAAAAAAATAATAAATAAATTAAAAAAAAGAAAAAGAATGTCCTGAGCTTCTACACAGGGCTAGGAACTGTGCTGGGTGTGTTATGTACTTTTCCTAAATTAAGGTTCAGTAGAGCCCCAGAAAGCATGAGTCCAATAGTACCCATTTTACAGATAAGGAAACTGAAGCCCAGAGAGTTTTAGACCCTACTCAAAGAGTAAGTGGCAGAGTCATACTTCCAATTTTTTGAGCAACCAAACACCTATATTCTGCCCACTATTCCATAGAGCCCTGGGTTGGAAAGACCAATTGGACAAGGCCTGCTCAAAGTTGGCATGACTTTGTGAACAAGTGTGCCAACAGCACAAGACCACTGTGAAAAAAGGTGGATCTCTCAGTCCCTCTAAATCCTCCTTCTTAGGGGCACCTTTCAGAATCACTAATTCATGGAAAGAGTGCACAGTCTAGCCATAGATAAATCTCACATTTTAGGGAAGGAGCTTCTCTTTATATTGCCCATCCTAATGAACTCCAATTGTTGAAGAAGAGGAGAGGGAATCAGTAGTGTGTGAGCTGCACTCCCAGCTCCAGGGAGGAACTCATCAGGTTCTGCCCAAGCTCCTGAGTCTCCTGCTCCGCATTCTTAGCTCTCCTGTGGGAGTCACTTCCCATCTGTTGTTTGCAAGTCACTCTGACAATTGTCAACCAGATGGGTGTCTAACAAGGAGTAGGCATAGCAGAGCAGATTAGGGCAGTTTTGGGATTGGACTATTTGCCAAATGCAAAAACCACTTCTCTACCCTCATCCTAAACATCTATTCCAATACCCATTCCCCACACGGGTCAGCTCAAGGCTGAGAAACTAGACTTGGCAAATGTCTATGAAAGAAGAGAGTCATGCATTTCAGTACTATTTACTGGGCACCTACACTACCCGAGATTTGACCAATAGTGAACCTTTAATGCAGCTTCTTTTATCAGGGCCTATTATCCAAAATCTCGTCCCTAGGCTGCCTGCCCTCTGCCTCCAGGCAAAGAATTCTGCAGAATTCAATTTGCTTCCTGATGGAAATGGACTTGAGGCCCTAGTGAAATATATAAATAAGCACACACCTGATGCATGTAACATACCTTTTCCTGTCATTCTTCACTCTGCCTGGCCCTTGCTTAGTCTGCACAGATGGAGGTAGCTTTCAAAATGACACATGCCAGGGGTGCCTGGGTGGCTCAGTTGGTTAAGCGTCCAACTTCGGCTCAGGTCAGATCTCATGGTTAATGGGTTCGAGCCCTGCATCGGGCTCTGTGCTGACAGCTCAGAGCCTGGAGCCTGTTTCAGATTCTGTGTCTTCCTCTCTCTCTGCCCCTCCCCTGCTCATGCTCTGTCTCTGTCTCAAAAATAAACTATAAAAAAAAAATTTTTTTAAATGACACATGCCAGACCCAAGATCCTAGAGATGCAGTGGCTGCCCTAAAACCTCACTGGCAGGGCAGGCCCCCTGGCGTTGGAAATGATGGTCTTGCCATATTTGTCCTACCTTCTTCCATTTTATAGCTTGGCTTTGGGTGTCTTCTCCTTCACTCTAGATTCTCTCACTGCCCCTCAGAATAACCCTTCATGGCTCCAAGAACCTGGAGAAACTCTAACTCGCCAAGAGATGTTAAAAATGTAGGCATGTGCGCACACACACATAAGTAGCTCACAAAAGACATCCATAATGGACCATGGGAGAGGACGCTCTCCATTTGGGTGCCAGGAGTGGGGATAGTTTTCTCTTAGGAGGAAGGGGCCCTTTCCTGGCAATCTGGGGAAGTAGCTTTCAGACCTCCTGGGATGCTGGCTCTTTTCCAGATCCTGGTGACCCCTCCGTTGGAGCTGGACCCTGTTTTCAGATCTTTCCTGTATCTTCCAATACATGCAATGCACCCAAACACTGCCTAGAATTCTGGAGACCACCCCTCATCCTTCCTCATTCCATCCCCTTTGATCAGAATCCTTAAAAACCAAGGCTGAACTTGAACTTGCCCTATATCCCCAGACATGTGAGCAGAAGGATCACAGCCATGTCTACTTAACCAGGATGACCCTCTCCTCCTGCCTCAGAAGATTGCCTTGAGCTGTTCAGGGACCCACTCAGTTCCTCTGTCCTACCGCACCAGCCCCCACTAACCCCCACCTGCTCACAGCTAGGGCTGGGTCACACATGCCATTTAGGAAGATGTATCAAATGTCAAAAGTCTCCTTCTCTGTGCCAAACTGTCCTTTTGTACTTGCACTTAAAAGCCTCTGTATCAGCAGGGGGTTGGGGGGTAGGGAAAGCCAAGAGAGAGGACATGCAGATCAGGGGAAGGGTGTGGATCTGCGAGAGGGAGTGCGCCAAATGAACTCTCATTGTGGGTTTGCTGAGCACCCACCCTGTGGGTCGATGCACCAAAGAGGAAAGAAGGTCAAGTGCATGCTGGGAGCAGCCTCAGATGGGCTGAGCCAGAAACTGGAGCAGTTTCGTATAGGCAGTGCAGCAGACACAGAGAAGAGAGGTGGTGGGGACTAAGCGGCTTGTTTTGGCCCCCTAGAGCAGGGCTCGCTGTGGTCTGGATGTGGGGGAGCTTCTCCAGCAAGCAGAGAGGCTAGGACCCAAGGAGTGAGGCTGGGCCCAGCCGTCACAGCTCAGCTCCTTCATTCCAAGAACCCTGGCTGTCTGTTCCCCTCTTTAGAATCCCTGTCCTGCTGCCAGCTCCCTTGGCCTGAGCTTCAGAGGTACCAGAGGAGACACCTCCCCAGGCCCACAGGATGGCCTTTTTCTCCCACACCAAGAACCGCACCATTGGTCTGGTGTGAGCTGGCCCGGAATGCCCCAGATGCGGTCCAGCTTCCTGTCTGCATGAAGCACAGAGACTCTGCTGCCTCCTGCAGGCCCCATATGGGTCCAGCACTCCCTGGGGATGCAGGAAGACTTCCTGACCTGCCCGCCGGCGCCCACGCCCACCAGGTCCATGTTTTTGTGGCTCCAGCCATTTCGCCCTCCTGCAGTTCATGCATTATCCACCCACTCAGCAAAGGTAGTACATACACCTTCACTGTGTGGTGGGGCTACAATGAGCAAGTCAAACAAGGTCCCTGTCCTCACGGAGCTTGCTGACTAATTTGAGGCAGGCAAGTGATCACATAAAAGCATAAAGGGCATATCCTCTGGTGAGAGGGTGCAGTGGCTCTGGGAGCACCTAGTTGGAGTCTGCGATAGTTTCCTAGGACTGCTGTCACAAAGTGCCACAATTTGGGAGTTTAAAACAGCAGACATGTATCTTCTCATAGTTCAAAATCAAGGTGTTGGCCGGGTCATGCTCCCTGTGAAGGCTCTAGGGGCGGATCCTTTTGTTCTTGGTGGTTGCTGGTAACCCCTGATGTCATTGGCTCCCAGCTGCGTCCCTGCCTCCACCTCCACATGGCATCTCCTTCTGTGTCCATGTCCTCTTTCCCTCTTCTTCCAAGGACGCCACTCATTGGATTAGGGGCTCATCTCACAGTCCTGTGACCTCATCTTAACTTGATTACATCTACAAAGACTCTTTCCAACTAAGATCACATTCATAGGTGCTGGGGATTTTAGGATTTGGATATATTTTAGGGGACACAATTCAACTCACAACAGGACCTTTAGTATGGAGTTGGATCATCAGGGCAGGCTTCCTGGAGGAAGTGAAATTAGCCTTTAAAGGCAAGTAGGAGTTAGCCAGGTAAAGAATGAGGTGGGACAACCACGTGTGAAGTCCAGGGGCAAGAGAGGCTTTGGAATGCTAAGGCTGTAAAGGGCATGCAGTCTGGCTGGGGCAGCCATAGGAAGTTGGAGTGACATGGATAGACCTTGACAGGGGGGTGGTTGGTGCAGAGCCCTGTGTCACATGTTAAGGGGTTTGGATCCTGTCCTCAGGTTATGGGAAGACACTGAAAACTTTTATGCAAGGGACTGACATGGTCATATTTACAATATAGAGATATCATTCTTGGAGCCGCATGGGGAATGGATGGGAGAAGATAGCCTGAGGATGGGGATGGGGAGGGGTGGGGAAACCTTTGTCATGGTCCAAGGTAAAGAAGGCGATGGCTTACCCTGTGGTCAAGGCACAGGGAATGGAGAGAAGCAGATGAGTAGGGAAGTATTTACAACAAGACTGTATGGTTGAGGGCATATGGCGGAATGAAAGAAAAAGCCAAACAGGATTTCAGGCAGGCCTCCAGCCCAGAAGATTTCCAGAGAGGCTGGATCGTACTTCCCTGGGGAGCTTATGTCAAGAAGGAGGGGGACCCGCACATAAGGAATGCACATAGATGTCTGAGGCTTTGATGTCAAATGCATACAGCATTTACACAGTGTGGAGTGAAATGCCCAGAGGACAAGGGTCCTGTTTTCCTTCAAAGAAAACTGTAGTCTTGTTTCCACCAACATGGGGAAAGCACAAATTGTGACCTTATTTGGAGGAACAAAGCTTCAAAGGGGAACAGTCTAGTGCAGGGCACTGCCTTTAAGACTGGGGCTGCGAAGGGGACTTTGCATGGGCAGGAAGGGGCTTTTGGGTCTCCATTCCACCTGACTTTTCTCTCTCTTGAGGTCACAACATCCTCCCGTTCCCTCTGCCCTCCCCCCACCCCATGCTCTGGGCTGCTGCTGATTTTTATGCCCTACCCCCCCAGCTGGCCTGACCTGTGTGCTCCTGGACACAGCCTGCAGGTCTGCCCAGCTCCCGGGAAGCTGCCAGCAGACCCGCAACCTGGCCTCAGGCACTTGCTGCTGTCCCAGTACGTGGCCTCAGCATCTGCTGATCCAGGCCCTCTCCCATCAGAAAGCAGCTGACTGAGAAAGATGGAAGTGAAGTTATATTTTTGATTCTGAGAATTAGTGGGGTTTGGGGACACTGGGTGAAAGGGACACCTGGGTGCCTCAGTCAGTTAGGTGTCCGACTCCTGATTTTGGTTCAGGTCAAGATCTCACAGTTTGTAGCTTCAAGCCCTGTCTTAGGGTTTGTGCTGACAATGCAGAGCCTGCTTGGGATTCTTTCTTTCCCTCTCTCTCTGCCCATCCCCTGCTCACGCATGTGTGCACTCTCTCTCTCTCTCTCTCAAAATAAATAAATAAACTTAAAAAGAAAAAAACCCCCAGGAGAATAGGATCCACTGTTTATGAAGCCAAGCACTGTGCTAAGTGCTTTGCAGACATCATCTCGCTTGACCTCCACACCCAAGTGTTATTTCCATTTTATAGATGGGGAGATGGAGGTTTGCAGAATGAAGTAATCTTCCAATGGTCACACATTGTCTGAGGTCACACGGCTGGTATGTGGCAAAGTCAAGGCTAAAACCCAAGACTGTGTGATTCCAAAGCCTGTGC
>NW_027530853.1:1542925-1562010 GCF_008692635.1 Crocuta crocuta | reverse complement strand
GGGGAGCCCCCGCCAGGGATCTTTGTGGCACCTTGTCCCCCCTGCCCAGTATCTCAACAGTCAGTGTTAAGATGATCCCAGGCCCAAACCAGCCCCATGATAGATTTACTCGAGATTAAAAACAAACAAACTACAGATCTCAGATATGGAAATGATGTTTATGATACTCATTATCATAAAAAGTCTGTGCGTGGCCTCTTGTTTTATGGGCTTTTCCCTACTTTATCCTCAGTCCTCACGCCTTTCCCTTCTCTTCCCCTCAGTTTTCACTCCAGTGTGTCTGATATATGGCCTAACATCCTCATGGATCCTTGTTAAAATATAACGTTGTTTTGTGGGGTGTATGTGTTTTTAATTTTCACTAATGGTATTGTGCCATAAATCTTATTATGTTTCTTACTTTTTTTTTTTTCCACTTTGAGCTCCGTTTTAAAGATCTATTCCTGTTGCTCTTTACATAGCTAGCTCATTGCTTCAGGTGCACCCACTGCCTTTCTCTTGCCCATTCTGCCAGGCTTCAGCTAACCTGAAGCAGCAACAGGATGATCGTGTGGTGCACATGTCTCAGGAATCTGGTCAGGAACCTCTCAGGCTCTACACCCAGGAGAGGATTGCTGGGTTATGGACTTTGTGCCAACTTCGCTTCAGTAAATATGCCCACAGCACTTTCCAGAATGTATCTCCCACTGTATGTGGTCACAAACAGGGTTTCCATCTCTGTTTTTTTCTCTTACACTTGGTTCCATCCACCTTTCTACATGTGTAACTTCCTTGAGATTGGCTGGCACCCAAGGAAGGGGATTACAA
Source organism: Crocuta crocuta (assembly GCF_008692635.1). NCBI lineage: Eukaryota > Metazoa > Chordata > Mammalia > Carnivora > Hyaenidae > Crocuta > Crocuta crocuta. Next base: position 1,561,203 of record NW_027530853.1, on the reverse strand, counting down.
GACCACGGAGCTGAGCCAGTCTCCTACCTCAGAATAGCAGCTCCTCCTTGGCTGCTGGCCTCCAGAAGTGTCCATGCACTGGCCTTGCCACAGCCTGCTCTGTGGTGTCTGTGAACCCCTCTTTGCTCTTTGCCTGTCTTGACTTACCCAGCCCTGCTTAATCAGAGTCACCCATCAGCATGGGTAGAACTCAGAATTAGTTGTGCTGTCTGGTGTCCTTGTGTCTGGGGATGTGCCCACCATACCCGTCTTCCTCTTGGCCCTCACTAAGTTTGCTCCAAATGTAACAGGGTTCCTGCCTCATTTCTAGTGCTGGTCCTTCAGGGCCAGACTTATTTCTGCCCGCTTCCCTGGTTTTCTTAATCTCAGCTTAATCCACCCGCCCAACCTACCTAGGGAGCAATCCCAGCATGCTTTCCTCCCTAGGACAGATGATTATTTGCGTAAGTAACAGAGTGACCTGCTAAGGAGCTTGTTTTTGGCTTTTCACTGCTGTAGCAAGACATTGCCCTGGGGGGGAACTCACAGAAAGGAACAGTGCTCCTTCCACTGCATCCCCTGAAAAGCATGGACACTCCTTTGTGTTTCTTCCTGATTGGCCATCAAGTTCCACTTAGGAGTGGAGAGGTGGGTAAGTCCTCTGTGCCTCAGATTTGACGAAGGACATAGTCTGAGGCTGAGAGATAGTTGAGGGCTGATGGTAGATTCCTGAGAACCAGCTCAGAAATCTATGAGGAAATCACGTGTAAGAGGAAGAGAAACCAAAGAAGCTGACCTTTAGGAAAAGAATAGATGAAGCAGAAGAGCAGAGAAAAGCAGAGACAAAAAACGATAAGGAATCTGAGAGCAGAAAGAGAAATGGGGAGAATCCTGCCGGACACCTATGTTGGTTAACAATTGCCCCCAAATGCTGTGTAACAAGCGACCATGAAACCTCAGTGTCATGGGCCTTGTGTTCATGTAGCCTATGCTTCTCTTGGTCAGCTGGGATGGGTGGGTCTAGGGTGGGCTCAGTTGATACTCTCATTTTCCCCTGGGACTAATGGGCTGGGCCAGGCATGCTGTTCTCATGGCAGTGGCAAAGTGCAAGACAGGGGCACTTGGGTGGCTCAGTTGGTTAAGCATCCAACTCTTGATTTCGGCTCAGGTCATGATCTTGGGGTTTGTGGGTTTGAGCCCTGCTCTGTACTGATAGTGTGGAGCCTGCTTCAGATTCTCTCTCCCCCTCTCTCTCTGCCCCTTCCCTGCTCTCTCTTTCTCAAAATAAATAAATAAACATTAAAAATAAAAGCACAAGACAGCAAGTCCAATCATGCACATGCTTTGGGCACATGATGCTTGTCCTGATCTCACTGGCCAAAGCAAATCACATAGCAAAGGGCAAGGAAATGAGGTGAAAGTTTGGGGCCATGAGTGTACTCTACCATGCAAACTTTCAGTTCCTGTGAGGGCTAGTTGTGTTCCCTGTAGTTTAGTTTATGAGTGGGACCTTTCTCCCTTACAGCCAAACAATTCCCAGTCGAGGTGGGTGTCAGGATATAGCTGAGGAGGTCTGCTTGACTTCTCTTTGCATCGTTCTTATGGCAGAGGGTGTGAGGCCAGAAGACACATTGGACACTTGATAAGGAGAGACTGATGGGCTTGACCCACCAGGGGGAAATGATTAAGAAAGCAGTGTTGTCTATGGCAGCCTGCCTGGGTCACCCCAACCAGAGGACCCTGGTAGACTCTACTTCTCTTGGCAGGGCTGCTTTCAGTGAGATTGTTTGTAGTGGTGTGCAGTGTGGGCACAGTGGCTGGGCTTCTGGACATGGTGATTCTCAACATCAGGTGGAGTGTCAGACAGGGAGGCCTCTCTGGGCCAATGTGAGGGCTTCCAGAAGGATATTTGTCTCAAGAAAGGAGGAGGAGCTGGTGTGAAAGTAGACCCATGGGTCAGAATCCAGCTGGTCAGGCTGCAAGTCAGCTTGGGGTCCAAGTCCAACAGAGAGCTGGGGTGGGAACCAGGCACCAAGCTCATGACAGGGGGCAGTCCCACCAAAGGGAGAAGCAGTGAGAAAGGCTCTGGCTCCATTTCTGCATGAGAAGTGTGGAAATGTGGCATTTTATGATTCCCAACCTGAAGAAGTTCCTGACTGCCTCCAGACCCAACTCTCACTGGCCCAGGGCCAGGAGGTAAAGGATTCAAGTGTGTGTGTGTGTGTGTGTGTGTGTGTGTGTGTGGTCTTATCACCCTACTTCAGTGGGCCTAGGGTAGGTAAGTACTACAGAAACAAGAGCTGGGAGCCTGCAAATTCAGATGAGAGCTTCCTTTCCCTTCTTCCACCTTCCAGGAGGATGGGAGCAGCCTCAGCTGCCTCAGCTGCCTGCTAATGCTGCTTCAGAGTTATTGGTGGTCTCAGGGGCCCTATCCCTCACTTACAACAACTGCTCAGGAGCCAGATCTTTGGGACGTTTATGGGAGATGAGGATGTATGACCCAGAACAAGTTTGACTCTCTGACCCCCCACTGAACTGGCAACAGGAGAAGTGAAATCAATTCTGGTAACCTGAGCAGCAGGAGAAAGCCAGCAAGAGTAACGGGAAACTGTCAAGGTCATTTTCTCACCCGCACAACAGGGAAGAGGAGAAAAAACGAGCCAATAACAACACAATGATTGTGTATTGATGCCCGCTACGTGGCAGATCTTGCACTGAATAATGAGATATGAAAGTGCATGAGAAATGGTCCCGGAACTGGTCCTGGACTAGCTGACATTGAAGGAGCGCACGTAAGCACCTAAATAAAACATGCAACCATGGGAGAAAAGGCAGAGTGCTGTTTGAGCCTAGAGGAGGCAAGACCAGCCAGCTTGGTCAGGGAGTATGTGTCTGTCAGCACAAGCTAGGTTATACTGCAGTAACAACCTCTGTACTTTGGAGGTTTTGAGCAAAGGTCTCTTTCTCCATTATGGGTTGGTAAGGCTCTCTGCTCCACATGATCGTGCTTACTGGGATCCAGCTTATCAGAGCAGCTGCTATCTGGAATGTTACTATTTGCCATGTCACAGGAAGAGAAAGACCCTAGAGAGTGTCACATGACAAGCAGGTACTCGGGCGCAGAAGGGACATGTGTCATTCTACTCAGGACCCATTGGCCAGAACTAGTCACAGGGCTTCATACACAAGAGGCCCAGAAATGTGATCCTATCGGGTGGCCAGCATGTAGGAAAAATGAAATATCTGATGAGCAGCACTGATGATGGCCGCAGAATGTTTGAAATTACTCCATAGAGGAGTAGAATCTTGAGACAGGGCTTAGAGAAGTAGACAATGAGGCAGAGAATAGGCAAGGATGTTCCAGGCCCATAGGCTTCATGGAGACATAAAAATGGGAGGTGTACACCAGGAACCCTCGGGACACAGCGAAGTTGGAGCCCGGGGGTGGTGGGTGGTAAGAGGGAGAAGAGGGTGAGGGGGCCTCACTATGACGCTTCCTGTGAGTCTTGCTTGGGAGTTAGGAGTTTATCCTCCAGCAATGTGCAGTCAGCAGGCGTGGTTCGGCAGCCCAGCACTGGGGATGCTTAAAAGGGAAATACCCAGGAGGATTTGGGGAGAGCTATATTGGGCACTGAGCTTCCCATGCAAGGGCCTGCAGTCAGCTGGCCTCAGCCTTCATTGTCTTTGTTTCCCTGGATAATGCTTTTTATAACTCTGTAATATCCAGCACTCGCTTTTAGTATAAGATTTTTAAAACCCGCTGTTTTGACTAGGGTGCAGTTAGACCGTCTGAGCTGGGATTCTTAGGGTGAATGGAATCGTGTTTTTTGTTGTACTTTGGAGTCAATACATACAAGGGATCGCACTGATGTCAACAGCTGGGCAGCTCCTGGAAGTGCCAGAGGCCATTCTCAGTTAGGGCTGTGGATCGCACGTCGCCATGAGACAAGAGCAGGCAGGAGGCTTCTATGGTCAGACTCCTGAGGACAAACGTCTCTGGAAAGGATATACAGTTGCGGTTTCAAGTTGCCTGCCACCTCCCTTCTCTCTAGAGAATTCTCCTGCCAACATAAAGGGAAGAGGCTGGATGGGAGGGAACTTTGAAAGAAACTGCAATGTGGGAAGGGCTTAGTCTAAAATACCTTTGTTAAAGTTGAGTTCTTGGAGCCACGACTGAACACTGTGGGGAGAGGAAGATGTGTTCACATGTGGTGCCCCCTGTGGGGGGGCCCTTAGCACCCTCCTTGTTCCCTGCTTGCACAGGGTAGAGAGGACTTCATTCCTGGTCCCCAAGAGGGGAAAGTGTTGGAGAAAGCTCTCTTGGTTTCTCTATTCTTTGCATCATTGTGCTCCCTCTCATAACTGAGGTGAAGCTGCTGCCTCCCCAGGTAGACTTTCTTCTTCCTCAGAGAAGACCCAACTGCTCTGAAGGACTTTCAACTGATTAAGTCAGGCCCACCCAGGTTCTCTGGGGGTGCTCTCTCTTACTTCTAGTCAACTGATTATGAACTTGAATCACATCCACAAAATACCTCCACAGCAACACCTAAATTACTGTTTGCTTGGATAACTGGGGATTGTAGGCTGGCCAAGGTGACACATAAAACTGACTATCCCAAAGGGCTTTGTCTATTTTCCTCATACCAGAGACTGATATTTCAGAAGATTCACTAGAAAGGCACACACAATCTTTGGTTTTGCTTTTTGGCGCCCACAACGGCGTAACAAGCTCCAGAACTAGCTTTTTATCAAGTGCCACCTGAGGTAAGGAGGAGCCTGGCTACGGGATCATGCGAATCTACCCAGAGGTCCAAAAGAAGGATTTATATAGCCTCCAGGCAGAAATCCCAAAGCACTGAGCTCCCACATTGCCTCCGGTGTAACATGGGAATCCTGATACTTACTTCAGAGGGTGTTTCTGAGGATTAAATAAGCCAGCAATAACTTGTAAGCGGTGATGCACTGCTCAGATGAATCAGCTTCGTTCTCACAGAGATGATAAACTAATTTCTAAGTACCAGCCTCCAGTTCTAACTGTCTTCTCCGATAAGACTGGTGTTCCTCATCTATTACCAGTCATCTGTAGTTGTAGGATATGCTAGATTTCGGCAACATAATAAGAAAGCTTAGCTTTAAAAAGCATGGACCAGTATTCTAGAAAGTTATGTGAAGCTATTTCAAGAAGTGTGGCAGAAATGACATTTATGTGACTCGTTTTGTACATAATCTTGGAAAACGCCCACTTCTCACGTCTAACTGAAATGTCACCTCCACGGGGAGGGCTGTCCTCGTCTTCCCAGGCCTGGTTCTGTGCTTCATCCGAGGGTGACCACTGGTGATGGTGGCCTGAATGCAGACTCCACGGCTCACTGCCTGCCTCGGCCGCCCTGACCTCCGGCTCACCTCCAGCCCTAACATGCATCTGACACACGCGCTCCTTCCTGCCGGTGCATTGGAGCCCCACTCCCTTTGATGAAGGGGGGGATGGCAAGCTGTTCCCACCATGCCTGACATTCGCTGGCCCTGAGGAACTGGCCCCTGGTACCCATGGTCATGTTAGCAGCTGTGGGTGGTCCACCATGTTTCAGGTGCTGTGCCAAATGCTTCATGTCTGTTATTTCACTTAATCTAGAACACAATACTAAGAGCATCTGACATTTATATGTGGATCTACAGCCTTCTGCATTTCAGGTTCTTTCCTAAAAACTGGTCACATACTAATTTATGGAACTCTCAGAAATATGAGAGTTCAAATCATTCCATTGTATAGGTGGTAAAATTGAGCTTAAAGGTCTTGCCGAAAGTCATACAGACTGGTGAGTGACTGTCAAATTNTTTCCTAAAAACTGGTCACATACTAATTTATGGAACTCTCAGAAATATGAGAGTTCAAATCATTCCATTGTATAGGTGGTAAAATTGAGCTTAAAGGTCTTGCCGAAAGTCATACAGACTGGTGAGTGACCGTCACACCTAACTCCACAGCCGGTGTCCTCAACCACTACCTTATGCTGCCTCCATTAAAACAGTCTATGGGACACCTGGTGGCTCAGTGGATTGAATGTCCGNTAAAATTGAGCTTAAAGGTCTTGCCGAAAGTCATACAGACTGGTGAGTGACTGTCAAATTCACCTAACTCCACAGCCGGTGTCCTCAACCACTACCTTATGCTGCCTCCATTAAAACAGTCTATGGGACACCTGGGTGGCTCAGTGGATTGAATGTCCGACTCCTGATTTCATTTCAGGTCATGATCTCACAGTTCATGGGTTTGAGCCCAGCATTGTGTCCTGAGCTGTCAGTGCCGAGTCTGCTTGCATTTCTTTCTTTCTCCCTCTCTCTCTACCCCTCCCCTGCTTGTGTATGTGCTCTCTCGCTCTCTCTCTCAAAAATAAACTTAAAAAAAAGCAAAAAGCTCCCAAAAAGCTGTCTAGAAGTTTCTGTTTCAGTTGTTGCCATCCCCACCCCCACATGCACACACGCACATGCACACCATTCAAGCCCCTAAGATATTACTTTTAGTTTGGGGTTTGTGGCAGCCCAGACTTTGTGATCTGGGCTTCTCTCGCTCTCCTGACTTAGCTGCAGCTCCCTCCCCTGCCAGCTCTCCAGGAGCCACAGAAGCCCAGCGACTCCTCACGTGTCCCATGACACTGGCCCACGCTTCTATTCTCTCCCTCACTGCACTGACTTTATCTGATGTGTCTCCATCTCTTCACTGGCCTGTGGATTCCTTTAGGGCAGAGATTGCATTTCCATCTTCCTGTCTTCCGATCCTGACTCAAAGGAAGAAATGATGGGGTGAGCTGATCTGTAGCATTAGTTGGAAAACCCCTTCTTTGGCACAAGTGGAAATAAAACCAATGGAAAAGGTTAAGGGAACCAGAGAGGGTTGGATGTGCCCATAGCTGCTGGCTAACAGGACTGGAGAGCAGAGTCCGCTGTCCCACGGAGAGCAGGAGGCACCTGAGGGGCTGGAAAATTCACACCAGGACGCTGGCTCTGCCAGTTAGAGGCGCGATGAAATGTGGCTGACAGCTCCCCCCACTTCTGCTCAACCATCACTATCTGATTTCTCTGCCATTCACATTTATTAAAATTCAGTGCTATTTCCCAGAGAATGACAAAAGTACAAACAGACCCACCTTAAATAGCTTAAAGGAAAAAAATAAGGGAAGGAGAATAAGAGGGAAGAAGGAGATGGCACAGGAGGGAAGGAGAGAAGGGAGGGAGGAGGAGATGGGGGGGAAAATAAAAACAGGGGAGGAGAGGAAGAGAATATTTCAAAACAGACCTCAAGAGGTTCCATGGCTTGGCTGTTCAAATCAACAATCACGTTGGTGGGTTCTTATCTCATCTCCACCATCTGTCTCCAGGGTCTCAGTCTTGCCTCCTGTAAAATGAGAAGTAACACATCTTCCCCTACTCTAGACTCTGCCGTGAAGAAGGACTTACATATGATCTCAAGGATGTGGTGATTGCTCAGGACCTCACTCTCTTCCCAAGAAGATCACAAAACTTGTCAAGTCTTTTGCTGGATTTGAGAAAGCATTGCACAAAGGTGGAGAAAGAGTTACTCACCAGACTTCCGGGGAGCTGTGGAAGGTCAATCAGCCTCACGCTGCTCTTGGTTTAGGAGCAACTGGCACAGGGCTAGTTGGATCCCACCTCCCAGGGGGGCTGCATGTAAGGGTCAGGGTCTCTCCGCAGGAGGGGCAGCTTTGAGAAACAACAGGGCTTGAGGGGAAGGACTGGAGCTGTTTGGTGTCTTAAAAATTACTGAGGATCCCAAAGGGCTTTTGTTATGTACATTGTATTTATTATATTAGCATATTAGAAATTAAAGTTGAGAGCATTTTAGGACAGCAGAATACACAGTCACATACTCCCTCAGCTCTCTGAGCGGTGACATCATCAAACATCAGATGGGTGCTAGAGAACTCCACTGTATGCTTTGGAGGGAAAGGCAAATAGCATCTTAGTGTAGTTATGAGGAATTTCGATATCACAGACACCTTGGGAAGGTTTCAGGTCCTCTCTGTGTCCCTGGATTCCACTTCGAGAACCTCTGATCTACACACAGAATGTTGTACTTGATGGAATTCCTCAAGCCCCCGGCAAGACTGTAAGATACTGAGCAGTGGAATCACAACCATGATTGGATTTCTTGAGCTATGGGTACCCTTGGATGTGCAGACAAGTCAGGATGGCTCGCCCAGCCAGAGGAGCAAAACGAGAGGGACAGAGGAAAAAGCATGGGCACAGATTTGCAGAAAGCACAGAAAGGGCTCTGGATCCATGCAAGCTGTGAAATTTGGGGGTTTTGACCATATCTGTATAAATCTGCCAAAAGCAGAAAGACTCCAAGTATGATTGAGGTCCAAGCTTGTTGTGGTGACTCCACTCAAAGGCCTTGGACCCTCCAGCAGCATCTGTACCCAGGCCATGAGGTCAGTGTCTGCCCTCAATCCCCCACTGCCCTCCCCTTCTTGGTGCTGGAGGAAACAAGAAGCTGCCGCAATCAAAATGAAATGTCAAATTTTTTAAAAACCAGAGGAATAGCTGTAATTTGCAAGGAGACAGAATGCAATTAGCATACACTTGTCAGAATGGGAGCTGGTTTTGTGAGCCCCAAGTAAGACTGGGCTGACTCTTGCAATTCCATTTGCATTTTGTCCCATTAATGGCCAAACCAGTACAATAAACAGAAGTCAGTCGGGAGCACTCGTGAGCCTGACTCTTAAGGTTTTTCATGGAGGAAGAGAGGAAGTAAGTGCCTGCCTGTGCCTTTCTGCTTGGGGCAAGGGGAACTGAAGACCCCAGCCCGGGATCCATCAGCCCCCTGCTTTAGCGCTTTGTGTAACCTTTGCTTTCCGGGTCACAGCTTTGGGGGTAAAGGCAAGAAAATCAGGTCAGATGGTAAGTAACAGCAGCGTTAGCCTGGCCATCTAGATGAGGCCCTCGGGGCGGGGAGAGGGAAATCACAGTTCCATGGCAAGTTCCAGGGTGGAAGTTTCTGCTGGGGCCTCTGTTCTCCACTATACACTTGTCTGCCCCTACCTGACCTTGAGGTTGCTACTGGGGCTTACCATCCAACCCATTGCTTCTCTCAGTGCTGCTGCAGCCTTGTTCCCTAGGTTCTGCAGATCTTCGGGTCTGAACAAATTCCCTGGTGGGGTCGGGGGATGGGGATTACCTGCCTCCGGGACCCTCAGGCCCTCTGTGTGTGTCTCTGGTCCTGGGGAGCCTCTTCCCTGGGCTCCATTGAAGGAGCAGCTGTATGTTGAGCCAGCACAGCCCACGGATACAGCTGAAGTGCGGTTTTATTTTTGCTCCCATTCTCCCTTTAAAATGTATGCAGTGAGGACCATTTCTTGCCTGAGGATGAGATCTCTGTCTCAGGCAGGGCCCATAATTTTCTCCTGGCTTTTCGGTAATAAAAAGATCTCTGGTCACTTTAAACCACAAATACAGCCTCAGTTCAGTAATTAAAATGGTCTAGTTCGAGATAATAAAAATTCCGAACTCGTTTTAATGCCAGCTCCCCCTCGCCCCTCCCAGCTTGGCTCATGCCGGAGGTTCTTTGCCATGGAGAAGGGGAAGGCTCTTTGTCCAGCTTCGAGCCCAGTGTTTCTCCTCTCCCAGCTGAACTGGGGGTTGCTGAGGTTTCTGACCCTTTCAGAGTCTGGCTCGGAGCAGGCAGGATGCAGAAAGGGCATGGTTTTTCAGGTGGGAGCAGTTTTGTTTTCTCATGCAGACCCCTCAGCCTCTGGTTTTGCAGTGTCTCTGCCACACAGCATCAACTCACTGGAGCCCCTTTGCCTGGGTCTAAATGGACCCTTGGTAAAATGTGGACAGTCCCAGGCCTGAATGGTCTGCTTGGGGAATGGTGCATAGACATTTGTGGGGAGCCATCCTACCTTCCTCCTTAGCTATGTATCTTGATGGGGGTTGACATCATCCCAACCCCAGCAGTGGGTCCTGTGGCTTAAGCCAATCAGCTTACTCTGTCCCTCTCACCACGGAGACTGGCTAAGCTATGGGCGCCTTGCCAATCAGAGCAGAGAAGGGCTGGAGACACAAGCTGGGATTTGCATGTGGTCTCTGTTCTGTAGAAGTGACCAAAATCAACAACTTTTCTCTGCCTGGACAACGGGGTATGAAGCAGTGAGGTCTGGAATTGTGACAGCCTTTTTGCTACCACAAGATAGCAAGATACACAAGATAGTGTGGAGCTGCCAGAGGACTACCACGTGGACCCTAGGATGAAGCCAAGACTGCAGAAAGCATGTGCCTTGACTGTAGGAAGCAGGTCCTGGTGACACCATTTAGCATTCCTTAATGTTGGATCCTCAATAAGGGGATATGGGTGAGAGTTCTGCCCCCCAAAGGACATCCGGCAATGTCTGGAGGCATTTTTGGTTGCCACAATGTGGCAGTTACTCCTAGCATCCAGGGGTAGTGGCCAGTGATGTTGCTAATCATCCTGCAATGCACAGGACAGGACAGTCCCCCACGATGAAGAATTATCTGTCCCCAAATGTCACCAGTGCCTGTCCATTGAGAAAGCCTGGTCTACAGCCAGAACTATATCTGGACTTTTCCATTATGTGAGCCAATGTGTTTCCTTTATTGTTTTATTCAGTCTGAGTTGGTTTTCTTGTGATTTAAAATAGAATCTTAACTGATAGTTTTCAAAAACAATGCCATCTCTTCTTTCCTCCCCAAACCTCTCCTCTCTGCCTCTCCTTGCCTTGTGGATTTCCTCTTGGGCACATTGACAAAATGACTCCTTCTGCCTCTTTGTTAGGCACTTTCCAGAAATAGAGTCCTACCTATCCCTGTGCCCCTGTCAAAAATCCCATCTCCTCAAGTCTTAAAGGTACTTGGGTGAAAGCATTTACAATTTTGCTTAAAAATTTCAAGGTTGATACAGAAAATTTTTCTTGTGGAATATATCAGATGTACAAAATGAATGATATAATAAGCACTTTCATACACTCATTTTCCAGCTTCATATTCCTTTTCCTCAATAACACTTTCCTTTCCTTCCCCAAGAGAAACTAATATCTGAAATTTGATACTTACCTTCTCATGCATAGTTTTTGTGTTATATCATCCATTTATGTATTCTTAAGTAATACTTAACATTTCTTTGTATCTTTTATATACACTTATATAACATGCTATTATATTGTCTGTTCTCTTGTGGCTTGTTTTCTTTGTTATGTTTCTCAGAATCCTTTAGGCTTTTAGATAGCTTTGGGTCTTCCAGGTCTGCATGGTGCTCCATCGTAGGAATTTCTAAATCCATTTGCATGGAGAATCATCTTCTAATTTTTCATAAGTAGAAAGGATGCTGCTTGGAAGATTCATGAGCCTGTGTTCTAGAATACATGTATAAGAGCTTCTAGTGGATCCATCTAGGAGTGGAATTATTGAGTTATAGGGTATGTGCCACCTCCATCTCCACTCGCTGTTAGTCTCAAAGGTCACTTTGATTTTACTTATGATGTATGCATGGTATAGATGTGTTGGAGGACACAGATATTGTTCTTGGTCTTCATCTGTCTTGACAATTCCTGAGATTCATGGGGTCTTTGTGTACTAAGACTATATGAATAAGTGTGGTAGAAAGAATAATGGCCTCTCAAAGATGTAACATTCTAATTTCTGGAATTTGTGAATATGTTACATGGCAAGAGGAACTTCACAGGTGTGATTAAGTTAAGGATCTTGAGGTAGGAACATTATCCTGGATTATCCAGGTGGGTCTGATGTAATTACAAGGATCCTTATAAGAGAGAGCAGAGGGGTCAGAGTCAGAGAAGGGGGTTGGAGTGGTTCAAGGAGGGGCCATTAGCCAAAGAAGGTGGATGGCCTCCAGAGGTTGGAAAAGGCTAAGCTCCTTCTGGAGCTTTCAGAAGGAACACAGCCCTGCTGACCTATTTTATACCTCTAATCTCCACAACTGTAAGATAATATATTTGTGTTGTTTCAAGCCACCGAGTCAGTAGTGATTTGTTACAGCAGCCGTAGGAAACTAATAAGCAAAGCCTACTCAGAATAAAATCGAGAAGGCAAAGCTGGTCTCTAGTGACTCCACACACTCACTATTATACCTGACTTATAGTAGATGTTTAACTGATGTCTTCCCCTTCCTCTTCTCCCCATTTTCAATCTGTCCCCACTGCCGACATTTTAGGCTTACTTTTAGGTTCTATCAAAGGGGCAATCTACTGATAACAGGTTCCAATGTAAGGATGCCTAGGAGAGCGTTAGGAGCTCTAACCCAANTTCTGGAATTTGTGAATATGTTACATGGCAAGAGGAACTTCACAGGTGTGATTAAGTTAAGGATCTTGAGGTAGGAACATTATCCTGGATTATCCAGGTGGGTCTGATGTAATTACAAGGATCCTTATAAGAGAGAGCAGAGGGGTCAGAGTCAGAGAAGGGGGTTGGAGTGGTTCAAGGAGGGGCCATTAGCCAAAGAAGGTGGATGGCCTCCAGAGGTTGGAAAAGGCTAAGCTCCTTCTGGAGCTTTCAGAAGGAACACAGCCCTGCTGACCTATTTTATACCTCTAATCTCCACAACTGTAAGATAATATATTTGTGTTGTTTCAAGCCACCGAGTCAGTAGTGATTTGTTACAGCAGCTGTAGGAAACTAATAAAAAGCCAACTCAGAATAAAATTGAGAAGGCAAAGCTGGTCTCTAGTGACTCCACACACTCACTATTATACCTGACTTATAGTAGATGTTTAACTGATGTCTTCCCCTTCCTCTTCTCCCCATTTTCAATCTGTCCCCACTGCCGACATTTTAGGCTTACTTTTAGGTTCTATCAAAGGGGCAATCTACTGATAACAGGTTCCAATGTGAGGATGCCTAGGAGAGCGTTAGGAGCTCTAACCCAAGAAAATCACAATTATTACATGTCAGGCGCTGCCCAATGTGCTTTCACACGGTATCTTATTTAAGCCTTACAACAGCCCAAAATGTAATAATAATAATAATATAATAACTACTTACTACTGAGACCTTATTATTGGTTCCAGGATCCATTCAAAGACTCAGTTTAACCATCCATCTAGGCATGGTTGTCTCTTTTTTGCTGAGGAGGAATTTAACCCTGACAATGGTTTGTAACCTAGATTCACATGATCTCAGAATCTGTTTCTTTTATGACCACTTCCTGAGAAAACAGCTGTGAAGGTTTCCCTCCATAGCACTCAGCTCCAGGCTTCCTCCTGTACATGCCACATGGCCATCAGGAACCTCTACCCCTCAAATCCAAGAGATACCTCTGTTATGTGGCCACTGGTTATGTTTGCTGCAAGAGGAATATCTTCCTGCTGCTACTAAGGCATGTTGACAGGACACTCCCAGACAAATACAGTAGTGACTTTAGAAGGTGGAATGACTTACCCAGTTCCAATGCCCCTGTAAACATTTCTCCTTCCATCTGCTGATGATAACCTTCGGTTTGCCTCCTCTACAATCAGAAGCAAAGCACAGGGTATCTGTAAGCAAACTCTGATGGGTTGCTGTCAACATATGCCTCTCTGTGTGTGTGTGTGTGTGTGCACGTGTGCTTACGCTTCACACATGTACGTGCTTGACTCTTGTGTGAGCCCCTGTATGATGGCTGGGCTTGACCAAAGGTTTGAAGCATGGAGATCACTGCAGTCTTTGATCTGTTGATGAAGCTTGGAGACAGGAGTGGGGTGCAAATGAATGAGGACGCTCCAATGGCCATTGCACTTTCTTAGCAATGGCAGTACTATGCACCAGGAAAATATCTCATCTCTGAACAGGCAGAAAATGGGTTTAAATGACAACTCAGTTTCCCCAAATGAGGCAGATTTAGTTATGTCCTCCAAATCCACTGTCCTCCCCTCCTAAACTCCACTGCTCCCTCCCTGAAATTTATTCTCTCCTTCCTGAGTACACATGTGCTCAGAGACTATTTCCCCAACTTCTCTTGCAGTGGTTGTGATCATATGACTAAGTACAAGGCAGTATGAGCAGAAGTGATATGTATAACTTCTGGGTCACCTCCAACAAAGACAAGCTGTCTTTCCTGGATGTGGCTCTGTTCTTCCCTTCTTGAGATCTGAATGCTAATGTGCCAGTGAATCCAGCTTCCACACTGCAAATCAGGGGAAGGTCCTACAGGAAGAGCAACAGGATGGAAGGGGTCTGGGATCCTGACTGAATTCATGGAGCACAGCTGTCCATCGGCCTAGACTGTCTGCACTGTTATATAAATGGAAAATAAACTTCTCCTCCATTTAAGCTGCCTTTTCTTGGGGCATTTTTGTTACAGAAGCTGAGTAATTCTACCTTAACATTTACACTATACACAGCACCAAAAGAATGATTTACCAGGTTTTATACTTGCAGAAAGGATTAAAATTATTGCAGGGAATAAGCCTTGATTTTTTTTTTTTTTTTTTTACAAATAGTTTATTGTCAAATTAGTTTCCACATAACACTCAGTGCTCATCCCCACAAGTGTCCTCCTCCATGCCCATCCCTCCTCCCCCCCACATCCATCAGTCCTCAGTTTTTGTCAGCATTCAAGAGTCTCTCATGGTTTGCCTCTCTCCCTTTCCCCCACCATTTCCGCCCTTCTTCTCCCCCTTGTTCCTCCGTCAAGTTCCTCCTAATCCTCCTATATGTGCAAACATATGATATTTGTCCTTCTCTGCCTGACTTATTTCGCTCAGCTTAACACCCTCAAGGTCCATCCATGTTGCTACACATAAGCCTTGATTTTTTTGACTGCATGGATTGCAAACTGGATCATTCCTTCATCTTTATTCTTGACGATATAGTTCAATTGCATCTTAAGTTGGGTTAATTTCTGAAGTTAGGGTATTAGATAAAAATGATTAATATTCAAAATATACTATAATACTCTCAATGCATTCAATGTAGCAGTGTTTTCTTCAAACTTTGAAATGTGGTTATCTTTGCTTAAACTCAATGAAGACTGACATTTAAGGACCTTATTATATAAAAAATATATTTTTTAATATGCTTAATTTTTTCCTTTCTCTCCAACTTTTTCTTTCTTTCTAGTGGATAGAATTGAATGCACCTAAGTTTAATGTGTGTATGAAGCAATTCAGCATAAACACTGGTGGCCAACAGCTTGGCTGCCAGGAATGAAGCCGACTCTGAATGCTGGAGGCCAGAGAGCTCCCAGTCCATCTGGTTTGCTTCAGGTGCAGTCCTGCCTTGGGTTAGGGAGCTGGACACAGTGATTTAATGAGATTGCTTTGAGCAAAGACAGGCAGCTTCCGGAGTGGCAGAGGAAGCAGTTGGGTAATTATTTTTCTCTTTTCCCATCCTCTCCAATATCTATGTTAACTACAGTCTGATTTACACTTAAAATTTTAGAATTAGAAATCTCTTTACTCCGACTCAATGCATTAATAGATGTTTCAACACAACTCATCACGGCATTTTATTTTTCCTCATTTACATTATCATTTTTGCAGCCTCAGCTTGTTTATTCAATGTTCACTATGGACATTTGGTAAAGAAAAAAATATCACTCGTACTCCTGTTACCCTGCCCTAACAACTACCTTTATTTCAGTTCAATCACTCTCAGTCTTTGTCCAAATGGATATATTTTTCCTTACTTGTAATTAAATCAAACATACTGTTTGATATTTGACCTTTTTATTTCAAAATTTATTACCAAAATCTTTCTTTGTAGGTACCTCTTTGTAATTATAGTTTTAAGAGTTTTACAAAAGTCTGTTGAATTTATGTGCTATGTTTTACTACACAGCTGTCACAGTCTATAATGGAGAGAATAATATCCACTTCTCAGAGTTGTTGAGAGGTTTACATGTGGTACTTAGTCCAGCACCTGGTACATCACAGGATTAGTGGAGAGCATAGTTTCTGGACCCAGACTTCCTGGCTTAGAATCCCAGCTTCACCTCTACTTGGCTGAATAGCCCTTCAGAATTTATTTAATCTCTCTGTGCCAGTTTCCTCAGGTGTAAGATGGGAATGACAGTATTCTAGATCATAGGTTTGTCATGGGAATTCAGTAAGGGCTCTGTGTTAGTTGTTGTCGTTTTTGTCATTGTGAGTTTTATTTCAATCCAAAATACTTGGTCTTTGCCAAAGTCTGAGAACCAATTCTTTCAAGTAATTCGGTTTCATGTCTTATTGCTTTATCTAAAACTCCAACAATAATAATAAACTATTATAAAGTTATTTGGCATATGTGTTCTGTTGCTTAAAGTTGATACATTTTTACAGTTATCATTAAGCATAATGTGGAGGTTTTGTATACAGTGAATATCAATTTTTATATAAAAAGGGGACAATTTTGTTCCTTTTGTTAGAATTCTGAACATAAGAAATAGCTGCTATACTGTATCAAATGCTTTGTATCACCTACTGAAATGGTTGTGTTGTTTCTTGCTTAACTATTGAAGTGATGTGTATTCTTAAATGTACGAGGTTTCGTTTCTTTATCAAACTGTTTATTTATTATTTTCTTTGTTTTGATGCCTTTTGGGTTTTGCTCTGTTCTTTTCCTGCCTCTGTCTACAGCCTCTATACATATGTTAAGTGGTGAAAAAGTTTACACAGGCCAAGTGAGCTGACATGAAAGTTCTAATGGTCAAGTGAGATCACATGAAAACCACTTCTATTAACTTTTAAGAATTGACATTCACAGATGACTAGCAACTAGGTGACTAGTTAAAAGAATTTAATGCATTTTGAGTGCTTATTTACTTAATATTTGAAAATAAACCTTAGCATTTCTATAATATGTAATGTTAAATATTTCATCTATTTTGAACTTAAGAGGATTTGTTCTATGTAGTTCTGTGACTGTTACATGAATGGACTTTTGGCAGAATTTGCTTATACCCTTGGATATCTGTATCTAGTCACAGACAATACTGTGTGACTCTCTCAAGAATTTTTTCCAGGATTCATTAAGTGTTATATCTGACAGGAATGTAATTATTAATTGTGTTTATGATTGAATATGTGCATAAATAATAAAATAGGAAATTTTAATAACTATTAAGATCTTCCCAAACAGCATATGTTATGCCAAGTATGGCTGATAGGAATAGATTTCCTCATTATAAACCACCTTTATTTGCTGCAATAAATTATATATGTTCCTGAAATATTATTCTTTTATAGGGCTGATTTTACTTATTGATATTTTACTTCAATATTTTTATTTGCATTCAGATACTGTGTTGGCATAGATTTGTTATAGTATTAGTATCTTTATCAGATTTCAGGCCTTCTATCATACTGACCTCATAGTCTAATATGGGAACCCTGAAATTCTTTTCTTTGTTTTGGAACAGTTTATAGCATACAGAAATTATTTGTATTAGGAAGAATTAGCAGCACATCTCTATGACCTTTGTCATATAATAGATAATCTTCTATTAAAGCCTAACAATGTCTTCTCATTTTTCTTGCATCAAGTTTGTAATCCCATGCTTACTCCCCCCCCCCCCCATTTTATTGCAGTTATGTTTATCTGACAATTTGGCATAATGTGCTCTTATAATTAAAAAATATTTTATATTGTCTGTTACATCAGATTTCTGATTTTAATATTGTTAATCTGAATTTGGTTTTGATTAGCTTTACTAGTTTAGGCTTCTTTATTTTGTCATTTACTTAGTTTTTCCTTTCTTTCTTCCTTTGGGGTTCAGTTGCTGTTATCCTTGCCAATAGTGCCCTTGCCATTTGACCTTACTTCCTTTCCTTAGCCATAGGTGTTTGGCTGATACAAGCACTGGTCTTCCAAAAGGCAGGACTAACCATTATATCCTTGCTCACTAGCAATGCAATTAAGAGGCCCAAAGACTGTGCTTGCTAACTGTAGGGATTTGAGCTACAACATCAGAGTATGTATGAACCAATATTGTCACCAGCAAAGCCACATGCTAACTAAAATTAAGGGACAAAAGCATACCACTCTGAGCTATGGAAGCTGGTAGGGGAAAAGGCAGAGACATGCAGAAGTAAGCACAGGTTAGGGACCATGTAGCCCCAAGGAGAGGAAGAAGGGAATCTAGCTGCCTTTTGTTCTTCCAGCCCATTGGGACCTGACTTTATTCCTCATCATGAATTTCCATGAGGATCTCCCCCTATTTTTATATAATTCCATTTTGTCCTTAAGCTGAAATTTCTGTTTCATGAAACTAAACACATCTTAAGATTTTCTTATGCTTTTAAGCTTAATGCTTGTTTGACTTATTTTTTTAATAATAGAAGAATTTT
>NW_027530853.1:1197381-1542884 GCF_008692635.1 Crocuta crocuta | reverse complement strand
CTCTTGAATGCTGAGAACTGAGGGCTTATGGGGTGGGGGGGAGGGGAAGGGGGGTGATGGGCATGGAGGAGGGCACTTGTGGGGATGAGTGCGGGATGTTATATGGAAACCAACTTGACAATAAACTGTTTAAAAAATAATAGAAGAATATTAAAATTAAAAGGCTAAAGTAATACTAATCCATCATTTCTCACACTAATTATTCAGAAGCATTCATACCCCATGATTCTTTGATAATCTTTGCTTTGCCCATTTTCCCATATGCCTACCAGCCAAGAGCAAGACACGGTTTTTTTCTCATAATGATTGTCTTAAGTTTTTCACAAATAGGTAAGGTACCAGATTCTCATCTCATTCTCTCTCTTTCTCTTTGAATTACAAATCAAATGAAGCAAAAAATCTTACAGCATCTCTGTGAATATATATCTAAATCTACACAAGAAAAAAAGAAAGAAAATATACCAAAATGTTATCAGTGGTTATCCGCAGTTCTTATTTTGTTTGTTCTTTCCTGTTTTCTGCAAACAATAAGAGCACATTATTTTATAATCAGATAAATGTAATTATATGATACTAAAAAATGAACAGTTAATTTTCTCTGAGTCTGAATTTGCTCTACTACAGAGGTTTTATATATAGTGTTTTTATTTTCATTGATTTCCACATTTGCAATTATTTGACCTTAATGCAATTTTGCAGAGGGTTTTTACTCTTACAAGCTTTAAAAAAGTTCTGTCTGTTCTAACTTATATTACTAATAGAGCATTATTTACCTGACCACCAGACTTGGAAGAAATAGTCACAACACTTGTTACTGTTGACCCTGCATCTGCTCTCTTAATTGGTTCTGACTCGTCTTTCCCAGGCACTGGTAGATCAAAATGACGGATGCTGGTGCCTTTGTTCATTTATTCATTGTTTCCAATAATTATTTGTGTGATGCTTACAGTGTGCCTATCACTCTTCTGGTGTCTGAGGATACATGCTAACAATACTGAGTCTTCCTATCCATGGAGGTGGAGTATCTGTCCATTTATTTAGATCTTTTTTTATTTCTTTTACTAGAGTTCTGTAGCTTTCTTCAAATAGTTCTTGCACCCATTTTGTTAATTTCAGTATTTCATTTGTGGGGGGTGCTAATGTAAATGGTATTGTATTTTAAATATCAAATTCCAATTGTTTATTGCTTACATGTATGAAAGCAATTAACTTAGGCATGTTAACCTTGTATCTTGCGCACTTTCCATAATTGCTTATTTGTTTCAGTGTTTGTTACATCTTTGTAATTTCTATATAGAAAATCATGTCGACTGTGAACAATGACAATTTTATTTCTTCCTTCACAATCTTCATACATTTTATTTCCTTTTACTGTTTTACTTCATTAGCTAGCACTTCCAGTATGATGTTGAATACATTAGTGGGAGTGGAAATCTTTGCCTTGTTTCTGATCTTGGGGGCATCATCTACATCATCTATATCCTCACCATTAAGTATGATGTTAGCTGTAGATTTCTTGTTGATGTTATTTATCAAGTGAGAAAATTCCATTTATTCCTAGTTTTTAAAGAACTTGATCATGAACGAGCACTGGATTTTGTCAAATGTTTTTTCTACATCTATCCATGAGATCAAATGATATTTTTTTAGACTGTTGTTCGTGTGACAGATTACATTAATTGATTTGCAAATGCTGAAACAGCCTTACATACCTGGAAATAAATCTCAGTTGGTCATGGTGTGTAATTCTTTATATACATTGTTGGATTTAATTTGCTAGTGGTTTGTTGAGGATTTTTGCATTGATGTTCATGAATTATACTGGTCTGTAGTTTCTTTTATCTGATTTTAGTTTTAGGATGATGCTGGGCTCATAGAATGAGTTAGGGATTTTACCTTCTGCTTGTGTTTTCTAGAAGAGACTGTTGAAGATTGGTATCATTTCTTCCTTAAATGTTTGGTAGAATTCACCAGTGAAACTATCCAGGCCTGATGCTTTATATTTTAAAGACTATTAACTATTCATTCAATTTCTTTAATACATGTTGACATATTAAAATTATCTATTTCTTCTTGTGTGAGTATTAGTAGATTGTGTCTTCATGGAACTGGTCCATTTTATTTAAGTTAGCAAATTTGTGGGCATGGACTTTTCATAATATCCCTTTATTATTCTTGTAATATTCATGGGATCACTACTGATGGCTCTTCTTCTACTTCTAATATTAGTAATTTGTGCCTTTTTTTTTTCTTGGTTAGCTTGGCTAGAGGTTTATCAGTATTATTAATCTTTTCAAAGAAACAGCTTTCGGTTTTGTTGATTTTTTCCCCATTGTTTTCTTGTTACTCTTTCACTGATATCTTTTCAAATTTTTATTATTTATTTTTTATGCTTGCTTTAGGTTTATTTTGCTCTTCTTTCTTCCTCTAATTTCCTAGGGTGGAAGTTTAAATGATTGATTTTAGGTATCTATTTTTGTCTAAAATATACATACATTGCTAGAAATTACCTGCTAAGTATGGCTTTTGCTGCATTCCACAAATTTTGGTGTTATATTTTCAGTTTCATTTAGTTCATATTTAAAATTTCTTTCTGTTGAGATGCTTTTTTTGACCCATATTTAAAAGCATGTTGTTGGGGCACCTGGCTGGCTCAGTCTGAAGAGCATGCGACGCTTGCTTTTGGGGTCATGAGTTTGAGCCCCATGTTGGGTTTAGAGATTAAATAAATAAACTTGTGTTTATTTACCCTTCAGCAGACTGAAGGAGTACCAGGTGAAGCAAGGACATAAGTTAGAAAATATTACAGTCACCCATTCCAGAGTGGATGGCTGCTTGGCCAGCCTGGCAGCCATGGGGTAGTGAGTATGATCAAATATGGGATATATTTAGAAAGTTAGGCCAGCTGGAAAAATACAAAAGAAGAAAATTTAAAAATATTTCTAATATCTCATTTCACAGTGAAAGCTCTTATTATCAGTTGCCTATCGTTTTTTACATATATCAGATATTTTATTTGCTACTTTCTGAACTATGAAAAAACATTTTTCAACATAAATGCATAAGATTTGATTATGAGATGCACCAAACTTTACTCTGCTCATCCTCTATTGCTGGACATTCGGGTTACTTCCAATTTTTCACTGACTTATAAACACCTGACACATATGTTTATTCTATTAGCTAAATGCATGCGTTCTTACTTATTTCTTTAGGATACTTTCCTAGATGCAGACAAATGGTTTGCAAGTTAATCTGCATTTATTAATTACCCTTCAAATTATCCTCCTATCAGCAGTTTATGAATACCCTTTCTGTAGCNAACACCTGACACATATGTTTATTCTATTAGCTAAATGCATGCGTTCTTACTTATTTCTTTAGGATACTTTCCTAGATGCAGACAAATGGTTTGCAAGTTAATCTGCATTTATTAATTACCCTTCAAATTATCCTATCAGCAGTTTATGAATACCCTTTCTGTAGCACCCTTATTAAGCATTATCTATCTACTTACCACAGAATATTATCATTGCATTTAATCTTTGCCAGGTTTCTAGGCAAACAATGTTATCTCATTGCTTTAATTGGCTATTCTTTGATTTTAAGTGAGGTTGAACATTTCCTTGACTGCATCGATTGACTCTTCCCTAGTCATTACTCCGGTCACAGTTCACCTGTGTTGGCATGAAGGATAGACTAGGTGAGGGGGCGGGGCATTTATACTGCAAGTGACAAACAATCCAACTAACATAATCGAAAAGTCCAAGGGTAGAAAAGCCATATTCAGGTCTAATTGGATTCAGGACTCAAAGGATGTTTTCTGGGCTTCATTTGTCACTGTCGTTTTTAGTTCTGGTTTCTACAGTGTTGTTTTTTGGTCTCAGGCTCATTATGGTACCTCTGTGGTGGTGGCCATGGCAGAGCTTACTCCTCTCAGCATCAAGCAGAGCTGGCAAAAACACCTGCCTCTGCCTGGAAACTGCATCCAAAGCCTCAGGCATCCCACTGGGTCTGAGGGCTGAGCTGCCAATCCTGATCCAAGCCTGGAGAGGGTGGGGCTTTCATTACTTTGGATCTGGGGCATGTGTTCTGCCCCTGGGACTAGGGGTAGAGGCAGCCTCATCTGAAATGGACAGAGGGACGCCTGGGTGGCTCAGTCAGTTAAGCATACGCCTTCGGCTCAGGTCATGATTTCACGGTTTGTGGGTTCGAGCCCCGTGTCAGGCTCTGGGCTGACAGCTAGCTCAGAGCCTGGAGCCTGTTTCAGATTCTGTGTCTCCCTCTCTCTCTCACCGTCCCCTACTCACGCTATCTGTCTCTCTCTCTCTCTCAGAAATAAATAAAACATTTAAAAAAATTTGAAATGGACAGAGAGAAGGAGAATGGGGAGTCTCAACTGGACATTGAGGTACTATTATCACTTTGGAGCAAAAATAGGAAACTTCTACCACAAAGGAAGTAAATAGCCCTTCTCTCTCTCTCCCCCCTTAGGTTACCTGAAGTCATGAAGGACTCTTTTTCTCATATGTATGGCTCTTGGCTGGGCATGAACAGAGAGGGGCTAAACAGCCTTGTCTTCAGTGTAATGCCATGTAGTATATATTTATTGATTACATACAATAGGCAAAGAAATAACCGTGGTGCTGGAGAGGAAGGAGAAAGATACCAGGGTGTCTTAGACATGGTCTCACCCCTCAGTGAGTTTTCATTGAAAGAGGCAGACACAAACAGCCATAATTCAAAGTGAAATTGAAGTAAGGTCTAAATGCAGGTGAAGTGACCCAGGGAGACTAGATAAACCAGCAGAGGGGGGAACAATCTAGGAAGGCTCTGAAGGTGCAGTACTTCTGCTGAGCCTTCAAGCCTGTGCTGGTTTTCCATAGGTGGAGAGAATGGTGATGACACCCCAGAGCCCACAGCATTCGATATATGGCTTCCAAACCCTTTCTCGCAGAGCTCTGTGCAAATGACGACTTGTAAATTACAGGGAATTAATTGCATCATTTATATTCCCTACAGATCCAAGCCAGATCTGGTCTCAGCCTCTTTAAAGCAAACGGCACGGCCACTTTCCTACCCTATGGCATATGCTGCCTTCTTTCGATAATTTAGACTCATTTGGACCCGATGTTGAGGCTCAGCCACCCAGATAGGCACTCTGGCCGATGCTGCAGGTCACCAGGAGTGCCAGGAAGGCAGGTGAGGCAGCACCAGACTGGCCCCAGCTGTGTTCGGTCTGATTCTGACTGGGAAAGACTTGCTAGTCAACAACCTTCCTAATAGTTACCATTTTAAATTTCTCCTGAAATATCGGCAGGAGAAGGCTGCAGGAGAAAAATGAACCTCGAGAGATTATTCACAGACACAAGGTGCAGCCATGCTCACAGCCATGCCAGGTTGCCCCATCAAAGGCTGCTCTGTCCATTCCCTCTTCCCAATTCCCATCAATAACCCACTAACAATGACAAATTGCTACATGACATCCTCACTGTGCAGTTGAGGCTAAGCACCTGATGAGGTGTTTGCAGGAAACCTGACTCCTCTCCTTTCCTTTCCTGTTCGTATTTCATAGAGTCCACAAATATTTATGCAGCGCCCACCTCAGGTCAGGCACATAGCAACCAAGGCTGGGAAGGACTCTTTCCCTGTGATACTTACGTTCTATCATTCTATCAAGGGACACAGGCCCAGGTGAAGGAAAACAAACTTGCCACTCTGCAGCAAGAAAGGGTGTAAAGGAAACAGAATGAGCTGGTGTGAGACAGATGACTGGGGAGTGAGGGAGGGAGACTATGTCCTATTGAATGGTCAAGGGTGAACCAGGGGAAGCACAGTCCAGAAAAAAGAGATGAACGAGGAATGTGGGGGATGAGGTGAGAGGGCTGGGGGCTGGGCTGTCGTGGGCTGAGGGAGGGGTGAAGCCATAGAGCACATGATACCTTCCTCTCTGGCCTCTTCATCCTCCTCCCTGTAACCACCACCCACTTTGTCCCCATTCCCTCCCTTGCCTACAGAATTCCTGTCACCCCTTGGTCTGTATCCTCCACACTCATAGACTTGGACTCATAGTCCAAGATATTGTGTGTGTGTGTGTGTGTTTTTAAAGTTTGGCTCCTGGCGAAGAGCCAGCGCTATTTCCATCTTGTGTGGAAAATATAGAATTACCGTGAATTATATTGAAAAATTAGATTCATTCACTGCTGTGATAATTTATCTCCCAATCTGTCTCAGAGAGTTAGCAGCTGGTGAGAAAATAAAATGTAATTTAGGCAAAAAAAAAATCACTTTTAATCTATGTCTGGCGGGGAGAGAGCCTATTAAGTGAGTTTACTCTTTGCCAATCAGGTGGTTTTCTTTTGCACCCCCTCAAATGAAATGTTGTGACGGAGACTAACGGGTGGCTTGCTTCCTTGGATGGGCCCTGCCGACCGTGGGTTGAGAAGTGAGACCCCACTTAAAATTCAGAGCTTCCTAATGAGGCGCTCCTCCAGGGGCTCATCTCCCCAGATGCTACGGGACTTGCCCTGCTAAGAGAAGGATATACTTTATAGCACTGGGGTTTTCCATGACAGTCTCTGCCATAGGAAGGAGGAGAAACAGCCCCCAACTTTAAACCTTATCGATTTAAGGTGTTTGAAATATTCCTCTCCAATTGGTAATGACGGTCATTTTTCTTCTCCGGAGTGCCTGATTATGTGCCCTGGAATTATCCTGACATCACTGCATGAGTCAGAACACTGAGCTAATCGTGCTCTGCCCAGAGTCGAGTCCAGAGCTCCCCGTCTCTGTGAGTCAGCCCTCCCATTAGGAGGCCAGGTGAGGCCACTCGGGAACGGTGAGCTCTAGGCTGCACCTTTTGAGACACTGACCAATGCCCCTCCCCACTGCATCCTGCAGCATCTGAGCAGCCTTCTTCCCTTCCTTGCAAGGGTCCTGCCCTCCCTGAGCAGAGAAGGGCAAGGTTAGTGCAGCCCACCTGCTTCCTGGAGAATGAATTCCCTGGATGGCAAGGCTGGAGGGTCTGGGTAGCAGGCACTTGCTGCTTCCCTTTCTTCCTAGCCTAGAATACTGCATCCTTGGGGAAACTGAGGCACTACCGAGCAGAAGTGTTCTGAACTGGAATCAAGAGACTGGGGATAAAGTGGAGGTTTTGCCATTTGCATATCATATGACCTTGATGGGGAGTCTTCCCTTCACTTGGTTGGAGCTGCCTCTTCTATGAAGTGAGGAGCCTGAACACGATGGGCACATTCCCTTCAGCTCAGAGTTTATTAATCTGTGCATTTGGAATTCAGGCTACACAGATATGTGCCCAGATCCACTCTTCCCGCACTGGGCAGAGCAGAGATCTTGCATCTGCATGCAAGCCTACCTGGAGTCCTTGCTCAAAAGACAGTGTCTCGGGTGACTTCAGGGAATTGGGGGGGGCTTCCATTTGGGGAGGGTACCAAGTAGAGGGGCACATCAACTCAGTGGTTGCTTGCACTCTGGGTGCATCTGACAGGATAACCCACTGTGTCGACAGTTGGTTTTCTTTAGATGACCTAGGGACTCCCCTGCAGCAGCCAGTGTGACCGTCCTGATTGGCAACAGTGACAGGGAGCTGTGGAGGGGCCTCCTAGAAGTCACCTGACCTAGCAGGTGTCACTCCAGACAGAACTGTGCCTCATCCAGTTCCCTAAAGATCTCGACAACTTCTTGAACGTGACCTTTGAGGTCAGGCAAAGAGAGAAAGGGTTTGATTTAGATTCAGTTTGAACTTGCAAGAAAGCCAGAGCTGTCATTAGAGATTCCAGTTGCCCTCCCTCCCTCCCTCCAGCCCTGGTCAGGTTAAAATTACCAGTGGAATATAAAAACAGGGGAAAACATACACTGGTGCTGTAAAGTAGGCAAAGCTGATGGAACTGTAGGGAGACTTTTGAGAAATAGAAGGCAGGCTGGCCAGATGGAAGGAGGGCTGACAGTGTCTGCAAAGCAATGGGCTACATCTATTCACGCATTCAACAAGCACTTACTATGTGCCAAGCACCGCTCTAGGCATTGGGGATGCAAGTGAGAACAGGAAAGACACATTCTCTGTTGTCATGAAGGTTCTGTTCCAGTTTGGGGAGACAGAGAGAAAACTAATACATAAAGATGTAAACAGGGTATTTCAGAGGAAGAAGCTCTGTGAGACCTAACAGAAAGAGTGTGTGGGCAGACAGAGGCGGCAGGTCATCTCTACAGGGGGGTTAGGAAAGCCTTTCAGGGGAGGTGAGCTTTGGGCTAAGACTTGATAGATAAGAAGAAGCCAGTCATGCAGACGACAAGGGAAAAGATATTCCCAGTGGTTTCTGAGCTGGAAGCAGCCTGTGTGCTGGAGGAACAGGAGGAAGGGCAGAGTGGCTGAGGTGTGCGGAGGTAGGTGAGGAATAGCACAGAAGAGGGCCAAGAATGTAAACAGGCCAACCATGTAGGGCCCTGCAGGCCGTGGTGAGAAATTTGGGTTTTATGTTAAGAGTGATGGGAAGACATTGAAGGGTTTAAACAGAATACATAAGCTGGTTTATATTTTTTACCAAGCACCTAGTCTATGGAGGATAGATATGGTGCCTCCGAAGGTAAAGCAAGAGATCCTGGCAGAAGTCCAATATTATCAGCCCCTCCCCCTTCTCGAAGGGAAGGGCTGAAGGTAAAGGTGGGCTGTGGGCATGTCAGGGGCTCCTACGGATCCAGCCAGGGCTCCGGAAGCATGCCAGAGTCATGGGGGCCTCACTGTGCTAGGAGTCACAAGTGACAGATTTCTGGCTGGGTCTGAGGAAATAAGAGCCACTGCCCCATTACTTTGGGACACCTCGCCAGAAACAGCCAGACCACCTTTTGGAGCAAAGAGTCTCAAAGCACCGGAGTCTCTCCTTCCCTCCTCCTCCAAAATGCAGGGTCTCTGATCACCTAGGACATTTACAGTCAACCTGTTCTTTCCTCTTCTCCTTTCTGCCCGAACCTGGCAGATTAGAACAGGGGCCAGTCTTGACCATCTCAGCCAGAACTGATCTCACGTCTCAATATTGAGCAAACCAGACTTGCCCATGGAAAGGCAAAGGGGCAGAAAATAACCAGACACAGAGAAAGAAAATAAAGTTCAAAAGAAGGTGTCTGTCTGGGACATTGGATAACAGGTCTTCCTAAATAGTAAAATTATGAGAAGAAGCGGGAGATAATTTTAGACAACTTTTAATATTCCTCTCAACGAGATTC
The DNA here is from genome assembly GCF_008692635.1 of Crocuta crocuta. Lineage (NCBI taxonomy): Eukaryota > Metazoa > Chordata > Mammalia > Carnivora > Hyaenidae > Crocuta > Crocuta crocuta. The sequence goes on along the minus strand of NW_027530853.1, from coordinate 1,533,644 downwards.
AAAATGTCATTGCATCTATGAATCTAAAGCAGAAGTTCGGCCGTGAAAGTATGAAGAGCGGACAAATTAGGACAAACTGGGCTAGAAGACCATGCTGGGTGAGGATGAGGAGCCTCAGCTGAGAACAGTTCCATGCTTTCTGGGTCTCTGGTCCCAGACAAATTCTAGAGCTCATCAACTTCCATGAACTGGGGATTTAAAATAAAGCATTGCACAGCTTAAACCAGATACCAGCATAGGATCCATTCTTAGCATGATGCCAGGCTATCGAGAAACACCCAACACACATTATTCCTCTTGAGAAAGTATGCAAAAACAGGATGTGACTGCCTGATGGATAGACCACACTGAGTACCAAGAACAGCAGGTTAGATTCCATAGAAAACCAACAGCATAGTAGAAACCAAGTTTAGGGACTCTTCTTTGATTTGAAAGAAAAGTAATAAGAAATGAAAATACTAAGGTGTTTTTAAAAAGACTCATAAGTCACAGGGGCAGTCAATACAATAGGGAGAGCAGTTGAGTAAGTGAAAATAGAGCAAATGCAGCTGGAATTTTTTTTTAATATAAAATAAGAGACCATTTTACACTATTTCTGCAAACTGAAAAACCGACTGAGCAACAGGAAAGGAAAACAGACCAACTAGAAACATCCTTGTGGAAATCTTGAATCGCAGAGCAAAGAAAAAAGATTTGCTGAAGGTAAGAGAAATATGAAAGAAGTTTATTACAAAGGAAGAAAATCAGGCTTGCTTTAGATCTCTCCACAAAACCAAACAGCGGACGAGAGGCAACACCAGAAGAAATGTATGATGGAAAGTTCTGATTGTTGTTCCAGATTATCAGTCCTGTGACGGGAGCAGAGAGGTTTTTTCATACAGGAAAAGACTCAGAAGTACACTTCCCATGGGACTGGGATAAAAAAAATCACTTGAAGATACGGCCTAATGCTTAAGAAATGAATTAAATACAGAATTTAAGACTGTGTAAGACGTAATTTGAAGAAGAGGAAAATGAACTATGAAATGGAGTTAAAGCTGATTATCTTTAATGGCATTTCACAATATGCAAATATAAGAAATAAACCTGAAAATAAGTAAATATTAACTAAGGTCTGAAATCCTGCATTTCTTTTGCATTTCTCTGATGACTGAGTCTTGATTGATCATGTTGAACATCTTTTCATGCGTCTGTTGGCCATCTGTATGTCTTCTTTGGAGACATGTCTGCTCATGTCCTCTGCCATTTTCTAAATTTTTTTTTTAATGTTTATGTTTGAGAGAGAAAAAGAGAGAGAGAGAGAGAGAGAGGGAGAGGGAGAGTAGGGGCAGGGCAGAGAGAGTGGGAGACACAGAATCAGAAGCAGGATCCATGCTCTGAGCTGTCAGCACAGAGCCCAGTGTGGGGCTCAAACCCACAAACCGCGAGATCATGACCTGAAACAAAGTCAGACGCTTAATTGACTGGGCCACCCAGACACCCCCTTCCTCTGCCCATTTTTAAATTGGATTTTTTGTCTTTTGTTTTGCTTTTTTGTTTTGTTTTGTTTGGTGTTGAGTTGTGTAGGTTCTTTATATATTTTGGATATGAACTCTTACTGCATATGTCATTTGCAAATATCTTCTCCCATTCAGTAGGTCATCTTTTTGTTTTGATGATTATTTCCTTTGTTGTGCAGAAGCTTTTTATTTTGATGTAGCTCCAGTAGTTTATTTTTGCTTTTGTTTCCCTTGGCTTCAGAGACATACTTATAATAGCCAAGATATGGAAGCAACCCAAGTGTCATTGATAGATGAATGGATAAAGAAGATGTGGTGTATATACACAATGGAATATTACTCAGCCATAAAAAAGAATGAAATCTTGGTATTTGCAGCAACATGGATGGAGCTAGAGAGTATTACGCTAAGTGAAATACATCAGTCAGAGAAAGGAAAATACCATGTGATCTCACTCATATGTGGAATTTAAGAAACAAAACAAACAAAGAAAAAAAGAGACCAAAGAAACCCCACTCTTAAATATAGAGAAGAAACTGATGTTTACCAGAGGGAAGGTGGGGGGGGGTGGGGGAGGGGGATTAAGAGTATACTTATGATGAGGACTGAGCAATATATAGAATTGTTGAATCTCTATATTGTACACTTGAAACTAACATAACACTGTATGCTAACTATATGGGAGTTAAAAATAATAATAAAAGTTTATTTCAATTAAAAAATGAAAAAACCTGCATTTCTTTTAAAAAGTTTTTATTAATGTATAATTGATGTATAACATTACATTAGTTTCAAGTGTACAACATAATGATCCAATATCTATATATAGTGAAACAATCACTACAATAAGTCTAGTTAACATCCATCACCATGCATAGTTACAAAAATGTTTTTCTTGTGCTGAGAACTTTTAAGTCTATTCTCTTAGCAAATTTCGAATATGCAGTACAATATTATTAACTACAGTCACTACGCTACAGCACATCCCCATGACTTATTTATTTTGTAATTGGAAGTTTATGCCTTTTGACCCTCTTTACCCATTTCACACACTCTCCATGGCCCTGCGTCTGGCAACCACTAGTCTGTTCTTTGTATCTATGAGTTTGGTTTGGTTTCAGATTCCACATGTAAGTGAGTAGATATGATATTTGTACTTCCACTTAGCATAATGCCCTTAAGGACCACCCATCTTGTTGCAAATGGCAAGATTTCCTTCTTTTTATGGCTTAATTATATTCCATTTATATACATGTCACATCTTCTTTATCCATTTACCTATCGGTGGACACTTAAACTGCTTCCATGTCTTGCATGTTGTAAATAATGCTGCAGTGAACATGGGGGTGCACATGTCTTTTCAAATTAGTGTTTTCATATTCTTTGGATAAATACCCAGAAGTGGAAGTACTGGGTCAAATGAGAGTTCTATTTCTAATTTTTTGAGGAACGTCCATACTGTTTTCCAGAGTGGCTGTACCAGTTTGCCTTCCCATCAACAGGGCACGAGTGTTCCCTTTTCTTCACATCCTCACAAATACTTGTTATTTCTTGACTTTTTGATAATAACCAATCAGCCAAGTTCTTTTTCAGACTGAGGAATACGGGTGATAGGAAAGAAGCTAAACTTAGATTTTCCTCTTTTCACAAGGAAGTACTGATAAAGTGTTTCTTTTTTGACAAGAAGTAGGGAGAAGCTGGTCATTTTTACATTGGAAAACAACTTTTCAGGACAAAAAGAGGGTGGAAATTTCAAATTCAGCAGACAAGAACAAAAAAAAAATGCATTTCCAGGGAACAACAACAAAACAGAAAAAAGAAAATAATATGTAACCATGAAAACAAAAGCTTAAAATAATAGAAATAAAACCACCTATTTTTTTCATTGTGAAAACAGCTATGAATGAGCTCAGCTCCTTTGTTAAAATTAAAAAGACTCTCAATGAAATAATGAATTGAAGTTCATCAAGTTTACATCACAGGAAAGTTAAAACACTGCTCTAGGATGTAAAAGATCGTGAATTAATGACAAAATATACCATGTTCCTGGATAAGCAATCTCAATATCTTAAAGATTCAATTTATTTCTAATTAGTTCATAAATAAAATATCATTCTAATAAACATGCAAATAGAATTTTTTGTAACTTAGCAAAATTGCTTCAAGTTACTCTACAAGAATAAACATGGGAGAAATCAAAGTAAGAATTTAAAAAAATGAAGCAGTGGAATAAAGGGAACACTTATATTTTTTATATTAAAACATATTTTAAAGGTGCATTAATTAAGAGAATGTGTATGGATATAAAAACAAAGATATCACTTCTATATACTAGAAACCCCAAAATAGATCCACATAAATAAGGCAGCATTTTATAGAGTTGGGTAAAGAATAAGTTATTCAGGTGTACCGGGGTGGCTTAGTCTATTTAGTGTCTGGCTTCAGCTCAGGTCATTATCTCACAGTTCATGAGTTTGAGCCTCCAATGGGGCTCTGTGCTGACAGCTTAGAGCCTGGAGCCTGCTTCAGATTCTGTCTCTCTCTCTCTGTCCCTCCCCCACTTGCATTCTGCACCCTGTCTCTCTCTCTCTCAAATAAATAAACATCAAAAAACTAAAAAAAAAAAAAAAAGAATAAGTTATTTAGCATATCATAGTGAAATAAATTGCTAATTATTTGCAAATTAATAAAAAATTGCATCACTACCTCATAGCACATACCTAATTGAAAACCAGATGGATTAAAAGATAAATGTAAAGGTAAAATCATAAAGCAACTAAAATAAAATAAATGTAAAACAAGGATAAATGTTTGCTTGATCTCTGGGCAAAGCAGGGATTTCTGGGCCCAAAAAACAAAGGAAGATAAAAAACACAATAGAAGAAAATGTAGGACCTCATTATACTATATAAATAACTATTATATAATAACTACTTCTCTTTTTAAAAAGCCCATAAATGAAGTCAAAGGAGTAAACTAGACTAAACTAATGTTTACACACTCACACCCATACCCATACACATTAATATCTTGGCTATTCATAAATTAATATTAATTAGAAAAAATATAAGCACCAAACAGGAAAAACTGGGCAAAATATACAACCTGATGAATTACAAATATAGAAACACAAGTGGCCAGTCAATATGAAAATCAAACAATATCAACCTCATTAGTAAATAAAGATACTCAGATTCAAACAACATGCCTATCAAATTGGAAAAGATTAAAATAGATACAATTATTGAATGCTGGAGAAGCTCCAGGAAGCAAGCACTCTTATACCCAGGGGTGTGGAGGTTTTAGCAATATACATCCAAATCCTTAAAAACTTCAAAATCGTGGGTATCCCATTCCTAGGAATTTATCCTAGGTAAACATCCAAGGATTTGCACTAAGATTTACCTGAAAGGATGATCTTTACAGCCTTTTAAAGGCAGGTCAGGATTGATATAACAAATGTAACATCTATTTATTGAGCACATAAAATGCCCAGGCACTCTGCCAAGCCCTCCACATGCGTTATCTCCTTTTATCCTGAAACAGCCATGTGACGTCCCTCCCATCCTTACCTCTTTTTTACAGATGAGGGGGTAGAGGATTAGAACGACTTCAATGCCATGACTTTGGGGAAAAACATATATAGAACATATGTATCTCCCTAGGAACAAGGAGAGAGGGTGAAAAGAAGTAAAGAGGGGGGATGATGGAGAGGGGACAGGAGGAAAGGGGGAAGGCAAGGGGGAAGAGGGAGACAGTGGGAGAGGGAAGCGGCGTGGGTGGAGAGAAAGCTGTTAACAGTGGTTTTTCTCTATCTAGGTTATAGAAGGATGTAATACTAATTTTCTTCTTTTTATTATTCTGTGTCTTCAAATTTTCTTCAATGCACATGCAATTTTCAAATAAAATAGAATTTTATTCAAGGGGGGGCAGATAATTGATGTCATTTCAAAGGTCTTTTTAATAGAGAAACAGGATTGTTTTCAGATTTATGGCTGAGCCCTAATGGTTTATCCAGGGTTAGCCAGGCCACTAAAGTTCTCAGAGCTACCTGATCCTAGAAGAAGAATAGGGCTGATTTATTTACCCTGGAATAATTCAACCCTTCAGTCCAGAGAGACTCTGGCTTAAAAGACATTCCTTAGATCACTAAGTCCTCCCTCTGGCTAGGGTTTTGTTCTGAGGCTGAAGCCCTGTGCATTTTCCAGCTTAATATATATGTCTTGATGTTGCATAGTGATATGCTGAATGCTTCCAACCCCATGCTGGTCTGGATGGAGTGACAAATTCCACTGATAATCTCTTGAATTTCCACAAGCCAAGGTTTTCACTAACAGGGAAGAAAATCCTAAGATTTCCTGGTCTGGTCATTGTGGCAAAGTCATTGTGCAGAGATTGGGGCTTAAATGTAGAAGGGGGTGTTAGGTCAAGTGTGGCTGGCTTTGGGAATGTAGCCACAATGATGACCACCTGTGGATGGGTCACAGTATGCCCAAGGCCAAAGCCCACAGCCTGGAGGACTCCTTCCAGAAGGATAGAGCTTCAGAAATCTTAGACGGAATGGTCATCAGGTCAGGGAAATAAAAGGCTGCCTCCCCCTCAAATAAGTCAGAAGAATACCAAAAAGTCTCCTGCTGGCAATGTGTGGTTCTATTTGGTCTTTTCATTCACCTACTCATTCATTCATTCATTCATTCATTCATTCATTCATTCATATGTTCAAAAAACATCTATTGAACACTTGAAATGTACCAGACACTGGAGACATAGGGATGAACAAAAACAGGTAAAATTCCTGCCTTAATGGAAGTTTACAGCCTGATAGAATTAGATACCCAATAAACATGTACATACATAGACATAAGGGTCAACAAGCAAATAATGCAATAATTTCAGATAGGGGTAATTTCTCAGAAGAAAATAAAACAAGGTAACGAGATGAAAGGGATTAGGGATTACGTTCTAGATGGCCATGGAAGGCTATGCCAGCTGACAGCCAAGCTGAGATGAATGAGCAGGAGAAACCAGCCATCCTAAACAGCACAATGCTTCCTATTTCCCCTAGCCTATGCCTATCCACCAGGCCCATCTCCTCTGGGAAAACCTGGAGGACTTGGCCACATTGCTGTCTTCTTTCCAGAGCACCCAGACTGTGCCACACAAACCATCAGACTATTCTCTCATGGATATATGTGCGTGGCTATGCCCACACATAACACACACAATGCACATGCATGTTCTGCCTTTCCACTAAGCTACCTGGTTGGTGGGTAAGCTCGGGGTGCATCCTGCTGGTCAGTCTACAGCTAAGGGGTCTGAGTTCTTCCCAAGCACTGGCCCACATTCCCTTACGCAGTCGCTCACTGCGTGGATTTACCTTAATCACCCAATGCCTTGTGTTCTGTACATCTAGAACTGAATTCATTACTTTCCCACTTCCCAAGCCTGTTCCTCCTCCTATGTGTCCTGCTTCACTGACATCTTAGCATTTATTTCTTTAAGGGTCTGTCTCTGGCAGGATCAATGTTGTGACTGAGCAGTTTGTGCACGGCACAAAGGCCAAGAAGATGAGTGGAAGCTGAAACCTAAACTGTACTCTTAGTAATCCACTCGATCCGGCATGGATCCTTTGGATTCCCCCAAAGGAAGGAGTGCCTTTCTTTTGCCCAACCCTGCACCACAGGTTGCCTTTGCCAGAGAAGGTAACTTTTTCTAATTTGTACAAAGATGCCAGCTTTCTGGGCCCCAGCTCTCCCCTATAGTGTGACCTTTTCAGCACATCTTTGACCCCAAGTCAGTCAATACATATATTTTTAACATTAGAATCCACTGGGACTTTTAAATTTTATTTATTTATTTATTTTGAGAGAAAGAGAGAAGAGTGAGGGAGAGAGAGCAAGGGAAGGGCAGACCGAGTGGAGAGAGAGAGAATCCTGAGCACCCTCTGCACCATCAGCATGGAGCTAAACAAGGGGCTCAAACTCAACAAACTGAGAGATCATGACCTGAGCCAAAACCAAGAGTCAGATGCTTAACTGACTGAGCCACCCAGGTGTCCCAGTCAATATTTCTTCAGCTATCTATACCTTCTCCAATCTTCAAGATCATTCTAGCAGTGCGATCACTGAGTCATAGGGGAGTTCTATTGTTAATTTTTTTGACACTCCACACTGGGAGAAGAAGGGAAAAAATAGTGGGGAGAGAGAGGGAGGCAAACCATGAGAGACTCTTGAATGCTGAGAACAAACTGGGGGCTAATGGGGGGGCGCGGGTGGTGATGGGCATGGAGGAGGGCACTTGTTGGGATGAGCGCTGGGTGTTATATGGAAACCAACTTGACAATAAACTATTTAAGAAAAAAAAGATCATTCTAAAAATTTTTTTTGGTTTATTTATTTTTGAGACAGAGAGGGACAGAGCATGAGTGGGGGAGGGGCGCAGAGAGAGAGGGAGACACAGAATCTGAAACAGGCTCCAGGCTCCAAACTACCAGCACAGAACCCAATGTGGGGCTTGAACCCACGAACTGCGAGATCATGACCTGAGCCGAAGTTGGACACTTAACCGACTGAGCTACCCAGGCACCCCAATCTTCAAGATCATTCTAAAATCCTCTTTCTTCCAGGAAGTTCTCCTGCTACCTGAGCCCACAGTAACCTCTCTCCAGAAGCCATAGCATAGGCTGCCTGCACTGGTCTCCTGTCCTTGCCTGTATCTTCCATAAGTGAGTCTTGCCATCCCAACTAGCCTGGGAGTTTGCAGCCTGGGTCTGTGTGTTGGGCCTCGGAGCAGTGCAACAAGTAATGCATGGATCCTGGAAACCTCAAACATGCTCCCTCTACCTGCACATGGAATTCTCCACATGGCACTGTTTTCCAGAGTGTTTTCTGCAAATTGTCTGCAGCAGTGTCACCTATGTGTTCCTTGGCCCATGCTGGACATACTGCATCAGAATCTCTAGGGAGTGGGTCCCTGGAATCGGAATAATCAAGAACCTCTCAGGTGGTTCCTCCATACACTGAAGGGTGAGAACCACTGTCTCAGTCACATTAAATCTCCAGAGAAAAGAGCACCATGAAATGAAAGGACCAGGCTAAGAGGGACCCTGCAGGTCACCAGGTGGTGGGTCACTACTCCTTGCGTCCTCCCTACATGTTTCCAGCCCTCGGAAGGAATGACAGACACCTCTGAGTGCTGACTACTGGAGCCTGTTTGTTTGTTTGTTTGTTTGTTTAGAGAGAGAGAGACACAGAGAGAGAGAGAACAAGTGGTAGAGGGAGAGAGAGAGAGGAGAGAGGGTGTGATATCACACTCCACATCCAGCGTGGAACTCAACGTGGGCCTCGATCTCACAGATCATGAGATCATGACCTAGGCTGAAATCAAGAGTCAGATGCTTAACTGACTGAGCCACTCAGGTGCCCCTGGAGCACTTTTTAAGTTGTATCTTTAGTTTAATAAAAGCAAAGCCCAGACATCAGAAGAGTATGTAGAATGCTATAATTTGGTAAAAATAGTTAGATGATAGATAGATAGATAGATAGATAGATAGATAGATAGATAGATAGACAGACAGACAGATGGGCAGGTAGATAGAGATATATATGCATGTTTGTAGGCGTATACAGTGTCTCTGGAAGGATACATAAGAAATTAGTAATGGAGGCTGCCTCTAAGGAAAAGAACTTATAGGTTAGGGTAGTTGAGAAAAAAGTTTTCCTCATATACATTTTACAGCCTTTAAATAACAATTGTGCAATATAAAATTTCTCCCATACTGTTATAGCAAACCATTATATAATGAGTACCATGTGGCAGGCACTGGCTTATGTGGCTTTTTCCAATTTAACAATTCTAAGAAATAGATACTATGATTCTTTTGCCCAAGTTCACACTGGTAATGACAGAATAAGCACTGAAATGCAGGTATTCTGACTTCAGAGGTCCTGTCCTTGACCACTGGGCCGCACTGCTCCTTGGGCCTCCCAACACTGGATTGGTCACTGGGAGAAATTCATCTGTACTTTGGCTCTAGCAGGATCCATAAAATTCCTGACCCAAGTATTTTCTTCTCTCTCCCCAGCTGATGGGCCAATTATAATTCCATGCACAGAGCTCCAACTCATGTGTAGAATATCTAAAAGTGAATGAATGAATGAACGAATGAATGAAGTCAATCAGTGAAGCAGGAGACCAGTCAGTCAATGGAGCAAGTTCTTTAAAAAGGCCATTCAAAGGGAGACCTCTCTGACAGATGAGGTTGGCCAGGAGAGGGTGAGGGGGTTACATTCCATGTGGAGGTGGAGGAAGTATAGAAACACAAGGCATGAAGAGAGGTCAGTGTGTCTGGAGTGCAGTGAAGTGGAGCTGATGACCAGAGAGAATGGTTGGAGAAGTAAACAGGGGCAAGCTCGTGCAGGGCTTTACAGAGGATTTTGAAATGTGTCCCAAGAGCCCCTGGTGGTCATGGAGGGACTTTAGCAACACAACTGACTTCCCCAGTCAGGCAATGGAGTGAGGTGTCAACAGCTGGGCACTGCCCTTCGTGAAGGCTGCTTGCAGTTAAGAGGCTTGTGGAAGAAATGAATGGGGATGGGGAGGGATTCTGTCCCTAGCACACAAGTGAGGAGCCCAAGATAATGCCCACGAGTGCCTGGAGGGGGTCTTAGAAAAGAACATGCTAGAATTCCCTACCACTAACTCATGTTCTGGCTCTAGCCTCTGTCCATCCCACCCCCCTAGTCAGCCTGGACTTGGGCTTTTCTCCAGTTGGAATCTTAGCCAAAAGGTGGCCTTCCAGATGGTGGCCTGATTCCCCAGGATTCTGAGTCCTGGGCCAGTGCTGGGAGAGGTGAGGAGGCCAGGCACAGAGGTGAGGAGGCCAGTGCCTAACAGTCCCTGAGCCTGAGGCCAGCCAAGCTTCTGCTGGGGTCATGAGGACAAAGCAAATTGAAGCACATAGTCGCCCAGGGAGGAGACAGAAGTGGAGCCATCCAAGTCCACACAGCCCTTCAGCCAGAAACACTGGCCTGGCTTTGGTGCTTGACTCACACTTGAGCTCTTCTCAAGGCCCCTGCTGCATTAAAGAGCCCCAGAGCCCACCTCTTTGCAATCACCTTGCCCCAATCAGGGAGCTGGGACACAACCAGAGGCGTGAGACTCAGGGAGAAGTCAATTCAGCTCATCGCCAGTTCCTGCAGCTATAGTCTTCACTTCTGGGACCCACAATCTGTGTGAGAAGACAGGCCTCAGAGAAACAATCCTCTGACAGAGTGTTAACAAGTGCAATAACAGGCCAGATGGGCAGGGGTCTTCCTGCTGGGGGTGGGGGATCAGGGGAGATTTGAGACTAGGAAACATTTGAGCTGGACCTTGAAGATTGAATCTAACTCTAAGGGAACAGGAAGGGTAAAAGCATCAGAGGCACGGGCAGGGAAAGGATAAGCAAAGTCAAGGAGGCATGAATGTCCTCACTGTGTTTCAGAAACAAACAAGCAAAATGATGAAGTCAGAGGACTCTGAAGCCAGACTGCTAAGGTTGGACGCTGATGGCCACTTATCAGCTGTGTGACTCTGGGCATGTGAGTTAACCTCTCTGTGCCTCTGTTTCTTCATTATTTAAAAATAAAAAGCAGTAATAATAGTATTGACTTCATAGGATTGGAGTGGGAATTTTGAAAGTTACTACACTTGAAGTTCTTAGAAGAGTGTCTGGCATGTTAAGCACTACTAAGTAGTGGCTGTTACTATTGTTGCTATCGTTGTTATTGCCGTATCTTTGAAGGGCTGCCCAGGGTGTAAGTGAGGCTACAGGTAGACGAGTGGTGAGAAACCAGAACCAGAGAGGGAATGGGAGACCAGCAAGCATTTCAACCCTCCTCGTCCACGGTGACTCTCCGGAGCAGGCCAGAGGCGCAGATGAGGGGAGGCTTACACATACCAGTGTGCTGGAGCCATGGAACAGAAGCTCCCACAGAGCCGGAGTGCCACGTTCAACCCCTGCTCTGGTCATCTGGCAGGCTGTGTGTGCTCCAAAAATGATCGAATCAACCACAAATGCCCCCATTGGGTCACAGGGGCCTGAAGAAGCAAGTGCAGGCGGCTTTGTCCAAACCAGATGACCTCAGGTGAGTCTGAAGGGCAGCCTGGAGGCCTGGACATGAAAGGGGAGAGCCTGGCTGGGGTTAGGACCTGCCTGCTTCACACACAGAGTTGGCCCCTGAAGCAGATCTGAGAATCCAAGGGCAGGATGGATGTGGGACCCAGCTAAGGCCAAACAGAGGGTGAAGACTGAAGCAGCAGTGCCTGCACCATGGGTCTGAGCCCAGAGGGAGGCTCTAGTGAGAAGTGGCCTGGACACCAGGGCCCCAGCCAGGTGAGAAGCTCTGCATGGGCCTCCATCTCACTGGGGAGGTTAAACAGGTAAGATGATGCCTCAAACGACCAGGATGCCAGGGTGAAAACAGAAAACAACCTTCATTTCTCTCACACCTGTCCTTTTAATCTCCGCCTTCCTACCTCTGGGGTGATCTTGTAATCTGGGCTGCTCACTCCTTTACCATCAAGGCCTCTGGGCACCCAAATTATCTGGTTTGTAGTAACTGAAGTGCCTAGCTCAGTATAATAGTTAAAACCCAAAGCTTTAGTTAGGTGGCCTTCCTGCCTGCCTGCCTGCCTGCCTTCCTTCCTTCCTTCCCNCCCCTTCAGTACAGCAGAGGGAAGAGCAGGGGGTTGTTGGGCTGTCTCCTCTCTTACCCCACTCACACCCACCTTCTGCCTCACCCAGGCCCAGCAAGCTGCCTCTGACTCTTCCAGGGATAAAGCAGGAAACAGGAGAGAAAGTTAGGGGAGCAAAGCCTTACTACTCTTGCTGCAATCAGTATGGATTCTCTCTGGAATTGGCTGATGTCAGTCCTGGCTCAAGGAATCTTCCTGGGTAAATACCTTTTTGTTGCTGTTGTTGTTTTAGTTTTTATTTATTTATTTTGAGAGAGACAGAATCCCAAGCAGGCTCTGTGCTGTCAGCACAGAGCCCATCGCAGAGCTCAAGCTCATGAAACTGTGAGATCATGACCTGAGCCAAAACCAAGAGTTGGATGCTTAACTGACTGAGCCACCCAAGTGACTTACGTAAATTCTTTTTGAATACTGGTTCAGTCCAGTGCTCTCTCTGTCCTTGTGACCATGGGGAACCTGGCCTCCTCTTCACTGGTGGAAGTGTAGCTGGTCTCCAGTGCAACCTGGCCTCTCTCTTTCTCCTTTACCCCACCAGCCAAGATTTGACCTCTTGCTCTTAGATTTCTCAGATGAGTGTCAGATACCAGGTCATCATCTCCCCCTTATTTCCAAGGAGCACATTTTTTTTTAATGTTTTTATTTATTTCTGAGAGAGAGAGAGAGAGACAGCATGAGCAGGGGAGGGTCAGAGAGAAGGAGATACAGAATCTGAAGCAGGCTCCAGGCTCCGAGCTAGCTGTCAGCACAGAGCACGATGCGGGGCTCGAATCCACGAACTGTGAGATCATGACCTGAGCTGAAGTCGGATGCTTAACCGACTGAGCCACCCAGGTGCCCTCAAGCTTTCTAAGAGGTCCCCTCAAAGTCCTCTTCCCTACTTGGCTTAAGGTGAGGAGGATATCCCTCCTGTTCACATAGGGTGATGGTGGTGGATGCATGGTGCATGGACTCTCTCCAGTAAATCCTTCTGGCCCTTCTCCTGCAACATTTCAAACTGGACCCTGAGTAACCTTGACTGGATGATGAGCTAAAGTTCTTAAAACTGGTTTGGGCTACTCCTTCCCACTGGCAAGTACTGCATGGGCAGTCATCTGCCTCCTTTCTAGATGGAGGGTTGCCAAGGACAAGGATTGTGTCTACCCACAGCTATCTGCTCAGCTCTCCAAACTGCACAGGACACTCTGTTGATGTAGTAGGCAGAATAATGGATCCCCCGAAATGTACACGTCCCAACCCACAAACGCATGGATATGGTAGGGTGCACGGAAAAAGGGACTGAGGTTGCTGATCAGACCTTAAGAAACGAAGATTACTGGACTTTGCACATGGACACAATGTAATCATGAGAGTTCTTGGAGGTGGAAGAAGGATGCAGAAGATCAGAGTCTGAGAGAGATCTGAAGATGCAACTCTGCTGGCTTTGGAGATGGAGAGAGCCCCAAACCAAGAATGAGGGCAACTTGTAGGAGTTGGAAAAGGCAAGAAAACGGATTCTCCCCTAGAGCTTCTTAAAAGAAACACAGCCCTACTGATACCTCAGTTTTAGCCCCGTGGAAGCTGGTTGGGATTTCTGATCTTTTCTAAACTTCTGTAAGATAATATATTTGTATGGTTTTAAGCTGCTAAATTTGTGGTCGTTTGTTATGGCAGCCATAGAAAACTAATGCAATTGGTACTCAATGAATACCGGTCGAATCATGATATTACACCGGATCAGAAAGTTGTCTGAAGAACGGGGAAGGAAGGAAACACATCTGGAGGGCTGTTTCTTCCAGGCCACAGGGAGTCTGTCGAACCATCCCTGGATGCTCCACCTGCCTGCATCTGTAGTGACAGGTGTTTGGGTCCCCGTGCTCACTGGTGCTCTCTCACCGACAGTGCTGGTTCCTGGTTTGGGAGCGTCTCCCTTTCCAGCCTGCCTGCAGACCACTCTTTTTTGCAGTGTTGTTGCTGTTTTTTCAAAATTATAAATTAATGTATGCACCTGCTGAATGTTTCCCCTGCAATTCATAACATGCAATTTATAACATGAAAATAGAAGTCTCCCTGCACCCAACCCTCATTCTTGATCTTCAGAGATAAATGACTGTTATTTCTGAGGATTCTTTTGACATTTTTCCACACAAATACCAACATGCATTTACATATTTCTGTGTGTATGGACATACGTGCACACAAGCACACTCACAAAGTATTTTGACGCAAAATGACTCATGCTGTAAATATTGTTCTGCAATACAGCTTTGTTCATGTTAAATCTTGGAGGCCTTCTCCTATTGGTACATATAAACACACTTCATTCTTTGGAATGGTTGTGTAGTAGTCCACTGTACTATAATTTCTAGAACTTTCGCCACAATGGCATTAAGGCAGATTGGTGTTCAATATAACAGATTCTTTAATATTTAATTACATTCTCCCAAGACCACACATTCACAGGCATTTTGTGACTCTTACAGACCCTGAGTACTCATTGAAGTACACCCACATTCCACATCAAATATAAATTTTTGTTGTAAAAACTGAAAGGATTTTTATGATTTTTGCTTTTGAAATAATTTAGCTCTGAATAACTTAATTTAATTTATGGTTGACTACAATTTCTCAGCAATCATCATGCAGACTCAGGAATTCTCACAAAGTGAGACACTCTAACCTGCAAATAGTTTGTTAAATGTGATGACATTTTTATGGATATTGGAATTAATAATCAATGAATGTGACCTAATGCTACTCTTCACAGACATTTAAATAAACACTTATTAATTTTTGTTTTGCTTTCTTTCTGTGTTTTAAAGCCAATTGTAGTCTTTGTCAGACCTCATTTTTGTCTTAGGGCTTTGGGAAGATTGCATTTCCTAGAGATGATGAGTAGAGTATCCAAGGGGAAAATAGCCTTATTCCCAGTATCCCTTGGTTACTGCCTGGGCTCATTAGTGAAAGGACAGGAGACTTTAGGTGTGTCTGGGCAGAGAGCTCACAGGGGCCCCCAAAATTGGTATTTCTCAAGGTCTGAGGCAGCAGAGCAGTGTATGAACTGGAATGGGTCATAAAGAGGAACCAGAGTCACAGCTAAAGAGTCAAGGGAAATAACCCAGGGTTGGCCTTTTATGAAGGGAGAGAGACAGGTCAGGACCTAAGTGGCCCCCAAATTCCTCATCCACATATTCCAATATTGTCTCTGAGAGGCTTATTTTATTCATTGTTATGGGGAGGGTCTCCCTCATTTCCCTCCCAAGGGATGGCCAATCTTCAAGGCCTGGAGGTCTCTAATGTTATGCTCTGCCTACTGTAAAACCAGAGCAGGCAATGGATGGGCAAATGAGGAGTCTCCATCAGGAGGTAAATGCCCCCATCTGCATTGCTACATGTGAAAATGTCATACTGATCAGAGCAATAAGCGCTCAGGAGGGAAGGGCAACATAATGACAGAGACAATTTGGCATCTCATTTGATTTCCTCACACAAAAAAATTAACATTTTTGAAAAGATTGACTTTCTCCATGGAAATTCCTCTCCAATGTAAGCACTTGCTCGATGATGGGCTATTATAAATGCTTATGATCATGAGGATGAGATTTCTATAGCATCAGATGCTGTTATTACTTTGAATGAAATCACTGTAAGGACAATTTCAGGTCCTACAAGCAGCTCTTAGATTTAAGAAGTCCCTGTGGATCAGAATACAATTTTCATAGCTCAGTAACACAGGCAGCCAAGGAGCTGGGCACAGACATGGGGAGGGGAAGGAGGCCAAGGGCATGGGATGCTACGTGACCAAGAAAAGAATCAATGAGACAAGACAAAGATGCGTAATCCTGTCTCTTGGGTTGTCCCACCTGCGATAGGGAAGCGATCACAATTTCAGGCACACATAGTATTTACCTACTTTGGTCTTTATAGACTCTGTGGGACTCCCTGGAAGCTTTTTGCCAAGGTCTGTATGTACTGTGTGTGTGTGTGTGTGTGTGTGTGTGTGCATGCTCTCTCTCTCTCTATATATATATATACATACATATACATATATATGTACATACACACATATACATATATGTACACACATATATACATATAGGTACATATACACATATATGCACATATATGTACATATACACATATATTTTGGCCATCATCTTCCTCCTGTCCACTCTAGGCCACTGGAAATGACTTCTGCCACCAACAATAGCAAATGCATCCTCCCTTATAGTGATGTTTAACATTGCAACTGCTATCCAGACTAGCCACCAATTCTAGATCAAGATTGATGTCACCCAGTTATCAAGGTTGTCTACCCTGGTGTTTTCTTCTTGTGGAAGAGAATGACTGTGGTACCCCAATACCTATACATATCTTTTTTCTTAGTAAAATAACTCAAACTTATAGCTAGAGATATTGTCATCCAGCAAGAAGATTGTGGCTTCCTTGTGGCTACATGTAACTATGAAAGTAAGTTTTGACCAGTAAGATTTATGCAGAAATGCTGTGAGAGACCAGAGACTTTTCAAAATGCTGAGGGTATGAAGGTAACCCTGCCACTTCCCTTTCCTTTCCTCCTTATTTTGCCCAGAATGCAGCAGATGTGATGGTTGGAGCTCTAGCAGCCATTAAAGGCCCTAATATGACCTTAAGAATGGAAGCCACATTCTGAGGATCATAGCATCTTGCTCCCTAATGACACCATGGAGCCATCACAACAGCTTGTGTAAGCCACTTTCATTTTGGGTATTTGTTCATTCATTCATTTAAAAGCCAAACTAATTTCTTTTATGTTTATTAAATACGTTCTTAGAAAACACAAATAGGTATTATCTATCATAATTTGCAGGATCATCTTCATTGTTTTTTAATCAGTATGGAACTGACATATAACATTGTATTAGTTTCAGGTGTACAGCATAATGATTTGATATTTGTATATACTGTGATATGAACCCCACAATAAATCTAGTTAACATTCATCACCACACATAGTGACCATTTTTTCCCCTTGTGATGAGAACTTTTAAGATCTACTGCCTTACCAACTTTCATATATACAACATAGCACTGTTAACTAGAGTCACCATGCTGTATATTGCATTTCCAGGACTTATTTATCTTATAAGTGGAATTTATTACCTTTTGACCTCCTTCATTCATCTCATCCACCCTCCCATCCCCTGCCTCTGGCAACCACCAGTCTGTTCTCTGTATCTATGAGCTCAGGTTTTTCTCTTTTCTTTTCTTTTCTTTTTTTCTTTCCTTTTTCTTTCCTCTTCTCTCTCTCTTTCTCTCTCTTTCTCCCTTCCTCCCTCCCTCCCTCTCTCTCTCCCCGTCCCCTGCTCCCTACCTCCCACCCACCCTCATCTCAGCTGGCTTTAGAACATCTTAATGATCATGTCAGCCCCATGCTTATAACCCTTCAGCAACTCTCTATAAATATTTAGTAAAAGTTCCCATTTTTTAGCTGAAAGGACAAGGCCCTTCATGATCTGGCTCCTTACTGCTTGGTCTGCCACTCCACGCCAACCCCACCCCTCTAACTCTAGAGAGGACCAGTAGATCCCAAAGGCATCCTGCCAGCCGATGCCAATGCACATGTTTTCCATGGCTTGCATGTCCTTCCCTCATTCCCTGGGGTGTGACCATCTCAAGGTGACAGTGATATGATTGATAGAAAGATGCCAGCAGCCACAGGAAAGGAAAATAAGTTTTTTAAAAATATAAGTTAAAGGATACAGCTAACTACACAGAACAGGGGATGCAGTAGTGGGTCCCATCCAAAAGCATAGTAGTTAGGATGTAATTTAACTGCTGTCACAGAGACACCCAAATTCCCAATGGATCCTTCAGACCCAACTCAAAGCTTACCTCCTCAGCCATCCTTGGTCTTATTTGTCACCTACTGCCTAAACTCTGGGCTCCCAAGATAACTGCCACACTATTACACCACTGGTCTATGCAGGTCAAAGAACCAGTCTGGGAGCTTGGGGAGGGCAGGTGATCTGTCATGTGCTTTTTTTTTTATTCCCCAGACATTTCCTGGCATACTGCAGGTGCTCAGTACCTATTTGATGAGAAACTGGGCTGTTTTGGTTGGGGAGTGGGAAAGGCAGCAGCCCAACGAGTTAATATGTGACACCTGGATGACAGGGGCCTGCCGTGGACTTGGAGGTGTGCCCATGTAGCTGCCTCCCTGCCTCTGGGCTTATCTCCAAAATGCAGCCAAAGCAATTTTATATAGCACATAACTGGCCATGTTACTCTCCTTCTTAAAAATCTTCCAAAAGTCCCCATTACTCTGAGGTTAAAGTCTGAACCCTTCCAAGTGGTCTCCATGGAAGGGTTGCTGTATTTAGCAAATCAAATAGGGCACCCAGTTAAACTTGAATTTCAGGTAAATGGTAAGTAATTTTGGTATAATTATGTCCCATGCAATATTCGGGACATATAATAAGAATAAACTTGTTGTTTATCTGAAATTCAAACTGAGTATCTTGAATTTTACCAAGCAACTCTATTTGCAAAGCCTCTGGCTCTGCTGTCCTTTGCATTTTCCACCCTCAATAAGCCTCTGCCTCAGCTCTATGAAACCCCTTCAGTCCCTTCCTTTCTTCCTCTCTACTTGCTCCTGTGAAGATCAAACGAATTAAGACCCATAAAGTACTTAGAACAGTCCCTGTGCTGTCTGGTCCATGGGAAGAGATACTGAAGTTTTGCTGTTAGTATCCATTCTGTTGGGCACTTCCATCCCACCCCATTGCCCTATGTTGCCAGGCCAACTCTTACCCATCCTAGAGCATGATGGTGATCTCAGATCATCAAGTCTCTACCTTAAGAAGCTTTCTCCAACCATACTTTGGACAAGATTGGGAGTATATGCCCTCAAGCACCCTGCACTTAGTCTATTACAGCTCTTATCCCCATGTGTTATAATTTCTTAGTAGTTATAAGTAGTTTAAGTAGAATAGGTAGTTTCTGTTTCTGTACCAGACTGTAACTTCCAGAAAGGAAGTGATTGTGTCTGTCTTATTCACATTTTTGCCATTGGTGTCAAGCATAGCACTTAGAGTAGGAGTCATCAACCAGTACATCCTGAATGAAGAAATGGCACTTTTCAGCCCCTGAATTATTCAGGAGACAGTTTCCTAGATAATGCAATCTCTATGTGGTCAAGGTCAAGAGAGAGTCTCATGCTGCCCAGTTGGGGTGCCCATTCCACTTGGGGTGCTCATTCCCAGGCCTTGTAGAAAGGAGGCAGAACAATAGTTTCTGGTGGTTCTGTGTCACCACCGGCAAACCATGTTTGACATCAGGAAAGTTACTTCTGCACTCTGAATGCAGTGTCCTCACTTGAGATGTGAGGCCATTAAATCCACATGGACAGACTTGGGAGGGGGCAGCAATTAACTCTGGTCATCCTGGTGATAGGGTCTGGCACATAGCAGGTACTTAGCAAAATGCTGTTCCTCTCTTGCAGTAGGCTGACCAGAGCCTCTTTCCTTCAGAGGAAATACAAAGTTTGGAAGTAGGTGACTGACACCTGGTAATGTATTTAAAGCAATGTATTTTGGTTTCAGATCAGAACCAAGAAACCCCACACTTTAAAGATGAGAGAGGGAAAATGTGGACATGTGTGTATGTGTGTGTGTGAGAGAGAGAGAGGGAGAGAGAGAGAGGAAGAGAGGGAGGGAGAGAGAGAGAGAGAGATGCCACGTGTAGGGACTTGAGAGAAAGAAAAAAGAGTCTGGCAGCAGCGGTTCAATCATCAAGGTGAAGACTTAAAAGATGATTGATTTTCCTCCTTGATGTCCACGTTTCAAGGGCCTTGTGGGATTCCTCCTGGGAAATCAGCTTTGAGGCTCATCTGCTACACAAAGTCATTTCCTCTGAGCTCTGTCTCCAGGGGCTCCCAGACTCTGGGCAGGGAAGAAACATCAGTCCCTGGAGATCAGTAGCCTGACCTTGGGGCCATCCCTTGCTCTTGCCCTCGAGCCCGGTGGTGTCCAGAGCACTGAGTTTGGAGTACCTGGGTTCAACCCAGCTGCCTGGCTTTGTGGTCTTTGGTGAGCAGATTCACCTGTTTGACTGGCAATTGCCGGATAACCTCCAGGGGGAAACAGTGTGGGGTCTTGAAGAGCAAAGATAAGCAGACAGGATAGGAATGAGCCAGATGATAGGGACATGTGTCATCGGGACACTCAAAGTCAGCACAAGACAGCAATGTTTCCCAAGGTAGAGTGCAAGGATCAAGAAAAATAAGGGGGTGGAGATGAGTACAGAGTGAAGGGAGTGATAAAAGTCAAAAGGTCCATGCTTGCTGGGAGATGGGAAGGTACATGGCAGAGGGTCTGGAATGTTCAAGGCCCAAGTTTATCTGTCCCTGGTTGAGGTGGGCAAATCTGGCTTAAAGGTCTAGGGTCAATGTCGATCAGTGAGACTCTGACCCTATAAGGATGGCAGGAAGATTACATGAGGAAGTGAATGGGAAGTCCTGCCACATAGGGCTTGAAAATGGGCTGAATTAGAAGAAAAATATGAGTCAAAGGACCAAAGAATAGAATTGAAATTTATCTCCCCTGCCTCAGAGACTTGAATTCTCTGCTGGACTCCTGGACACCTCAGAGCTCCTATGACAAGTGTGGCCAGAGCTGACCTGCCCCAGGCAGCAACCAAAGCTAAGCCTTCTCTACCAGCAGCCCCTGCAGCAGTATTGGGCTCTTTATCTGATTTCCTAAGGCAACCAGGACCCATGGACCAAATCTGATCCAATGTCTATTTCTGCAATTAAAATTTTATTGAAACACAGTCATGCCCAGTCTTTAACATACTGTCTTTGGCTGTTTTCATGCTCTAACAGTAGATCTGAGTCATTACAAAGAAGATCATATGGCATGCAAAGCCAAAAGTATTTATTATCTGGCCCTTTACAGAAAATGTTTGCCAGTCTCCAGATTTGGTACATAAATGTTTGTGGGAGAGGCCAGACTCAAGACTTCCTGTCCTGCTCAGGCAATGCTGTCTTTTCCCAAAAGGCTTTGGGAGACTGCAGTTTGGATTTTGTTGTTCAAATCAGAGGAAAAGAGAAAAGGAGAATTTCAGGGCTGGAAAGAAAGAACTATATAAGAGACAGAAGGATGTATACTGCTCTGACAAAAATTTTCTCTCCTCTCAAAGTGAGGGGCATCTGGGAAAAGAGGCAAATAGGATATAAAAGTTAAGAGCAAGCTAATTCAAGGTCAGTTCCGTTCTTTCTTCTCCTTTCTGTGTGACCCTAGGCTGTTACTTAACCTCTCTGAGCTTCAATTTCATTTTCTATAAAACAATAATACTAGAGAATGAGAATAATAATTCTCACAGAGTGGGGAATGATGTCATCAATGTGGCTACATAGACTTTTCCTGACTTTACTTCCCTTCACAAGAAGAACGACTAATACCTATTCAAGAACAAGACACCATTGAGGGAATCCTAGAATATGGGAATGAGGCTGAAGCACTCCCTGTACCCACAGAGCCCAAGACAGACTGCAATAAAAGGGTAAGAGAAGTGGCTATACCATGACTGCACTGCACCTCCCCCATGCCAGCACAGTCTCATGTCAAGAGGTTTCCCCTGGGCCTCTGGCTGCTCCAATGTGAGACCTGGGGTGGGGAGGACAATCAACACCCTCCCCAGTACCGTGGGTCTCTGTGTAGGAGCCCTTACTCTGATCTCACACCACTGGCACTGAAGGGGAATCTGTGGGGCTCAACCACTGGGAATCTGACTGTGAGTGGGCTTGCAACAACCAGCAAGTGGATCGTGGCAGACCAGGTTCATACCCGCAGTGTCCAAGAAGTAATCCCAACCATAGGCTTTGCTCATCTGCACAACCAAGTCAGAGATGTACTCTCACTAGGGAACATGATGGGGAGCAGATCTGCCTGATTCAGGTCCTCAAATGAGGAGTTTTGCAGGCCCCAGAGCCTGCTATACCCATGTCAAGCAAGTGCTAACTCACAGCCCCAGCCACTGAGGAGAGTACCTTCTGGCCCCATCTGACCAGCAGGGCTGGTGACAAGTCCTGGAAGCAGTGTGGCCCAGCAGTGTTCAAGTGGGGAGGCAGGCAGGCAGAGCTGATTGCCTCCAGTACAAATTTGAAAGAGAGTCTGTTTGGGAAATTGAACATAGCCTGGAGCAGCCCCTTCTCCTCCCACCCAGCCAGGGGAACCTTGATATAACCTCTCCCACTGTGAAGAATATCTTCTGGCCCCTTCTGACCAAAAGGGCTGGCAACAACCTCTGGAAGCTGTGTGGCCCAGTGCACCTGAGTGAAGGGCTGGGCAGGCAGAGATGACAGTTTGCAGAGCAAAGCCTGTGGCCCTGTTCAATCAGGGAACTTGAGGTGTAGGTCAACCTGAGTTAAGATAGTCAACTAAGAGCTTTACCAGCTTTACAGCTGCTTCTCCCACTGTGCCCAGTCAGGGAATGTGATGCATAGCCCTACTCATTGCTGAACATAGCCTTCAGACTATTCTACCAGAGCACCTAACCACAGCACACAGGAAGCTCCACAGCCCATTCAATGACCCTATATACAGTGGCATCTGAACAGAGAGCATAGCCCATGGCTTGCTCCATCTGCAGAGCAAAATTGGTGGCTTCACTTGACCAGGAAATTCATTGTACACTCTGGCCTGATTCAGGTCCCTAAACAATAGCCCTGAGTTCTATCCTGCTGCCCTTCCAAGGCAGGAAAGATAACTCATAGCCCCAACTAGTACTGAATATAGTACCCAGACCTGACCATCTAGTAAGCCTGACTGGAGAATCCAGACAACCTTGGAGCCTATCCTACAACCTCATTTGGGCAGGCAATCAAGCCAGCAGTCGTATCCAACTGTTCTCAGCCACATACCCATCCCTGTCCTCAGAGCTTCAATCTTAAACTAAAGATGGTAAAAAGAGACAAAGAAGGTCATTATGTAAGATAAAGGGGCAATATATCATAAATATAGAGCAATTATAAATATTTATGTGCCTAAGAGTGGAACACGTAAATATATAAAGTAAACACTAACAGAGCTAAAAGGGGAAATAAACAGTAATACAATAATAGTTGGGGACTTTAATACCCTACTCTCAACAATGGATAGATCACCCAGACAGAGAATCAATAAGAAAACAGCAGATGTGAACACTATAAACCAAATGGATCTAACAGACATATATGGAATACTCTTTCCAAGAACAGAATACACATTCTTCTCAAGCAAATATGGAACATTTTCTAGGATAGACTGTATATTAGGTGACAAAAAGCCTTAGTAAATTAAAAAGGATTGAAATCATGCCAATCTTCTTTAACCACAATGGCATGGAACTAGACATTAATAGCAAGGGGAAAACTGGAAAATTTATCAACACATGTAAACTAAAAAAAAAAAAAAAACAACAACAACTCTCCTGAACAACCAGTGGACCAAAGAAGAAATTAAAGGTGAAATAGGGATTCCTTGAAACAGACAAAATTGTAAATGTAACATCCTAGAATTTGCGGGATGTAGCAAAAGCAGTTCTAAGAGGGAAGTTCATAGCAATAAAAGCCTATATTAAGAATCAAGAAAGATCTCAAAAAAAAAAACAAAACAAAAAACAAAAAACCAACCTAAACCCTAAACCTGAATGGAATAGAAAAACAACAACCTGAGCACAAAGTTAGCAGAAGAAAGGAAATAATAAAGATTAGAGTAGAAATAAATAGAGACAGAAAAACAATAAAAAAATTAACCAAATAAAGAATTGGGTCCTTGAAAAGATAAACAGAAATGAAAACCCCCTAGCTAGAGTAACCTAGGAAAAAACATAAAGGACCCAAATCAACAAAATTATAAATTAAAAAAAGCATTACAACAGATAGCACAGAAATTAAAAGAATCATAAGAATATACTATGAACAACTATATGCCAACAAACTGAACAACCTAGAAGAAAAGGAAAAAATCTTAGAAACATTCAACTTACCAAGACTGAATTAGGAAAATCTGAGTAGACCAATTACTAGTAAGAAGATTGAATCTGTAATCAAATATCTTGCACTGAAGAAAAGCTCAGGAAAAGATGGCTTCACTGGTGAATTTTAGCAAACAGTTAAAGAAGAACTAACACCAATTTTTCATAAACTCCTCCAAAAAATTGAAGAAAAGGGAACACTCCCAAATTCATTTTATAAGTCCACTATTGTCCTGATACCAAAACCAGAAAATGGTGATACTAGAAAAGAAAACTACAAGCTCATATCTCTGATGAATATAGTTGCAAAATTTCTCAGTAAAATACTAGCAACCTGAATTCAGCAGCATATTAAAAATATTGACCGGATCAAGTAAGATTTATCTCTCGGATGCAAGGATGGTTCAATATATGCAGATCAACCAATGAAATACATTACATCAGAATGAAAGAAAAGGATCATGATCATTTCAATAGATACAGTAAAAGCACTTGGCAAAATTCAACATCCATTCATGATAAAAACTCTTAACAAATCAGGCATAGAAGGAACATATTCCAATAGAGTAGAGACCATATATGACAAACCCACAGCTAACATGGTACTTAATGGTGGAAAGTCAAAACTGTTTCCTCTAAGATCCAGATCAAGGGTGCGCTTTTCTGCCATTCCTATTCAACATAGTACTGGAAGCCCTAGCTATAACAATCAGACAAGAAAAAAAAAAATATATATATATATATATCAGAAATAGAAAGGAAGAAATAAATTGTCTCTATTTGCAGAAGACATGTTTTCATACAGAGAAAAATCTTAAAGACCCAACCAAAAAACTGTTAAGTTTAATCAATGAATTCAGTAAAATTGTAGGATACAAATCATAAAAAATCAGTAGCATTTCTCTACACTAACAATGAATTTTATGAAAAAGACACAAATTGATTCCATTTACAATAGCATCAAAACCAATAAAATACTTAAGAATAAATTTAAAGAAGGAGGTGAAAGATCTCTACTCTGAAAAGTACAAGACTTTGATGAAGGAAAAAAATTGAAGAAGATACAAATAGAATGTTTTTTTATGGTTATAAATTGGAAGAACTCATCAAAAGGAAAAAAATTTTTCCCTTTTTTCTTTTTTATTGTATCTACATGAGAAGATGCATGCTAGCTAAACCCATTGTAGTCATCATTTCACAATATGTATAAATCAAACCATTGTAGCATAGGTCTTAAACTCATACAGTGATAAATGTCAATTATTTCTCAATAAAACTATGGGGAAGAATGTAGAAAAAACAAAAGCAGCCTTACTTTCACTACCTAGATATAACTACTGTTAATATTTTGAGGTATTTTCATCTTGTTTGAATATTGTACCTAATTATCATGTTATGGTATATTAAAATTAAAGATAGTTTTTAAAAATAGTAATTTTCACAGGGCAAAATGCATGTGAAGTATTCAGCATGATGCCTGGTACATGGGAAGCATTTATAAGATGCCATTATTATCATTATCATTATAGATAATACTTGAGATGGAAAAAGGGGCCTATGCTCCTTTCACTCCCAAGTTACCAAAAGGGAGCCATTTTTGACTGTTCAAAAAATAAAAATTTCCCCGAGTACAGGAAAGGCTGTAGAAATTGCAAAGCAGAAGTCATGGTTCTACATATTCTGCAACAATGAAGTACTAATAACTGTCCATCACATGACCAAATAAAAGTTACATCTATGTCCACTTGATTGGTGCCACCTCCCCTACCCCAATTTTTTAAGTTGGCCAATGGAAATTACTCAGATAAGTTCTCGAGTCTGGGACTTCCTGATGGGCATGAGGTTAGGTGCTTCAGCTTCTCCTACAGCTGCCATTGCAGGTCCAGCAGGAAGGAGCTGTCTGTCCTGACTTCCCTGTTTGTGCCAGTCTCACTGCCATGGAGAGCTCTTCTCAGGCCTGTCCATCTCCCCCCCCCTCCCCCCCAGGCTCTGGCCTCCACATGTGGGTGAAGGATGCTGGGGGAAAGAGTCAGTAGGGTGCTGGTTAACCAGCTTTCTGAAAAGGAAAGAACTCTGACTCATAGCATTTGCTGGTTTCTGCTGTGTAAATACTCCCACCATGGCCAGTTTCATTCTGTCAATGGCTTGCAAAATACCTGAGCCAATGTGAGCCAGGTGACCACATCAGTGTCCCTCCCAACCCCATGATGTACTTAGCCACATTTCTCAGCTTCAGCTACCCTGTTTGAGGGCATCTCTTAGCACTGCCTCTGGGGAAGTCCTTCTTGGCTCTGGGGTTCCTACTGAGCTCTTCCAAAGAGTCTGGGCTATTGGGGTCTGCTCTTTATACCACCTCTGACCCTGATCCTGGATGGGACCATACTGTTTCTTATACCAGAGTCAGCCTCCCCTGTGACCCACCAGCTCACAAGCTCATCCCTTCCTCAAAGGCTCACCTGCACTTCCCCCTCTTCTACCCCACCCAGCCATGACCTTCATTCAAGTCTTACCATTTACCTCCAGACTTGGCTGGAGCCTCCTCACTGGTCTTGCCAACCCCAGACATTCTCTCCATGATCCACTGGGGAGAAAGCTCCCCAGAGCTACCTGAGAAGTCATTCTAAATCCCAAATAGAATTTTTTTCATCCCTTCCTGTTTAAAAAACCCAAAACATAGAACAACAACAACAAAAAAACCTTTTTGTTTCCTATCACCTACAGAATAAAGGAATACTTTTCATTATTATTAGAGTGGGATTTTTGTTGTTTTGTTTGGGGATCTTTTTTGGATCTCAGATACAAGAGGTCAAGTTATCACATACACTCCTTGCTTTGAGATGCTAATGTCATGATCCATATAAGACCACTCTGATTTCATTTATTTATGCGTGCTCCTCTCTCACTAATCCTCTCCTTATTAAAGACAACTGCATGAATACATTTTATGTGTATTCCTGAATTCCTATGTATCCTTGGAGAATAAGGATTTTTTTAATCTACAGAAGTAGTACTGTGCTAAAGATCTTATTATATTTCCTGTCTTTTCACTCAGCACTGTGTCAACTTTTGTCCACTGTCATGCATGCACCTGGTTTCACTGTTTCCCCTGCTTTTTAAGAACACTTAGCTGACCTCTTACTCCTATCCCACAAGCCATGCTGCCATGTGTATTCCTGTATATGTCCCCTGTGGACTGATGTGAGAATTTCTCTGGGGAATCATGGAGTTACAGAGTATATGCCTTTTTAGTCGACATGGTCCCACCACATTGCTCTCCAGTATGGTTGCACAGTCCATATCCTAGCAGCCCAAACCCCATCACCATTTGACCTCTGGCCACTTGCTACTCCCATCCTAAGTGTTTGCCACCCAAGATACTCACTAATTCATTGAAGGTGAGTGTATTTGGAGACTGTTTAGCCCAACTCCCTTATTATACAGATTGGGACATAAGTGTCAGGAGAGGGGACATCACTGGCTCAAGTTAACCTAGTACAGGATGGCTTAACTAAGAGAGCCTGGGTGTTCTGACAATTGAAAACTGTTTTCACTTTACTCCAGGGTCAATTTTGTCGCCCATTTTGCAAGCGTTGACAAGGGAGTTCCAGAATAATGAAGTCACAAACTTTGGGTTACATGAAAAATTATAAGAAGGAAAAGTCATGGCTCTCTTGACCCTGAAATTATCTTCTTTCCTGGCATAGAACAAGTAAGAGCTGGACATCCATGTCAAAGAAGCCTGGGGGTTGTGCTGGGCTCACTCCAAATCCTGCAACACAGCAATAGCCAGGGCTCAGAGGGCCCACCTTACTGTGCTCACCTGTCACCCAGCACCAGGCTGAGGCCTGGATGATTGAGTGGGTCTTTTATCAGCCTGATCTTCCTGAGGCTTCAGCTAAGGGTAGTGCATTTGGAGTGAAGTCTCTTTCCATGTAATTGTCAATTACTCCAATGGATCAAAGTGGGTTTGTGAAACCCAAGGCTAAATTTAAAAGTCAGTTTAAGCTTATGAAGTTGTTTGGGAACAATAATAATGTAAACAAGCTGCCTCTTTAATATATTTTAAATGAATTTATTTCATTTTTCATGGGGTTTTCATCTCCTGTGTTCCCTGTACCTTCAAGGCATCATCATGTTTATAATGAAAAAAGGTTGGATGGAGAAAATGGAGTAGATAACAAAGTGATGTGTGGCTGGCTTCCCTGGGGTGTATTTTCAGGCAGGCCAGCCACAGGGCACCCTTAGGGAGGTGTTCCTGTACTAAATGAGAAAGGGAGCTCCCCATCTAGACCACTGGGTACCCACGGTCTGCATGCCCAGACTGTATCGTTTTCCAGCTTCTGCTGTGAGAGGCAGGAAAATGGTCCTCTTTGGTGACTGATCTTTATGCAAGAACAGCCACATCATGCCAGCAAACTTCTGCCTCTCCTTGGTTCCCCAAGTCCACCCACAAGTCACAGGCAATTTAACAGGGAGATCTAATCTTACCAAGATTTCAAGTCTATCCCATCAGTGCATCCTAACTCTGTTTTTCTCTGCCTGTTCTCAGCCTCTTTTTCCTCCTCCTCCCTGCAAACTGCACCACCACAGAGTCCTCTCAGGGATCAGAGGCTCTCCCCTTTATGGCTTTGGCACCTTCCACTGGAATTCACAATGGAGAAATACAAAGACTTCAGCCTTTCTGGTAAAATGTAGTGCAAAATGGCTGAAGGCATGGACCCTGGAGCCAGGAAGCCTAGTTTTTATACTTGCTCTCTGAACTTGAGCAAGTTACTTAACTTCTCTGTGCCTAGGCTCCCCAGTCAGAATGGAATCAAAATGGGAGTATTAACATGTACTTATCTATTAGCAGGACCTACCTCATAGGCTTGTTTGTGAGATTTAAATGTGTAACATGCTAAGAACCATGCCTGGTCAACATTAAGTGTCGTATCAGTGTTTGCCATTTCAAGCACAATTGATTGTGATAATAATGATGATGATGGTGATGAGCAGTTTCAAGAGGGGAAGAGAGGTGGGAGTTGGTAGAAGTGGTTATTTCTGGATCATCTCTCTCCATTTTCCTTGGCACTCAGAGAGTCTACGTATATACAAAGGAACCTCCAGGAAACAGGCTTAAGTTGGCTGGAGTGAAGTCAGTAGTAGGAAGAAGTCCTGAACTTGGAGGAGAGTGGAGCTCATCTGATACAAGACTTCTGCCCAAATGGTAGGGGTTTTATCTTCTTAGGACAGAGAGGTGTCCTAGTTTTTCACTACTCAAAGTATGTCTCAAAGTAATGAACAGCATGAGCTTCCCTTGGAAGTTTATCAGATATGCAAAATCTCAGGTCCATCCCAGATCTACTCAATCAAATGTACAATTTTAATAAGATGTATTTCAAAGTTTGAGAAGTACTCTTCTTGTCCAAATGCAAGGGAGTGGATTCAGTGGCCCTCCTATAAGGTCCCATTGGACTGTAAGTGCCATGCTGGCAGGGACTGTGTCTGTCTTATTCTATGTCTCTAGCACTGACATCATCCCTCTCACTTGGTGAGCACACATAAATGTCCGGCAGAGGGATGGATGAGTGAGTAACTGAAGAGGGCAATAGGTGAATGCATGACTGCTAGGCTCAGGGGCACTGTTGGGTTGTTTGGTGTTTTTAGTGCATAGTGCTGGGATATCCCAGCAGGAGGCAAATGCATGAAGCAGATAGACACTTCTGTAGCACCTAATTTACCACTGAGATTGAGCGACATTGGCTTGAGGGATTCAAGACTTTCTGTTTTGTGTAGGTGGGTAGAGCTGGGGCATCCAGGGCCTGACCTCATGTCAACAACATGTCCCTGCTCTCATCCTCAAGTGTCTCTGACAAAGAACAAAATCAGGTCAGTATGACATGACTTGTTCTAAATGTGCTTGTGCAGCCTGACAGTGAGCCTTGAGTCCTCATCTGGGCACTCAGAATCCAGCCCCTACAGGCACTGGATATGCTTTCCTGGGTGCAGACAATGGCTTAGAGAACTCATCCTGTCCAAGGCTTTGAAAATATGAATGACATTTGCCTGTTTCCAGGCTTACAGCAGCTACCAGACTTGCATGATTTCTCAAAGATCAACAAATCACGGTTGGGCAATCGCCTTTGCAAGTGTTTTAAAATGCCTTAGCATGTCATTTGTCTGGGCCAAGAGGAAAGGGACAAACACAGTAGCTCAGTGTTTGATTGTAGTGACCTCTTCCTCCTCTTTTGGGTGTCTTTTATCCCTACTAATATTTGCTCTAAACTTTACAGTCTAAAGATTATGCTAAAGATCTGTCCAAAGGATTGGGGCCTTGTGTGATAGCCTCAAGGCTTTTGAAGTTCTGTGGGCAGCTCAGAGAGAGCTGTGCTGTTTAGGGCTCTCTTTATCTTGTTCCCCGCCAGCCCTTTCTTCTGTGATTGCCCAACTATAGGAGAATCTTTAAGAATGGAGACAGAGGGGAATGTGGTCAAGGCTTGGTGTCAAATAGACCAGGGCTTGGATGCCAGCTACTGAGAAGCAGACCAGCAGTGAGTGCTACTTGCTGGGCACAAGAGAATCTAGGTTCCCGCACACCTGTGGTGAGGCTCATCCTTTCCTCTTACTGTCTTTCCTGCTCTGCACTTCTCCTATGCTCTGCCTCAATGCAAAACATTTTTGTTCCCACTTTGCCACATGAGGTGGTAAGTATGGAGGACATGGTGGTTGCCTATCTCCAGTATCCATTACCACCATCCCTGCCTTACTCCTTCCCAATGGAACCCTTAGTTTGTTCTAAATCTACCTTCCCTGTGTTGCCCTGTCCCTCAGGAGGAGAAACCTTGGCTGTAAGTCCTAATGAGTCTAAACCAGTCTTGGATCTTCCCATTTCCACTGCCTGGGACTGGGAATCAGTTCTAGACAGTAATGTGTAAGGGAAGTCTGCAAAAGAGCTTCTGGGAAAGATTCATTTGCTCTTGAAAGCACATACATGGAAAAGAAAGTATTGTCTTTTTCTCAAAGTCAGCAGGTCTAGGTAGGATGCCTGGAAATGGCTGTGGCTTTGGGGAGAACCAGACTTAGGACAAAGCAAAGATATTTTGGATAGCAGAGAGAAATTATAAAAGGAGCCTGGGTCCTTGATGACATCTATGGGCCACTGAGTTAATCAACCTGGGAGCTGCCCTACCTCTGGACTGGTTGTACTATAAGATAATAAATCTTCTTCTTGTCTGGAGCTGTTGAGTTGAGTTTGCTACATCCAAAAGTGAAAAAAGCAAAATGTGTGATTAGATATAGACATCTCAGGAGGAGCTGCTGAACATCTGTCTCCTTTGCAGTGATTGATCTGAAGAGAAATCCAGTCCTCAGTGTCTTTATGCCTCCCATAAACACACACACACACACACACACACACACACACTTCATAGACACTCACACAGATGTGCATGTCCAAAATCAGCCAAGTAATGGAAGCAATTATGTAAATATTATGAGAAGAAGCTAGTTATGCTTAAAGTCCAAAGTACAGGGCCCAATTTTGTTTAGATCAAGGAAATGAAGCACCACCAGGTGGGACTGGGTGAGAACAAGCCAATTAAATTGTGGCATTTATTAGTATCTTGTCCTTGAGCATGGGCCTAATTGGTGTAAGTTTGTCTAGGAGAGGAATTTGGAAAACATAATTCTGTTTCTAAAACTAAAACTCATCCTTTTGATACTAAAAGTCCTTCTCTTGCTCAGAGCTCACCATGTAAATTGATGACAGTGTCTGAATTATAAAGTTCTTGTGAGAAAGGTAAAGAAGATGGCACCAAGACTGCTTCTGCACCTCATTTGTGCCAGCATGCTACAGTCCCAGGAGTCACCTTGCACCCATCCATTATCTTCAGCCAAGCAAAAGCCGGGACCTTATACCTGTTTTGCGAGACAGAGACTTGCACACAGGAAGTCATGGTTCTGGGAGGGTTTGCGTACTATTTGGGAAAAAAGTTAAAGTTATAGCAATTACTGCATAACATACAACAAAATAAAATTCAGTGGTTAAAGAGTTAAATATAAAAGAACTGAAGCCATGAAAAAGAGAAACATTCTAGAGGAATGTTTTTATAAACTTAGGATGGTTGGGCCTTTCTAAGCATTACCAAGCATTCAAGCATTTCTAAACAAAAACAGTAAAGGAAAAGATTGATGAATTTGATTACTTAAATACAAAAATCTTCACTGGGTCAAAAACCACCATAAGCAAAATTAAAAGGAAAAGACACACTGGGGAAAAATGTAATAAACATATATTATAGACAAAAGGCTGATCTATAGGTTACACTCTCAGAACTCAAAATGGAAAAGACAAGCGCCCCCATAAAAATGGGTAATTGACACAAGCAGGCAATTCACTAAAGAAAAATTACAAATAGACAATAAACATAGGAGAAAACATTCAGCCTCAATGGGAACAAAAGATATGCAAAT
Source organism: Crocuta crocuta (assembly GCF_008692635.1). Taxonomy (NCBI): domain Eukaryota; kingdom Metazoa; phylum Chordata; class Mammalia; order Carnivora; family Hyaenidae; genus Crocuta; species Crocuta crocuta. The sequence continues at coordinate 1,500,984 of NW_027530853.1, read as the reverse complement.
TAAATCCACAATGAGTATGGGAAATTGGGCATTCTTGTACACTGCTGGAGGGAGTGTAATTTGGTGCAAACTTTTCAGAGGGCAATTTGATAATACCTATCAAAACCCTTAAAAATGTGCATAAAGGTCTTAGACTTAGTAATTGTCTTCCTATGAATTTATCTAAATTATTAAAGCAAACACATGTGTGACTATTTATGTGTAAGTATATTTGATAAAGAATTATTTATGTGAATGAAACCTGGAAATAATCTGCATATCCAGCCATAGGCAGTTGGTCAAACAAATTATGGAATATTCATATGATACGATACTATGGAGCTATTAAACTGAAGTTATAGAAGAATACTTACTGACATGTTTACAACATATGGATGAGTGAGAAATGCAGGCTATATTGTTCTATAGGTAACACCATAAACGTTGTGCATGTGTGTGTGTGTACCTAGAAACATGTATTTTTCAAATATTTATGTTTCACTTGGTGGTTACTTACTGGTTTTTATTTCCCTTGTGTTTTGCTATGTGTTGTCTAAATCTCCTGAATTAACCAAGAACTACCTTTGTATTTAGGCAATGAAATGTCATGAACAAAATAATTGGATTTGGTAGAATCAGCAAAAATCATATAGTTGTTAGTATTGACCATCAGTGATGGACCCCTAACTCCAAAGTGAGTCAGACTGCTACCTGTCTTATGTTTGAAGTTGAGGACTGATAGCCAGAGATGCTCACCTGAGCTTCACAGAAGATGCTCAGTGTGAAGTGACTGGTGGTATAAGACCATTGGTGGTTTGAGGGCAGGGATGAGTCTCAAGTATCTCTGTAACCTGAATAGGACAGATAATGAGTTGATTAAAGGTATGAGTGAGTGGCATAATTATTAACCCTGTCTCTACTTCTCTCCTTTCACATGAAGTTTACTACATATAAAAAGGAGAGCCCTATTCCTTGCTCCCACAGGAACCAGCAGAATGCCCTTGTCACCAGGGCAACCTGATTGTGAACTGAGGTTGTGGCCCCATAGAAGCCACCTTCCACCTTGGTTCTCTTCCCCATTCCTGTCCCTCCCTCTCACTCTTGCCTGAATCTCTGTATAGGGACTCTCCTCAATCTCACTGTAGAGAGTTGGCTGCTCTACAGAAAGACATTTTGTGTTCATCTTGGACTGAAGGCACAGCCACGCGAACTCTCGAGGCCTCAAATACAGACTGTACTGACTCAGCTTTACTACTGGAACAGAGGGTGAAACTGTAGCTAAGCTTGGGTGGGTGGATGAGTGGATGGGTGGCTGGCTAGTTGGATGAGATGTTACATTAATTCTTATGCCAGCCAGTTTCTTGTAAGCTCACTTCACATATACCTGAATTGCACTTAGACTCAAGATGGGATCCTTGTTGGAGTTGATATAATTCTCCTCCATTTTACAGATTTAAAAAACCTTGAGGGCCAGAGAAGTAAAGGCCCTTGTCCAAAGTCACACAGCTAACAAGTGGCAGAGCAGGGATTCAACCCAGGCCTAGTGGATGCTCAAGTCCTTTCCTCTTCTCACTCCACTACCTCCAAGGAAAGACATTGGAATTAGTGGTTAATAAGGTACATGACACTGCCTCATGCAGTAACTACATCACTGTCTGCCTCCTGTAGAGTAGGACCTCCCAGACGATGTTGGCATTTCCTGCTTCTCCATTGCCCCCCTAGATATAACAAATCCAAACTAAAGCTCCCCATGGATGGCCCATCCCAATAGCTGGTTTGCCTGCCTGTTGGGAGGAGGGTGGCAGCTTCATCTGGCCAAACCAGATTTTCCCTGCTCATCAGCCAACTGAATGGCTATATCTGAGAGACCAACTCTGTGCTGTCAGTCCTCCTAACCCCACAGGCTGCCACATGCTTTCCCAACTATCTCTGGCTTAGAGGCAGCCCTGAGCAGCATCTCCATGGGCATCTGGAGAAGATGGGTCAGCCCTTTGGGGTCGGTTCCACTAGTTGGGCAGAAGCCCTTTGGGCTCAGAGACTCCTGAGAGGGAGTCGCACCTGCCACATGGGTTGGAGATAGCTGTCACAAGTCCCAAGCCACAGCTTCTTTGTCTTGGGTGTGTACTTGGTTCCTACTGACAGGCTTCTGACCCAGCCCCTGGTGTTTCCTTCTGCCTCTAACTCCTGAATCATGGAAGCTCTATTGGCTGGGGTCTTGCCTCCCCTCCACCAAGATGCCTCCATGTCTCTCTCCAGACTGGCCTAATTTCCCTGTGCTTTGAGCCACTATGTGGGTCCCGCAGATCCACACAATGTATTCTCAGCCTGGCATGATCAGGGCCACCTACAGCTGTCTTATTCCTGCTTCTAGGACCAATGCTTTGGGTGTTGACCTTGACTCAGCTCAGACAAAGTCCACTGGGCTTCTGAACTTTGGGGTTGGACTGCTGGCCTCTCTCTCAAGCCTGAGTAGAATCTCTGCCATAAATTACTGCCAGACAAAGTTCTCATTGGGACTTTCAAGTGGACAGAGCTGAAAGCCATGGCTTTGATTTCCAGTGGGAGAGTCTGGAGGTTCCCTCTCGCAGAGGAGCAGGTGGGGCCTCCATAAACCCACAGTTCTGATTCTGTAGATGAGGGGCCAGGTGATGCACAGTAGTGGATGCCAGGCCAGACTCTACCCTGAAAGAATCACTAAATAAGAACTGGGAATTGGTTTCACAAGAATACACACACGTACAAGCTGTGCATGCTTGTGTGCATTTTACTAGAGAGGCTTCCATTGCTTTTATTAACAACAACACTTACTCAAACTTACTGTGTCCCAGGCACTCTTCGAAGTTCAGACATATTTACTGATTTAATCATTATCATGCCCTACAAGATGGGTACTATTGTTTTCCTTATTTTATTCATGAAGAAACTAAGGCACAGAGAAGGTATGTAACATACTCAAGATCACACAGCCAGCAAGAAACGAAAGGGTACTTGAACCTAGATCTTTCTGAGTCTCAAATCTTTGCCTTTAGCCTCTATGTGTTATTAAAGACTTCAAGATATGTCCAAGCAAAGACTAAGAGCCTCATATGAGGTGAAGAAGCTGAAAAGGTAGAAAAGTACCCTGACTGGGTCAAAATGCTGAGCAAGGGAGCATTACAGAAACCAGCATCTACTAAGCGTCAGCAGCATTCTACTAGCAGGCCTTTGGGTACATTTTTTTGTTTACTCCTATGACAACTGTATGCAGCAGGGCTCACAAGGCCCATTTTACAGGTCAAGTGTGGCTCAGCGGGGCGCAGTAACCTACGCATGTACAACTTGCTAGTAGCACATGGTGGTCAGAAATTCAAACCTAGACCTGCTTGAATCCCATAGCAGTGCAGTGTGAGAGGTTCAATTTGCTACCATTGGCTTGCACGCCATGGACAGGGGTGGTAGCAGGAAGAGAAGGGATCCCTGTTCCTCCCTCCTCGGTCCTGCTCACCTTCTCCCCTTCCCCGCACCTCCCACCTCCGCCCCATCCACCACACCTATCCCTCTTCACTTGCTGGGGATTAAGTTAGGAAAACAAAAATGAAATGAACACTGCTCCACCAACCCATCCCTGGAGAGGCCGACTTACATGCGTCTGATGCTCTTGATGATGTTCTATCGATTTCCCCTCTAATTGCTGCAGCTGGATCTATATTCATTTTCTGTCTCAAACTTCTCCTTTGTTGGTTCAATCAGCTAAATGAAGGGCCCGTTTCTCTCTGCTCCTGTCCTGAAAAGCCAAAGAAGTTTCAAATGAAGAGCTTTATTCAGAATTCAGAGAGGTCAGCAGGCTTAAGGACAAAGAAGGTCAGTATTAGATGACCTCTGCTGATGACCTGGCAAAGAGCAAGGCTGGAAAACAAATAAAGGCCCAGGAGACAGATCCACGTGACAAGCAGCAAAGATATACTACCTTGATTTCACACATCAGCTGTTTACTCATTCATTCAACACTGTAAGGGAGCACCTACCATATGGACCAGACCCCATAGTAGGATCCAGAAATCTTCAGGACACAGACCTGCTCTCATGGGGTTAAATGTGAAATGGATGGCAGATATTAGTCAAATAATGTCATGAATAAATAATTTGTGCTATAGAAAATGTCTAGGGCAACCTCAAGAACCACAGGAAGGAAACTCAGGGAAATAAATCAGAAAGCAGAAAGCAAGACTCACTTTTCTCTTTGGTAACTCAGGAAGCTTTTGAATTCCATTCAACTCAAGATACACGATGAAGACAGCAAAGTGCTGAGGGGACTCTCCAACCTGGACAAGAATTGGTACCTTTCTCCCAGGAGCTCACTATGTTACAGGGAAGCCAAATGTTGGGGCAACTGCACCTTCTTGCACAGGACCTTGAGAAAGGGGTGCAGTGCATGCAAAACCAACCCTCTTCCTCTGTGATCTGTATCTGGCTTTGGCCCTTTGGGTGAAAGTGGCATTTGCTTTTTGTGCTCATTCCTGACTGCTCATTCTTTGCTCAAGAGGATTTGATACTCAGCCCCTATGCTTGAAATCAGACTGCACCTTATCTTTCCCACTCAATCCACTGCCAGTTCCTGGCCTTCACCTGGCCATTCTTCTCTCAACCCTTTAATCATCAGGCCAAGTGAGTATATGAGTTATACAGTAGTATTAATCAGGATAAATTAGGTTACGCTGCAGTAACAAATAATCTTAAAATATCAGTGGCTTAACACAACAAAGATTTGCTCTCGACTTATGCAAAGTCTGCAGCAGGTTTAGGGGTTCTCCAGGGCTGTTCCTTCCAAGCAGTGGTTCAGGGTCTATTGCTTTCCATCTTGTGACTCTGGTATCTTAACACGTTTGCCATGGCAGGGGGGAGGGCTAGAGAGTCTTTAATTGCACTGCCCCCAAAGTGGCATACATTATTTCTGTTTACAATCTCTACCAAAATTAGTCACATGGCACCACCTATCTTCAAAGCTTCCCAGGAAGAAGAAAAGAATCAGATCTGTAGAAGTTCTAGTAATGTTTACTACAATTTGTCCAGCCTCTGAACAGAGGACTTACTTGCAGACATTCTTATCTGGGGATCCAAACTTTCAGCTCATCATAGCCCGGTTTCTTATATCTCATCCTTATTTCTTTGATGTAACCCTAATTCACAGTCCATATCTGTCTTTTCTAGACATATTTCTTAGCCAGGAACTAGTAAGCTGTGTTTCAAGTTCATGAGTATCTTCAAAAGGAAAATGCACACCTTTTCCTCTACCTTAGACTACCTCCATGGGGAAAGCTCATGTTCTCGAAGAAATTCTGTTCTTGTCGGGACAGCAATCTTGAGTATATGAAAGGTTGGATAACTCACACGTAGGGTACAGTGTTTAGTTATGAAGTGAGACACACCTAAGTTCAAATGTTAACTCTTCCATTTATTATTTGGGTGACTTTTGATGAAATGACTTAACCTCCCATTTGCACATCTGTAAAATGGGAATCATAATAGTACTAACTCAGAGCGGCTATGATGCCAAATGAGCTAATATAGTTAGTAAGGGCTCAATAAGCGTTACTGCTATTAGTATTATTATTATAGATTTCTAGATGTCAATATCTAATTAAGTGTTTGATAGCGTGTTTCAGATTCAATGCCAGAGATTCTGGGAAAGGAGGGGGAGGGAGGCAGAAGCACTTGGAGATCTGAGTTTTCTGCAGGCTCCAAATAAGTTGTTGGGCAATTAAGCTGCCAAGAAAGCAGGATGGTGAAGATATTTCTGGCATGTACCTCAAGAGTAATGGGGCCTAGAGATAGGGGTCGATAAATTTCTAAGTATAAGGAAGAGGTTAGGGGTATGCAGATGTAACCTCTTTTCTCTATTCTGCAACCTTGAATGTGGGCTGGCTCCAACACTGCTTGAATTAAATATCACCATGCTTGTAAAATGCACAGCACATCCCCAAGCTTATAGTTGATGCTCAATAAATAATAATTATTATCATGATGATAATTAGGATTCTCATTCTATCCCAATAAGTTGGCACATTAAGCTGGGAGACCATAACAAGGAAGTTATCTCGAAAGAGACTTATTCTGGTATTANTTGGCTTGGAGTTTGTGCCCAAGAGATCTACTTGGGACCTAGGGACACAGACCCCTTTCCTGGACTTACCTTGATGATGATCATGATGGTGATGGTGGTGATGGAGATGGTAATAGTAATAATAGTCAACATTCACTGTATATCTACAATGTTCAGTGCCACCCATTTTATGCACTTCACATAGGTTATTCACCAAATACCCAGAATAAGCCTAGAAGGTTGGTACTGTCATTATTCTCATTTCACAGCTGAGGAAGTCAATACACAGAGAGGCAGGACTTTCCTGTGCCACTGCATCACACCCATCCAAGTGCCATTCTCCTTGTGGTCTATTTGAATGGTGCAACCTGGAGTTGTGCAGGGTACAAACTATGCAGTCTGCAGTAACTTACCTGAAATCACATTGCTACTAAGAGGTGGACTTAGAACCCAGTAAAACAAAGTTCTTGAATTCCTGCTCTACACTTGATGATAACCTCTACATCACTACACTTGATGATAACCTCTTCATCAGGGCTTCAGGTAAATATACCATGGGTATAATGGGTCAAGCAGTATTTTATTTTCATTTATTTTTAATCTGTATTTATTGTTACAAAGATAATACATACTCTGGCAGCAAATTCAAACATTACAAAAGCAATCAATGCAAAGTAAAAATCTCCCCCTTGACCCCCTAAATTCACATTCTCCTCATGGGTGTCTACCCCACACACTTCCACCAGTGCCCCACTGTCAAGAAATAGGAAGGGAGGAGATGATGCTATACTGATTTGATTCATACTTGGGAAGGGGGTGTTGATACAGGAAGAGAAGGAAATGATGCTTGAATTTCATGACGTTTTGGCACTCAGGGTAGATGTCCCACATGGATCTCCCCTGTCTGGAGTGGTGAGACAGGGATTCCATCCTATATGCAACTTTGAGGAATATTTTTTTAAAAAGCTTTATGAATGAGGTGTTCAGAGCCATTGAATCTCACCACCACCTATTAGACCCCAGCTGGGAGATCGAAGCGAGTGTCAGTATATCATACCAAGAGCTGCATGGCTTCTGTTCTCACTTTATGACTCCAGAGATTGTGTGGCTCTTCTGAGCACTTCCTTGGCCATAACCATGCCAACAGCTGCTGGGACATTGCTAATCAAGGGTCATTCACCCCAAGATAATCCTTCTAATCTTAAAAACATATGCATAATTTTTCCTTTATCAAAATGAGATTGTACTATGTTTGCTACAGTTTTTCTGTTCGATGTACTGTTACATGTCATACATGTCTCCCCACATCAGGACAAAAATCCTATGCTTCTTTCTAATAGGGGTGTGGTGGCCCTCTGTGCAACAGCACTACAATTTTTTTGTCAGCTTCCTTTGATGGGTATCTAGATTATTTCCAATTCCTTTTTTTTTTTTTAACAGTAAGCAGTGCCATTACAATTGTTCTTACATATATCCTTTCATCTTGCACTAATATTTTTGTATGAAGGGGAATTGCTGTGTCAAAGGATATGCAATTGGCCAGTTTTAATGATATAGCCAGATGGTGTGAGAAACAAAGGAGACTTAGTCTAATAGGAGGGTGGAGGCGTAACGGCTTGGAAGCGGTCATGAGGAGCGAGGAGAATGCTGACCCGAGTTTTTGTACCTAAGCAGAATGAGCAGTCTCCACTTGAGAGGACTGCAAAGGCGGCAGTGGCCTCTGGGGAGATTTCATTCTCTGTTAAGGTGGGGGGTACAAGGACTGTTCTGGAAAAGGTCCAACTATGCAGGGAAGTCTGTTTGGGAATCAGACTGGGAAAGACTAGCAGGGTGGAAGCTGTGAGGCTGGATCAGGGGTGAAGGAGCAGAGAGCAGTGTGGGGATGTGAGGGCAGGAGGAGACAGAGCCTTGAGGGGAGAGAGGGTTCCATCGGTGAGGTGTGTAACCACAGATGATAATGCTGTGAGGCTAGGGGATTGTCTAGCCACAAGATTCAAATGGATCTCACATGCTAGTCCCTGACTGGCACCCAGGGCTTAATGACATTTGCAGAACATGGTCTTAGCACAGTGTCTGTGTTGGGTCTGATTCCTTAGAAATAGAGCCTGAGAGATTTGGATGCAAAATCTCTTATTTGTTGAGAGAAGGCTCTTTAGGAAATCCTATAAACAGAAGAGGGAAGCAGGATAGGGAAGGGGAAAGAGCCTAGAAAGTCTGTGGCCTTGGGTAAAGTTTAATCTTGCTTGACCCAAAGGGTGCTCTGGAGTGTCACATCACAGTGTGGTCGTTCAGTGAGACAAAGGGGCCAGGTATTTGTGCTCTTATATCAGCCAACTAAGTCACTGGACAACTCTGGAGGAGGGAGTGTAACATCCCAGACTTCTCCAGGCCAGGAGGTTCCTATCAACCACAGATGCTAAATGCCCAGAGAAGGTCACAGTTATAAGCCATTAGCTATAGCAATCGCAGCAGTTTAGGGAGAGATACATGAACAGGTAAAGGGATCTAGGAGACCTGAAAGTACTACCAGCCAGGAAGGGAGTCTCCAGGGTTCTGGTCTTAGGAAGTCCAAACTGACTTTGCTCTTAGTTGGAGTAATCTAATAAAGATGCCCCCAGAGACATACAAGCCAGACACAGAAAGGGAGCAGGGTTCATGCATTCCCAGGAAGCTTGCCTAAGAATGCCAGTGGGTGGAAAGACTCAAAATTCCTCAGGTGAATGACTTGTCAAAGCCTGACTTGGGCACACTTTACAGGAACATTTGTTTTGTGAGGAGTGGCAGTTCTGAGAGTCAAGACTAAAGGCTGGTGCTGATGTGGAGCATCTGGATTGGTCATCATCAGAACTGGCCATCATTTCAGGGCTGTAGAAGGATGTCTAGTGGAGCCTGGATGATGTGCAGTGAAGTTCACACAGGCCAGGGTTGGATACCGCCTTTCCTATCCTCTGCCCACATTTGACCTCACTGAAGCATCTCACACCTGCTGATGCCCTGCTCCCATCATGGGCACTGCAGTCAGACAGGCAGGGCATGTCTTCAGACTTGGCCCCTTTCTTTAAAAAAAAAAAAAGCTTATTTATTTTGAGATGGAGAGAGGTGGGGGGAACAAGCAGTAGAGAGGCAAATAGAGAGGGAGAAAGAATCCCAAGTAGGCTCCACACTGTCAGCACAGTGCCCAAAAAGAGGCTTGAACTCACAAACCATGAGATCATGATCTGAGCTAAAATCAAGAATTGGATGCTTAACTAACTGAGCCACTCAGGCACATCTGGACTCGGCCCCTTTCTAAATAAATGAGCTTAGGTGAGTTACCTTACCTCTCTGAGCCTCAGGATTCATCTGAAGCATGGATGAGATAGTAATCACATCACCAAGTGGTTCTGCAAATGATATAGTGAGTATAAAACACCAAGTATATAGTGGATGCTCAATAAATGGCAGCTGGATTTATAGTTGTATCTTTAAATCAATATTATTGTCATAGTTCTGGAGTGTCTATGCAGGCTCTGTCTTTGCCTACAAGCCCCAAAATAAACACCACATAAAAGAATTTCTCCCTATCTGTTTCTCAGAGAATCTTGCCAAGCTCTGCTTCCTAACTCTGTTGGTCCATCTTGACTATTCCTCATTCATGACTGATTACAAGAGATTTGCATTTTTATGATTTACCCAGAACAGTAAGAAGACAGGGCCAGATGGGACCAGGACCAAGCAGGTGGCTGTGCTCTGGGACAGGCATCCCAGAGAGGTCACCATCTATTCTTTGTATAGCACTGATAGGGGCATGCAGAAGTCAGGCTGGACTCCCACAGTCTCCTGTGCAGTCTCAGGAATGCATTCAGCTGCAAGCAACAGAAAAATTGGCTAAAGGTGGTTCAAACAAATAGGAGTTTGTTTTTCTCACACCACAAGGAGCCTAGAGGTGGGAAACTTCTGGAAATGGCTTAACAGCTGGATGATGTAAGAAGTGCTTTCAGCCTTTGAAATGCTCTTGGTCTTTATCTTTGCATTTTGCTTTATGATTACAAGATGACCATTGCAGCTCTGGACATAGTAATGCTCAAGTTAAGAAGAAGGATGAAGGGGGGAAAGGGAGAAACTGCATAAACCTGCCTTTCCCCTATTACCAGGAAGTAGAAGTCTTCCCAGAACCACTCAACAGACTTCCATGTATGTCCAGTTGGCCTATGTACAAGAAAAACTCACTCCTGTGTTTCTCCTATACTGTCACACTACCACACTTTATTCCTGCTTCCCAATGTCCAGGGTCTCTCTACACATCAACAATTCCCCAACACTAGCAAGTGTCTATAATTTAACTCAATTCTGACATTATCTATATGGAGGTAACATCATATGCCACAGGTTAAGGGCTCAGTCCCACAAGACTCTTCCTCACCACTTCAGATGCCAATTGTAAGTCCCAGGTTGGTATCTGTACTTCTGACCAACCAGTCATAAATCAGGGGCCCCATGACTCCTTCCTTCAGTTTGATAATTTGCTAGAATGGCTCATAGAATTTAAGGACACACTTACTCACATTTACTGGTTTATTGTAAAATGAAGGATACAACAAAGGTACAGGAGAACAGCCAGATGAAGAAATATAGAGGGCAAGGTCCAGAAGGCTCCTGAGTATAGGAGCTTATGTTTCCATGAAGTTGAGATACACTGCTCTCCCAGCATATGAATGTGTTCCCAACCTAGAAGATCTCCAAACCCCATATGTTAGGGGTTTTATGGAGGTTTCATAACTTAGGCATGATCAATCATCAACTTAATCTCCAACCCCTCTCTCTTTTCCAGAAGACCAGAAGATAGGGTTGGAGTTGTAAGTCTCTAGCTTCTAATCATGACTTGATCTTTCTGGTGACTGGCCCCCATACAGAGCCCACCAAGAGTCACCTCATTAGAACAAAAGAGGCTCCTATCCCCCAGGGCATTCCAAGGGCTTTAGGAGCTTCTGGGCCAGGAACCAGGGACAGAGACCACTATATATTTGTTTTTTATTATTTCACAACTCAAATAAGTCCATAGGCCAGTGCTAATTTCCAGGAAAGCTAAGACTAGTATTGTCACATTTGGATTAGAGACTGATTATGGCTCATCTCCAAGGACTGGGCACACTGCTGTTCTGAACAAAGTCATAGTTCAGTGGGCAAGGAAGAAGGAAGAAATGTGTATTGAGTAGGCAGTAAACAGAGTCTGGCCACCTTCATACCCAGGGAAGTCAATCATCGAGACTGTAGATTACAGCAGAGAATCTACAGCTAATGAGGGGTAACATTCACAGTGTGTGAGGCACACACCCTCACAGCTCTGCTCCAGCTCCCCAGATCCCTGAGCCATTTCAGTATACCCAGACCAGGGTGTGTTTGCTCCCCTCCAGCTCCTCTGTCTTTGTTAAAGGGATATTGTGGGACACAGGGGCTCACTTACTCGTGCACACAGACACCCAGAGGCTATAAACACCAGCTCCCTTGCCCCTGATTAGGGCAGCTCTGAGGTGTGACTTGGGTTGTCTTCAGAGTGCCCATACAGAAATAAGCCCAAGTTACCCTATATAGGATTTTGCTTGAGGTTACATCTTGCCTGGATTCTTCCTTCGTTTGTCCCACTTTCCCACTCCCCTGCTAAATTTTCCTGGAAATACTTCATAATAAATCACCTTCACATGGATCTTCAGGATCGACTTTTGGAGGACCCAACCACATATTCTGTGACACTGTATGATTCAAGAGTCTGTTCAGAGGAGCAGGTGAGAAAAGGGGGGCAGGACAGGGTCCTAGAAAGGCCTGAGCAGTGTGTTGGGGTTGAGATGAGTAGGCTGGGATTTAGGACAAGGCTCCCAGGTCAGTAGTAACTGTTGGGGAAAGAAGGAAATAGAGGCAGAAGCTTGAATAGAGGAATAGGGATAGCATCACAGGAACTAATCCCAGGCCATGCTTCCCAAGGGCTAAGGGGCCAGTTACTTGGTTGCTTGGGTCAGAATGTGCAGGGCTGGGGCATGCAGATACCAGCCCAGGTACCAGATACCACGCCAGAGCTCATGCTGAGCACTGTATGCAAGAAGGAGAGTACTAACTCCTGCTACCCCAGCTCACCTCATTTAGGAGAGCATCGCAGCCAGGGGAAGTTTTTACACTGCAACCCCCAGAGCCCCTGTGCTTTTAGCATTGAACTTCCATGTATAATTGCATTTGAACAAAATGATCCACTGGTTAAGAATAAAGGTTGAAAATCATCATTGTAGTTCAGCCCCCTGGTTGTAAGATAGTTTCTCTAGTACTCGAAAATTCCACCTGCACCTGTGTTCCCTAAATTTGCCACCCTGATTAAGTGACAGTTAAGGTATAAATAACATTTCAAGCCATGGTTCAAAGAGTCATAAATTCAGAGTGAGGGCTGTTCTGCACAAGTGACTTATCTTGGGTAACTGAGGTAGGATAACCAAGTAGTGAAGAGTGTGGGTTCTGGGTTCAAAATCTGAGTCCAGCACTCACTAGTCATACTACTAAGTGATATGGAACCAACCTCTCTGACCTCCCATTCCTCCATCTATGAAGTGGGGGGGGGGTAGGTGATAAATAAAATCCATAAAGTAAGGCTCATGCCTAACAAATATATGTTAAATGAAGTCTCTGAAGATCAGTGAAGCACCTGGCAGAGTGCTTTAGACATAGTAAATACAGGCGAGATCCAAAATATTTACCAGCTAACATGGCACTAGTGCCAGCTAATCAGAGTGCTGTACTGACCAATCAGAGTAGATGCCCTGTTCAATAAGAATGGATGCCTGACTGAACTGACCTCAAAACAACACCCATGGGTTCTCTCTATAACACTTACACTAGTTTTATAAATGGTGGCCAGTTGGCATGAACCCCTAAACAATTTTGTTTTGCTCCTTGCTACCAAAACTCCAAAATGTTCCAGTTAATTTCCTTATCATGGCCAATAAGGACAGGATACTGCTTTCCTGAGTGAGGGTGATTTTCCGCCTTCCTTTTCCCCTAATACAGGCTTCCAATGACTATGGAGGCGGGGGGCGGGGGGATCTGATTCACTGCTCCTCAGTCTTAGGCATGTCCTTGTCTGAACCAGAGCAGTAGAGTAAGATCAGCCACAGGAGCATCCTCCTGGGACTCCTGCAGCTTCTGTGCTGGGAAGCCAACATCTGGATTAAAACTCTCACTAAGAACACTATGTTTCACCCTGTGCCCTTGCTCAGGATTCAAAGTTTAGGGAGACAGAGTCTGAAAAGATGAGCTTTATTCATTGGTTTATTTTTGACTATACCAAGACACTGAGCAAAAGGATCTGCCAAAAGGAGGTAATTCTCCAAAAAGAAACCAAGGTGTTAGAAAATGGGGATGCCCAGAACACTGGGCAGCAAAGAGAGGGAGACAGACAGACAGACGTGTCAAATGTGCAGATGAGTCACTTTTTAATGTTTATCCTTTAAACTGTGACAAGATCTCAGTTCACCAACTCACTATAAACCTTATTTGATATACTACACACCATTTGACTCCATTCATTCCAGTGGTGGTCACCAGAGGAAGGCAGAGAGATGTCTGCCACCAAGATTTCCTGGAGATGTCTGGGTCCTGCCACTTCCAAGTGTGCTTTCTTCTTTACATACCTTTCAATTTGTGACCCTCATCACCCCTCACAGGTTTCTGACAAATGCCTTATTTAGGATACCCAACAAACCTTAACTAAAAGACTGTAAATAATAGGTTCCCTTCATGCATACAAAATATGACATGATTAATGGACACTTGTTGTGCATATAATAACGATTGCACAGACTGCACAAAGAAAGTCACCCCAAACTTGTTTCTTTACAATCACACCACAACCCTTTTGCCTCCATGACTCAATGCATTTTTCAATGCATTGTCTTCCAACCAAATGTCCTGTCTCATTGCAGTAGCCATCTCCTGGGAGATGCTGGACATTAAGCCCATGGTGACGTCTCTTCTTATAGAACTGCCCTGGATTAGTGGATGGGTCTAAACTAGCTGAGCTTTATCTTCTGGTCCAGCTAAATATACCAGGAATGGATCTCTGACTCCAAGTGGGGTGACCAGATGCTTCTAGGAATCTGGAATTTTGTAATGAGACACCCATGGATACAGATGTTGGTGGAGGAGGGTTTTGTCCATGTATGCTCTCTAGAAAAGAAACTCATAGATTCCTGTCACCAGGATCTCCCAAACTTCTGGGGTCTTGTCATTCTTGTTCTTGAGATTTACTTGTTTATATCTCCTTTGGATTCCTTGAAACAGCCAGGGCCCTTACAATAACCGTCTTTTGTTAAAACCAATCAGTCCATTTTTGTTACTTGCAACCAAAATAACCTTATTAACATACTCCCAACTCTCTGTTTCTTCAAGACTGCTCTGTCCCTTTTTCTGTGAAGTCATCTCTGGCTCACCATCCCCTGGCAAGCAAAATTGGGCCCCATCCTCTTCTGCGTTCTCATAATACTTGATACTCACTTGTGCTGCAGCATTTTGTATACTATTATGTAATCTGGGTGTATTTAGACACATGGGTTTCTCAAAGAAAGAGGCAGCTTTATTTATACTGGTGTCCCTAATGCTATCTTAGTACCTGCAACCTAATAGTGTTTATTAAATTTTTCTTGATTAACTGATTAAATGAATGAATAATTAGCGCTAAATTGGAGATGGGCTCCATGAAGAGTTAAACCTTATTCCCTTTTTGTGTGTAGGTGAATGCTGCAGTGAGATGTCAGCAGCAAACCTGCTCCATTGAGCTCACATCTCTGCCACAATGAACTCTACAAGCTGTCAGCATCCCTTTGTCCTGTTGGAGTATCTGTTTATTGCATGTTTCTTGGAATGAAAGGCCATCAGATAGGGGACTAGAAATTCCCTTGGCTATACAGAGATTTCTTGTTTCCAGAGGGCCTGATCTGGTGGACCTTCTGGCCATCATAGTGACCTCTGGCTGTCTGGAGCAGGTCCCAAAGGAGTAATGAAGGATGTCTCTCTGCCTGGGAAAGGAGGGCTGACAGGGAGCAACAGAGAGTCTAGCCAACTTCTTGTTCACAAGGATTTGATTCTGAAAGGCTCCTGAGAGATTCCTGGGTGTGACTCTGAGCTGAAATTTAAAGACCATTGCATCATGGGTGAACATGAGGCTCCTGGCAAAGTAAGGATTCCAGAACAATTGCTCCAATGAATATAACTCTGACCCAAGCTGCACAAAGCAAGTGCAATTACGAAAAATCAGGGCAAGAGTGGAGAGATGAATCTGATGCTGATCAAAGTTCAAGCACTCAGAACACATGCTAACTAAAAAGTTGGGCCACAAGGCCACGAGTTGGGCTTCAATTGAGCTGCCCCATCTGTAAGAAAAATGCAATCAGCCCCAGGGGGCTGTATTTTTGCCATCTGGGCACTGGATTAGAAAGGTAGAAACAGCCTGGAAGGATAAGTTCTCTGAACCACAGACCTAGACAAAGAATGATTAATAATTATGATAAAATAGTGGTGATATATTAACAATAATAACAGTGAACATGCCAAACACAGTTCTGAGTGCTCTAGATGTGTTATCACATTCAGTCCTCACAACATCCTTATGAGACCAATGCCACTATCATACAAAAATTAAAACAACCCTGGACATCATGTGACTTGTCGAAGCCTACATACAGGTCAGTGGTGGACTTGAGAGTTTGACCCAGGCAGCCTGAAACCAGAGCCCTTACACGGAGCCTCCAGGCCACAGATACTCTTAGCTACCCTGGGCTCTCTCTTGCTTCAAGACCCTTGGATATGCTGTCACCTTTGTCCAAGACCCTCCCAATGACCTATAATAATAGTGTAGCATGATGGACATTTCCTCTAAGGCTCTCAGCAGTATTTCTCAAGTATTAGCATGGGTTGTGAGATAGGCCAGTCAGTAAAATTCAGTAGAAAAATGAAAGACCATGCAAGTATGGGCAAATAAATAAACTCTCACCTTTTTGAAGGGTATAACAAGATTGATTAAAAAAGGCAATTGGGAGAGAGAATATTTTAGAGAGTGAAAACTAAGGTGTAGTGATTTTAATTTATCCAAGGTTACCCAAAGAATTTGGCCTCACTTTTTCCTTTGTGGTAGCTACTAAACTGTTATTCATCAAAACTATTTCCTTTTGGGAACCATTGTGCACTGTTGGTGGAAATGTAAATTGGTGCAACCACTGTGGAAAACAGTATGGAGGGTCCTAAAAAAATAAGAAACAGAAATATCATATGATCCAGTAATTCTACTACTGGGTATTTACCCAAAGAATATAAAAATATGAATTCAAAAATATATACTCACCCCTATTTATTGCAGCATTATTTATAAAGGCCAAGATATGGGAGCAGTCCAAATGTCCATCAAAAGATGAGTGCATAAAGAAGATGTAGTGCATATATATATTTGATGGAATATTACTCAGCCATTAAGAATGGCAAATGGTAAGAATGAGATCTTACTATTTGCAACAATATGGATGGACCTAGAGGATATTATGCTAAGCTAAATAAGTCAGAGAAAAACAAATACCATATAATTTTACTTATATATGAAATCTAAAAAACAAAGCAAAACAAACAGAAACCAAACAGATTCAAATACAGAGAACAAACTGGTTGCCCGAAGGGAGGGGGGAATAGATGGAATAGATAAAGGGGATTAAGAGGTACAGACTTCCAGTTGTAAACTAAATAAGTCACTGAGATGAAAAGTACAGCATAGGGAATATAGTCAATAAGATTGCAATAATGTTGTATGGTAACAGATGATGACTACGTTTATTGTGGTGACCATTGAGTAATGCATAGAATTGTCCAATCAACATTTAGCACCTGAAATTAATATTGTATGTTAATTATACTTCAATAATTAATTTTTAAAATGTGGTCTTAGTTTGGGCTGCTATATATATAAAAGTAGCACAAACTGGATGTCTTATCCACAACAAAAATTTCTTTCTTACAGTTCCAAACGCTGGAAAGTCCAAAGTCAAGGCACCAGAAGACTGGATGACTGGTGAGGGCCCACTTTCTGGTTCATAGATAGCTATTTTCTTTTTTTAAAAAATTTTTTTAATGTTTTTATTTATTTCTAGGAGAGAGAGAGAGACAGCATGAGCAGGGGAGGGTCAGAGAGAGGGAGACACAGACTCTGAAACAGGCTCCAGGCTCTGAGCTGGCAGTCAGCACAGAGCCCGACGCGGGGCTCGAACCCACGAACCATGAGATCATGACCCAAGCGAAAGTCGGACGCTCAACCGACTAAGCCACCCAGGCGCCCCCATAGATAGCTATTTTTTTGCTGTATCTTTACCTAGTGGAAGGGGGAAGGAAGCTCCTTCTTATAAGGACACTAATTCCATTCATGAAGATTCCACCCTCATGACCTCATCACCTCCCAGAGAGTCCACCTCCTACTATCAACACACTGGGGATTACTTTTCAGCACATGTAATTTTCAGGGACACAAACTACAGAAATAATCCAGGTCTAGGAGATGATAATGTCTTTGGCCAGGTTGGTAGCATCAGTGGTGGTGAGAAATAGTCTTATTCCGGCTTGATTTTGAAATGAGAGCCACCAGGATTTGCTGACAAACTGGATAGGAGGGATAGACAGAGGAGTTGAGATCATTCCAAGATGTGGGACTTGAACAGCTGGAAGAATCAAGTTGCCATTTTCTGAAATAGGAAAGACTTTAAGAGGAGCTAGTGTAGGGGAGGGCTATCAGGAGTTCAATCTTGCATACTTTTAGGTTATAGACATCCATTAGATGTTCAATAGTAGTGTCTGGGTTGGAGATACACATCTGGGAGTCTAGCCTAGACATGGTGTTTCAAGCCACAAGACAAGATAAAACAACCTAGTTCAGATGGAGGAGAGAAGAAATTTGAGGTTGCCCTTCCTTCAGTGTTGAAAGGCAAGAGAGGTAAGAAGGAGCCAGCAAAGCAGGCTGGGAAGACTTCTTGTCTAATACAGCAAGAGGAGGATCTGAAACTAAGAGAAGAAAGAGCTTCAGGAAGGATGGACTGATCAGCTGAGAGACTGAGAAGCGGGAGGCCTGAGAGCCCCACCTTGGATTGGGCAGCATGAAGTCGCTGGTGACCATGACAAGAGCTGTTTAGTGGAGGCGCAGGAGTGGAAGCTGGTCGAGAGGAAGTAGAAAGAGCAAATGCAGGCAACTCTTCTGGAAAGGTTCACTGTAAAGGGAAGTGGAGAAATGGGGCAGTATCTAGGGTGAAAGAGATATAATAGAAGTGGTTGGTTTTTTTTTTTTTTTCCTAATCAATCATTGAATGCTTTTGAGCATGGTCAAAAGATAAAGGAAATTGGTATGAGGGAAACAGAAGGTATTTTCATGTTGACAGCTATCCTCTTGGGGCCAGAAGGGACAAGGGCCAGTGCCCAAGTGGTGGGAGCTGGCCTAAGATAGAAACAGGTGCAGGTCAACAGGAGGGCAGGAAGCACTTACTGGCAAAGATTCAGAAATTAATCAGGACATTAACCAAGACATTGGGAGCCTGTGAAAGCTATCGTCTGAGTGTCTCCATTTTCTCAAGGAACTAGGAAGCAAGGTTATAGCTAAGGGTGAGGAGGAGAAGGAAGGAGGTGTGAAAAAGTTTTCTAGGAGACTGGAGACAACACAAGCCAGGAGCATGGAGGATAATTCCCAGATCGCATTAAGGGGCTCTTTGAGTTTGAGGACATAAACAGAGGGAGAGCAATCAGCGCAATTTGTAGTTTTCCTCCAGCCATGTCCAGCTCTAAGGGTGCGGGAATGATGCTGGGCAGGGAGTCAGGTGTAACCCAAGCTAGGTTAAGATGGACATCTGTGGCAGGGAGACTACCTTGTCTGAGAGAGAGCTCACCAATGCCACATTTGCGTGGTGTTGCTCCAAAAGGGCTCTTGTACTAGGATGACTTCATGCTCTTGGAAGTTTACGAACTTCAGTCATAGTAGTCGGGGGTGTTAATGCTTGTGGAGCCCCTCTCTGCCAGCTGGCATTCTAAGAACTTTACACAGATGATCTTATTAAACCTCTTGACAACCTTATGAGGCAGGTGCTCTTATTGCTCCCATTTTGCTGATGAAAATACTGAGACACATGGAGAGACAAGAAGACTTGTCCAAGGCCAAGTAATAAGCAATGGAGTTATAAGTGATATCTCAGCAGTTACAGCAAAGCACAGAGGCTCCACCACCACCACACACCTCCCAAGCACCTGTAAAAACCACAGAACCCTGGGCTTTGCTGTATATCTTGGTGGCTCATGTAAAATCACAGATTTCCTAAATTTGGATACCAGGTGGGGAAACATGTTCCGATTTATTGCCTAATTTATAAAGGGCTGTAATTTAGCACAAGTTCTGGAGGCATGCTTGTTTAACAGAGGCATTCTACCCCAATTACAAGAGTTGGAAAAGAAAAGAATGATGGTTGGTAATTCACAGGCAGCCTGACTTAATTGTCATCAAATGGGGGTGAGAGAAAGTTTGCCTTGATTCCTAAATTTCCTTATGATTAACAATATTGTGACTTAAAAGCACATCCACACCCACCCACAAACATTTGCATTTTGGCTTTTCAAGGATGGATGCCATATCCATCATGCTTCTCTTTGAGTAGCCAGGGAAATTACCTTCTTCATGCATCCAGAGATATCAAGGAAATATCTCACCTAAATATTTTGAAAATCAGAATATTATTCCCCTAATTCCTATTTCCTTCAATGATCTTAATTCTCTGGTTCTCGTGCCCCTTGAGCTTCTGGTCATCTTGCCATTTTAGCAGCTACTTCCAAATCTTTTCCATTTGCTGGGATCCAGCCATTGTTGCTTCATGAAGGTAACCCACCTTCTCCCGTGCGTGTCTGTTCCTGATGTGACAAATATCTTTTTGGTAAAAAGCATCAAATCTCCTCATGCACAAGTGGTTGGAATTGTTAATTTTGCTTTCAGCACTCTTAAGAGGATAAACTGACCCACAAGACTCCTATAGGAAGAAGTAGCTCAGTTAGGAAGGGAAGGACATAATGGAGGTGCTTCAGGGCCCAGAAGAGAGCATAGAACCCCAGAACAAAGTCCTCTGGAGATTTAAGTGAGATGGCGAGAGACAGGGCTGCCCAGAGTGAACCATTTGTTTCTGTGAAGGCCCCGGGGGTCTGCCCATCTAAATAGGGTGTTGAGTGCTGTCTCCTTCCCTTTCAGGTTTCTGTCTTGCTAATGGTGATGGCATTGACTGGCATCCTCCCTTGGGCCCAGGCACTAAAGGCAGGACCTCCTTATGTCTAGCCCTCCAGCCCCCATCCCCTGCCATTGCCTGGGCTGCCAGTGTGGACACCAACCCTTCTCTTTCTATTTCCCAGCCTGTTTGGTTGGAGATGGGGCAACTTCTGAGGACAGCCACCCCATCTCTCCCTCCAACACCTACTTTATAGGAACTGCAGGAGTCTTGTGAGCAACACAGAGAAGAGAGACAAACAGATGCAGCTCTGGGTGCCCCCAGGGGAAAGAAGCTACACAGTGGGGTCAGCAGTGAACTCAGGAGCCTCTGAAGAGCCCCAGGGAGCACAGCCGAGAGCCTCCTGGAGGAGCCTCATAGCAACAGCCTCCAGAATTCTGAATGGCAAGTTCAAGGCCCAACACATAGCCATGTCTCTGAAGCTTGCCTTCATGGTGACCTAGAGTGGCTCTCCTGTTGCAATTTTTTTTTTAATTTAGTGAAGTAGTACATTTCATTGTACAGAAATTAGAAAAGCTGGGATAAAAGGCAAAAAATCCTATAATCTCAACACATACAGACACATTCATATTTTTATATCTTTCCACCAAGACGTCAATGTGTCTATCTACACATAAATATATTGTAAACAGATGGCTTTGTACTGTATGTACTATTTTGAACCTTCTTTTACACTTGCCGATATGTCATGTTCAGGTTTCAAAGTTAACACACCTAGCCCTACATCATTTTTAATGACTGCACTGCAATCCTTTGGGTAGGTATACTATAATTCATTTAACCAACCCCTTATTGTTGGATGCTTATGATGCTTTCAGTTTTTTTCCTATTATAAACAAAGCTGTAGTGAATATTTTTGGACATACAGTCTATGCCCTTGAGGAACTCACAGTATAAGAATTTGGGAGGGGGATTCCATCACTTGAGTTTATAGCAGGTGAAATAGTGAGTGTTGTTTTTAATGATAACACTAATAATATAAGCCACCTTCACTGAGCGCTTACTTTGTGCCAGACACTATGCTAGGGGTGTTTGCACCCATACCTCTGCCATTTGATCCTTACAGCAACTTGTGAGATTGGAATTATTAACACCCCTATTTTGCAGAAGAGGAAAGGAATGCTCAAAGGAGCAACTGACTTGCCCAAGGTTTACACGAAGAGTTTGTGGTGGAGACAGGATCCAAGTCTAGGTCTGAAGGCTCCAAAGCATAAACTGTAGACTAAACACTAGACTTTCTCTTGACATTTACTTGGAACCCGTGTTCCCAGATTTTAGCCCCAGACCCACTATCAGGTTCACGTTGGAATAATGGAACAGCAATGACAGAATGCTTGTTAGATGGTTTGTTCCCTCTGTATATGCATCCCTTCTGCCATGCAAAGAGCTTCTCCCTTTGAGTGGAACCTGTTTCTCTAACTCCGGAATCTGCACCAACCTTTGTGGTTTGCTTTAACGAGTAGAACGGGGCAGATGGGATGTTGTGCCTGTTCCAGGCTTTGGCTTCAAGAAGCCCTGCAGCTCCTGCCCTCGTCTGGGAACCTGCCTCTGTCATGTGAACACACTCAGGCTAACCTGCTGCAGGATGAAAGCTATGTGGCTCAGTGGCTCTGCGTCCACACTGACAGAAACTAGCTGGCTGACAGGTGACTGAAGTTGTAGGATGAACCCCAACCAAGCCCAGCACAGCCACCCACCCAATTGTGAGCTCACAATGCTTGTTGTTTTGAGCTCACAAGCTGTGGGGTGATTGTCAGGAAGCAAAAGCTGATGGGTACTGGGTTCAGTTAGTGTGGGTGATGCAGTCCAGGAGAGGGGGGCTCTAGTGGGGGTTGTGAGCCACGTGGCTGGCAAAGCTTCAGAGAAGAGGTGACAGCTCGTGCGTTGCGGGGTGTGCAATAAATAGCAAAGCCTCCTGAAGCAGAACAGGGAGGTGGGCCTGCATGCACAATCAGATAAACCTCACCGCTGAGGCTGCAGGTTGCCTGAGAGAACTGTCTCCAGAGCCTGAATTAGCAGAAACCTCCCTCTGGCCGGAAAGGCAGCTAGACGTCATTTACACACCAATGTGAAAAATAAAACACCTGGCAGGTTCCTTGGCAGCCTCTCAGGTGTGCCCTGAGGGCTGGAGCAGAGATAAGTCAGATGATGGGCTCCCTTTCAAGTGGAGAATTGGAATTCCAGTCTCGGGCCAAAGGAAAATGTTGCTCCTTTTCCGGCATCTCCTCCTGCTGATTGAGGCTTGGCCCTGAGGCATCCTGTGCCCTGGGAAGTCCTGAAGGAACAACTTTCCTGCACCCCCAGACAGGGTATGTAGCGCACAGTGTTTTCAGGAACCCTAACTCACCTGACCTAGCAGGGCTGCTCTTAGCTCTGTCTTGATGGAAGAACTGAGTCAAAAAATCTCCCAGAAGGAATGACTCAACAAGTCATTCATTCCTTCATTCATTCATTCACTCACTCACTCACTCAAACCACAAACACTTCCAAGGGGTCTACGATGCCCTGGAGAAGCTCAGAGCCTAGTGTTAAAAGCATATCTTGAAAATTCTGTGCCTTATCTTAACTAAATCTAGGTGGAAAAGCAGGTGGTCCAGAAGGTGGACCAAGAATGGACCCTGCCTCTTCTGGGTTGGTATTAGAAGCAGTGAGCTCTCTTCTGCAGTGTCTGAAGGAGCCTGGGAGCCTGGGAGAGTGAGAAAGGAAAGATGAACGGTGAGGGGGGTGTCTGGATGCTGACTTCAAGCACTTCTATGTTTAGGTGTCACTGGAGAGGACAGCAGGGACAAGCGTGGAGCTGCTGAGGCGCTGTTCTTGGAGGAAGCCAAGGTGATAGATAGGCTGGAGTCTTGAGGGCACTGTCATCTGGTATTGTGCCACCATAGTACGAGCAACAGTTTTTCACACCTGGAGATATTTTCAGCGCTCATTTGTTAATGCTGTACTGTATGGGCCTGGTGAGGGGTGTTGGAGAGCTGAAGGGGGTCCTGCCTTCAGGAATTCATGGCCTGTTGGGACATATAGGTCTGCAGACAAGTTATTGCATTCCAAGGTGACAGACACTGTAACACAAACAAGTCCAAGGTGCTCAGGAAGCAGAGATGAAGGACCAGGGCAGGCTTCATATCAGAGTTGGGTGAGTAGGAGTTTTTCAGCGATGAGGGACATGTCAGGAAGAATAAGGAATTGAACACACCAACATGCAGTGGAATGAAATGGCACAGAACACATAGTGTCCCTGAGTATAAGATGAACAGGGTTTGGTGGGAAAAAGGCTGAAGCATGGCAAGCAGGAGCCAAGCCACCCAGAGATTTATGGGCCAGTTGGAGGAGCCTGGACTTCAACCTGTGGAAAAATGGGGAGCCCTTGAAAGGTTTTGAGTAGAGAGTGATGTGGTCAGAGTTGTCTTTTGGAAAAAGTTCTCTGGTAGCTGTGTGGGGGATGGTTTAGAGAAGGGTAAGACCAGGGCAGTTTTACCACCTGAGAGATGCTGAAGAAATCTCAGCAAGAGAGGATGGTGGCAGACACAGTGGGAGAGCATCACTGCACTGATTTTGCACAAAAGCTCTAGAGCCAACCTCAGGGACTCAAAGCTTACCTAGATCCCTTACCAGCTCTGTGATCTTGGACAAGTTACTTAACCTCTCTGTACCTGACTTTCTTCATCTGTAAATTGAAAATAATAAAAGCAACTACCTCATAGTAGTTGTTCTATGAATGGAATGAAATGGTCCATGTAAAGCATTTGAACCACCCCTGATACATGGCAAATGCTCATAATGACTGATTATTCTCATTTAATACATTAGACCTGATGACTGCCCAGGGACAGTGAGTAGAGGGTGAGTCTAGATGTGCTTCTACAGAGCTGGCTAGGATGTTGCCATTCCCAGAGGTGAGAAATTATGAGAATATTTCAAAAAGTTTACTTCTTCCAGGAGAACAGAAATGCCCAATGCACAGAGCTAAGCTTATGCCCTCTGCTTCTCTCTGAACACCTCCAACAGTGTCTGGCTTTTGTGTAAGTAGACTAGGTCCCTGCCTGAGACCAGCAGCAATAATGAACAACAGCAGAAGCTGTCATGCCTACTTATCCTCTTCAAGCCTCACAATAAGCTTGTAATATGAATGAGACAGGTACTATTGTTCCCTTTTCACAGATGAAGAAACTGATGCTCAATACCACTGCCAAGAAAGATCCAGGTGTCTGATGCTCACGTCCTCTAACTCCCAAATCCAGTACTTTTCCCATGACCCCAAGTTGCTACCATCCTTTTGCTTACTTGTGAGCTTGCCAAAGTCCATGTGACAGCNGGGGGGGGGGGGAAAGAGGGACTTCTAAGTACCAAAGAAAAGGTGGAACAGGAGGGAGTCCCCAGCTTTGCTTGAGCTTCTACAGAAAGAAATCAATCCCTTGAAAGCCCTTGCTACACACCTGAATGTCTCTGGCAACTGGTAGAGAAGGGAGAGATGGGACACTTAACCACCGTTTAGAAAGCAGTCCAAAGAAGAGCAGAGAGGGAGAAAAGAACCGTGATTCTTCTCTGAGCCCTGTGTTCCAGGTGCCAGTCATTCATCATCTCATCGACTGCTCACATCCACCATGAGGTAATCAATATCATTTCCATTTTTCATACAAGGAGACTGAGAGCCAGTGAAGTAAGGTGCCTAAATTCTCAATCATTCCCCTACAGCAATCCTGCCTTCAGTTGGAGAAATAAGGACATGAACCCTGTGTTAGGGCAGTGTCCTCATACTGTGGGCATGTTTTCTTACCAACTCCGGAAGGCATTCCACCTCTAATCACTGCTTTTGTGAGGACAACCCAGTAAATTAAGTACTGTTAAAGGAGCTTTGTGGAGTAGCGGGAGTGGGGAAAGGGGTTTGTTTTTTCCCAGGCTCAATGTGTATCTATCTCTAGCTTGAGGGAACATTTAACTGGAACATATTAACTGCCAATAATGTGGTAAGTGCTTTATATACATGATTTCATTTACTACCCCCAAACAACCTTATGAACCAAATTCTTTTATCGTCATCCTATTTTTTAGCTGAGACACCTGAGACTCAGAGAAGACAAGTCTAGGAGGGAAAAAGAGCCGACTGGATCTGCCTGGGGGTCTAAAATGCAGTCTGAAGCTTCCCAGCTCAGTCCATGGAGACTGGTTTTGCATCTGGGCTGGCCCCTGATGACAAGGAAGTTGGCCAGTAAATATGTTTACCTTGGAAGACAGGGGGATGAACAGGAGGTGTTTGCCTCTTGGTTTCCTTATGCATTTCCTAACCTGGAAACTCTCAACAGAGGGTGAAAGTGGCTGTATCTGAATTTCCTGAGAATTCAAGAAAACATTTCACTGTTTTATTATTGCTTTCACAATAAAGTTCAAACTCTGTAGGATAGCCCACAAGAATCATTTGGCCTCTTCTAGTTCTATGCTTGCATCTTGAACACCTCTCTTCTACTTACTAGATTTTAGTTCCATTCAGCTTCTTTCAGTTTCAGCTCTAAACTTCTTCTTGCCTAAGGACCTTTGCACCTGCTATTTCCTCTACATAGAATGGCCCTTCCTCCTTGCCTTTACATGGCCGGCCCCTTTTCATCTTCTAGATCTCAGATGGAATGTCACCTTTTTAGGGAGGTCTGTCCTAATCACTCAATGTAAATTGGCTGCCCCTTCTTATTCTCTTTTAATTTTAATCTTTATTTATTTTTGAGAGATAAAGAGAGAGAGACAGAGTGAGAGTGGGGGAGGAACAGAGAGAGAAGGAGGCACAGAATCCAAAGCAGGCTCCAGACTCTGAGCTGTCAGCTTGACATGGGGCTCAAACTCATAAACCTCAAGATCATGACCTGGGCTGAAGTCAGATGCTTAACTGACTGAGCCACCCAGGTGCACCCCTTTTATTCTCTTTTAAAAACATGATATTGTTTCCCTTCATATCATGTATCACAATTTTGTGTATTTATGTGAACTATTGTTTAGTGCCTCCTTTACTGCCAGACTGTGACCTCTATGAGGGCAGAGCAATGGCTTACTTTCACTCTATATCCCTAGCACCCAGCCAAGAGCCTGGTACTCAGCAGCTATTTAGTAACTATCAGTTGTGAGAAAATATGTAATCTCAGTGTGGCTGAGCTAAGGGGTATGGGCTTGGTTCACTCTGCAGCCAGAAAGCTTAGGTTAGGATACAATGTTGGAAGTGGTGATGGCTGTGACCCTTCATGTAAGAACCTGTGGGGTTGGGGGGCTGAAGTATTTTTTGCTCCTGAGGGTCAAGCCCTTCTGAAGGTGGCTGAATATGAAACCAAACTCCCTCTGCTAGTGTGTTTCTTTTGTGATGATTTTCCACAAGACACTTTTCCTGTGCAGACAAATTAGAGCATTTGCTGAGGTCAGAAAATGAAAACTGTGTTACCCAATGTGATACTGCTACCAGGAACAGTCTCATTTAAACTGACATCAGTAGCACATGCAGGTTAGGCTGCTCTCCTTGGTTCTGAAATGTACTGTCTTTATACTGTGTCCTCATAGAAGCCTGAATCTCAAAGTACCTGGAAGAAGACAAATCTACATGTGCGTGCGTGTGTGTGTGTGTGTGTCTGTACGTATGTGCATGTGCGCACGCGCACACACACACACAAATGTCCCTACAGCCACAAATACATCATACACTCATCCACACGTGCTGTCCTGAATAGTGAGATAGCAAGACTCATTTGATATGTAGGCATTCCACTTCTGCTGTAGTCATGCTAAGATCTAGGATAGTTTAGGCTCTTTTTAAAAAACAAAGGGCCACCATATTTCCTGAGATAAGTTGTTTGCAAATCCACAGTTATTTCCCTCCATCTATGCTGGTTGCAAGGTCAGTTTACACATTTTACCATCTAGAAGTACAGTCTATTTCCTCACCCTCTGAGTCTGAGCTGATCTTATGAATTGCTTTAGCCAACAGGAAGTGATAGAAGTGAGCCTGTACCAGTTCCAAGCCTATATCTCAAGAGGATTTGAACACTCCCATTCCCCCTTTTGGTAACTTGCCTAGCTGCCACATGAACAAGCTGAGACATTCCTGCTAGAGGATGAAAAACCACACAGGGCAGAGATGAGCCATCCTAACTGAGCCCCTTCTGGATGAGTCAGTCCCCATCAGACAACAGACACATGAGTAAATGCTGCTGCAAGTGGCCTGGCCCAGCTCGGACCAGAAGAGTTATCTAGCCAATCAGCAGGTATATGAGTAATAAGTGTTTGTTATTTAAAGTCATAATGTTTGGGGTGGTTTGTTACTTTAAAACAGCTAACAGATACACTTCCTTACATGAAGGGACAGAATCAGACCTATTCCTGAAAGTGATATGTCCTTACAAGTCAGATGTCTATATAAGACCCTGAAGCAATTCTACTGCTTATTACAAAGTCCCCAGTAGAATGTGGTCAAAGAGCACTGCTTTGGAAGCAAGGAGATTTAAATCTGCATCCTGGACTCTGCCACCAACTATGTGATCTTGGGCAAGTCACTTGACATCTCTGGATCTTGAGTCTTTTATAAATTGAAAGAGCAAGTTTAGCCTACTCTAGGCCTCCAGTCTCTGACATACATTCTGTGGTCCCATGACTCTCAGTCTCTGCTATTTCATCTGTAAAGCAAGAAAAAGATAATTCACAATTCTTTCTGTCTTGCAGGATAATCCAAAAGGATGAAGTGTTATTTCCTTGGTGGCACCTCTGCTTCCAGACACTTTCAAGAATTTGAGTGTCTATGTAGCAAGAACAGACACCCTGAAATGCTGGCTTTGTGATAATTCACTAGGTTTATCAACATATGTGAACACACAGATTTTTAGTTAATATTAGAGGCTGAGATGGAACGACGAATGTGATACCCAGGCAGTCTCCACCACATCTCCTGAACAAAGTGCAAGCATCCTACTGAAAGATGCATCCTGCCCCTCACGTTCTTTTCTCTTGGGTTCCCATTATAGGTTAATAAAACTATTTGTGAAATTGGTTTCCCAGGCCCAAAGAGATCCTGGGCAGGCAAAAACATATCACACCATGATTGTAAGGGAAGGTTGTTTGCTTCTGACCACACATAGATCAGAATAAATGTTGAGTGGGGTACAATTATTCCTGTGGACAGTTCCAAATGAGCTCTAATAATTGGACTGAAATGGGTTCCAGATATGGCATTTAGGGAGTGCCATAGACACCAAAAGCTAGAGTCTGGCTCAAGACAGTGTTGGTGACTCAGAAGGACTGTTGGGTTGTAGGACAGGATCAGGCATTCTTTGCGAGAACACCAAAATCAAGCCCAGCAAAGAGCCACCAGTCAGTCAAGGATTATACCCCATGGTCAGTACCAATACCAAAACACAACAGAGGATAAAGCAAGTAGGGAATCTTGTGTTGGCAGTGTTTGAAGACAAGATGAATAGTGCATTGTTCACATTTTTTTTTTTTTTTGGCTGTGAATCACACAAAATCCAACCTAAACGACTTAATCTGAAAGAATTTAGTGGATCACAAAACTGAAAAGGTCAAGGAAAAGGACTGTTTTCAGGCATGGCTTCATGCAGGGGTTGAAACAATGTTACCAGGACCCCATTTTCTCTGCCCTGCTCTCCCCAGTGTGTTGTCATTGACAGGGTCCTATTTTATGAGCACAATGAGGCTACAAACTGCACTATTCATTCTCTACAATATATACTGGGTAGAAAGGGAGAGGCTCGCACTCTCACGCTCACGCTCGCTTGCTCTCTCTCTCTCTCTCTCTCTCTCTCTCTCTCTNTTCTCTCTCTCGCGCTCGCTCTCTCTCTCTCTCTCTCTCTCTCTCTCTCTCTCTCTCTCTCTCCACAGAGTGCACCAAATTCTGGGTCTGACCCTTTTTGGTCCAGTTAGGTCACATGATCATACTTGTACCAATCCCAGTGCTTAAAAAAGCCATACACTGATTGCCTTAGGCTGATCAGGGCTTACCGTGGGACCTGGCAGGGGCCAACCCCATCCAAGCCACAGGAACTTAGACAGGGGAAAGAGTGCCTCCCCACAGGAAATTCAGGCCCACAGGCATCCACTGCAGGCAGCTATGAATAGAAATGTGAAACAGAATAAAAAACCTTCCAGCCTGAAAGTCAAAGATTTTCTGAAAATAAAGAGTGAAAAGCAGTTGCAGACAGGCAAGGGTCTGGATGAAGAATATTCATAATATAAGTCAAATCATGGCTAGCAACGAGGGCAACAGGCTTCCTGGAGAGCACCTTCTGGATTGGAGGGCTCTGGGTTCTAAGAGTTCAGATCTCCTGGACATGGTATCGAGAAGAGGGATCTCGCAGCCCAGGTTGGGTAGTGTTAGGCAATACATCTGAAACTGTGAAACTAGTTAAATGGAATTGATGTTTCTAGGGACTAAGGCTCAGAGTAAAGATTAGGTGCCACCAAAGAGAACAGGTTTGATTTTTTAAAAAAATCTAGACATATTTTAAGGCATATCAAACAGAGCTCTGATTCTTTTCTTCATTGTGTATAACCCAAATGCAGCCTGCAGATGCAAAGGAGGTCACATTTAATACTCACAGTACCATAGCTCCAAGCTCCCACCTGCTGGATTACAACATTTATAAAACCGGATCATAGTCTATACTACAACTCCCTCACACTCTGTCACCGAAACTGAAAGCAGTTCTGCTTATCCCCTGAGACCACAATATCTCTCAACAAAACAACTCAATCAGCTGTTGGCTTTAGCCTTCTAGCCAGTGATGCTTAAACCTGGCATCTGGAAAAACTAGGGAGGAACAAATATCATGGCATCTCTTTCCTCGGTTTCTTCCATCTCTATCCTGTACCTGGACTCCAATAAAATGCTGTCCTCCTCCCATAGCTTCTCAGTAGATACAAATAAATATAAATGGGTGATGGTTCATTCATTCAACTAATATTTATTGAGTATATAATATCGTAGGTACTTGAGTTTATAATTTAGTGGGAATGACAGAGAATAAAAAAGTAAATGTGTGTGTGTGTGTGCGCGCGCGTGCGCGTGCATGCATAAATAGTGTTGAGTGCTATTAAAAATTGCCTGGATGATAATTAATGTAATCTATCACATCAGTAAGCTAAAGAAGAAAAACCATATGATCATATTGACAGATGCAGAAAAAGCATCTGACAAAATCCAACACTGATTCATAATAAATATTCTTAGCAAAATAGGGATAGAGGGGAATGTCGTCAGCTTGATACAGAATAACCACAAAATCCTACAGCTAATATCACACTTAATGGTAAGAAACTAGATGATTTTTGCTAAGACCAGGAACAAGGCAAGGATGTCCCCTCTCGCAACTCATTTTCAATTTCATGCTGGAAGTCATATCTAATACAATAAGACAAAAGGAAAAAAATGTATACAGAGTGGGAAGGAAGATATACAACTGTATTTGTAGATGACATTATTGTGTAGAATATCTCAGAGAATCATTAACAAAAAACTGGAACTAATAGATTACATCAAGGTTTCAGGATACAAGGTTAACATATAAAAGTCAATTACTTTTATATAGGCAAGCAATGAACAATTGGAATTCGAAATTAAAACACACTATCATTTACATTAGCATAAAAATTAAATAGTTTGAAAAATGTAACAGGATATATATAAGATTTGTATGTAGAAAACTAAAAAAATTCTGGGAAAAGAAACAAAAGATCTAAACAAATGGAAAGATATTTCACGCACATGGGTGGGAAGACTCAATATTGTCAAAATGTCAATTTCTTACAATCTGATACATAGACTCAATGCAATGCCAATCAAAATCCCAGCAAGTTATTCTGTACATATAGACAGATTAGTTCTAAAGTTTATATGGAGAAGCAAATGACCTAGAACAGCTAACACAATATTGAGGGAGAAGAACAAACTTAGAGAACTGATAGCACCTGACTTTAAGACTTACTATAAAGTTATAAAAAACAAGACAGCGTTGAGTGAAGAACAGGCAAATAGACCAAAGGAACAGATAGAGACCAGAAATAGACCCATACAAATATAATGTGGTAATCTTTGATAAAGGAGCAATGGCAATAATATGGAGAAGGGATAGTCTTTTCAACAAATGGTGTTGGAACGACTGGACATCCAGATGCAAAAAAAAAAAAATGTATCTAGACATATACCTTCTGTCTCATAGCTGATTAATATCCCATTATATATAATATATATTATATATTAATATATATATGTTATATACATATAATATATATTTAGAAACAACAAAGGAAAAACTCATTCTTCAAAAAAATCAGCAAAATTTATAAACTTCTAGCAAGACCTAGAAAAATAAAAACAGAAAAGATGCACCAATCACCAATAGTAGAAATAAAATAGAAGCTATCATTACAGATCCTGCAGACACATTAAAAAGATAATAGAAGAATATTATAATTTGGTACTCATAAATTTGACAACATAGAAGAAATCAATCAATTCCCCACAAATGCCACAAATCACCAAAACTCAGCCAAAATGAATAGACAATCTGAATAAGTCCTGAAACCAACAAAGAAATTGAATTCCTAATTACAAAGCTCCTGAAAAACAAATATCCAGGCCTTGATGATTTCACTGGAGAATTCTAGCAAACATTTAAAGAAGAATTAGCACCAATTTTACATCGCCCCTTCAGAAACTAGAAGAGGAGTTTGGTAAGCAGAATAAGGACGCTGAAACCTGTGTATGTTACTTTACAGGGCTAAAAGGACCATTAAGAATTCTGGGATGGTGAGATGATCTTGGATTATCCAGGTAGGCCCAATGTACCCACAGGGCACCTTACAAGTGAAAGAGGGTGGTAACAGGGTCAGATTCAGAGAGAGATTTGAGGATGCTATGCTGTTGGCTTTGAAGATGAAGGAAGAGGCCAGGAGCCAACATCTTCAGTTAGCCCAGTGAATCTCCCTTCAGACCTCTTACCTTCAAAACTGTAAGATAATAAATTTCTTACATTATTTGTGTTAATGTGTTACAGCAGCATAGGAGACTAATATGAATAGAAAACTAACACAGGGAGGAACCATTTCTCAGCTCATTTTATGAGGCCTGTATTGACACCAAAACCAAACAAACACAGTACAAATAGAGAAAACAGGCCAATGTTTCTTATTAATTTAGACACTCAAATATGAAAGAATTAATAAACTGAATCCCACAATGTATAAAAATAATTACATGTAAATATATATGCTGCATATTACCAATATACACCATGACCAAATGAGACTTATCCCAGGTATTCCAGGCTGGTTCAATATTCAAAACTCAGTGTAACCATACAAACTAAAAAAATCATATGATCACATGAACTGATGCAGAAGAAAACATTTAATAAGATTCAACACTCATTTATGACAAAAACTCTCAACAAAAATGGGACTAGAGGGAAATTATTTTGACTTGATACAAAACATCTTCAGAAAACCTACAGTTAACATTACACTATTGGTGAAAGTTAGAATCTTTTCTCCCTAGGATTGGGAGCAAGATATTGAGATGTCCAATCTCAATACTTTTATTAAACAAAGCTGGAAGCTCTGGCTACTGCAAAAAGGCAAGAAAAAGGAAATAAAAGGAATATGGGTTTGGAAGGGAAGACATAAAATATTTACAGATGAGATGACTAAATACAAAGAAAACCCCCAAAAATCTTCATACAAAAAAACAACAACAAACCCTCCTAAAGTTAACTAGTGAGTTTAACAGGTTGCAGGATATGAGATCAGGACTCAAAAAGAAATTGTATTTTTACATACTATCATACACACCTATGAACAAGCAGACACCAAAACTAAAAGGACAATACCTTTAAAAGAAAAAAGAGGGAAAAAATACAATAGCTTTGCTCCAAAAAAAATTAATAGGTATAAAATCAATAAGGTATAGTATTTGTCTTTCTCTAACTGATTTATTTCACTTAGCATAATACATTCTAGTTCCATCCATGCCATTGCAAATGGCAAGATTTCACAAGATTTCATTCTTTTTGATGGCTGATTAATATATATGTGTATACTATATATGTATATATATATATACTTGACACATCTTCTGTCTCCATTCATTGGTCAATGGACATTTGGGTTTTCTCCATGGTTTGGCTATTGTTAATAATGCTGCTATAAACACTGGGGTGCATGTACCCCTTCAAATCTGTATTTTGTATCCTTTGGGTAAAATAATAGTGTAATTTCTGGATTCTAGGGTAGTACTATTTTTACTTTTTTGAGGAAACTCCAAGAGGAGGGCAGGAAGAGAAGAGAGGAGAGCAAACCACAAGGTTCTCTTAAGGATAGAGAACAAACTGAGGGTTGGTGAAGAGAGGGGGTGGGAGAATGGGCTAGATGGGTGATGGGTATTAAAAGGGGCACTTGGTGTGATGAGCACTGGGTGTGGTAGGTAATGATGAATCACTGAATTCTACTCCTGAAACCAATATTGCACTGCATGCTTAACTAAAATTTAAATTCAAAAATTAATAAGGCATATACAGAATCTGCATACTCAAAATTACAGAATGCTGATTAAAGAAATAAAAATCCTAAATATATGCAGAGATGCACCATGTTCATGGATTGGGGTTCAACATAATAAAGATGTGAATTGTCCCCAAATTGACCTATAGGTTTAGTGTAATTTTTCTAAACATTCTTGCAAATTTTATAAATATAAACAAGATTATTCTAAAATTTAAATGGAAAGTTATCAGTCTTAGACTAGCTAAACATCCTTGACAAAAAAAGAATAAAGTAGAAGAAATTACCCAATATTAAGTCTTACTATATAGCTACAGTAACCAAAACAGTTGTGGTATTAATGAACAGACAGATAAATCAATGGAAAATAATAGAGGATCAAGAAATAAACCCACACAAATATGGCCAACTGATTTTTGACAGAAGTGCAAAAGCAATTGAATCGAGGAAAATAGTCTTTTCAAAAAATGATGCTGGAATGACTGGACATACTTAGGCAAGAAAATGAACTTCAACCTAAATCTCATACTTTAAACAAAAATTAACTTAAGATGGATAACTTACATGGGGTAAGCAAAGCTATAAAATATGAGGATGTAAATCAAACCATCATCCTGTATGCCTTAAACTTATACAGTGATACATGTCAATTACTTCTCAGTAAAGCTGAGAAAAAAATCTTGTTTCAACTTTAACCTATCAATTTTATATCTAGGAATTTGTTCAAATGAAATAAAGAAAATATTCCTGCATTTATATTTAGCTATTAATAGTAACAAATTACTTTAAAGCAACCTAAATACACAGTAGGTAAGTTGCCAAATAAAATTTATTGCATCATATATAGGAAAAAATGTGAGGATATTTTCAGGATCTAGAGATAGGCAAAGAGTTTTTAAATTTGACACCAACAGCATGATTCTTAAAATGAAAAGCTTGATGAATTGAATCTCGTCAAAATTTAAAACTTTTGCTCTGTGAAGGACCATGTGAAAAAGACAAAAATATAAAACTGGGAGAAAACATTTGCAAAACACATATCTAGGAAAGGACCAGTATCTGGAATATATAAAGAACTCTCAAAACTCAACATTTTTTAAAAAATAGTNGCTGCTATGAACATTGGGGTACATGTGCTCTTATGCATCAGCACTCTTGTATCCCTTGGGTAAATTCCTAGCAGTCGTATTGCTGGGTTATAGGGGAGTTCTATTGTTAATTTTTTGAGGAACCTCCACACTGTTTTCCAGAGGGGCTGCACCAGTTTACATTCCCACCAATAGTGTAGGAGGGTGACCATTTCTCCACATCCTCACCAGCATCTATAGTCTCCTGATATATTCATTTTAGCCACTTTGACCAGCATGAGGTGGTATCTCAGTGTGGTTTTGATTTGTATTTCCCTGATGAGGAGGGATGCTGAGCATCGTTTCATGTGTCTGTTGCCATCTGGATGTCCTCTTTGGAGAAGTGTCTGTTCATGTCTTCTGCCCATTTCTTCACTGGATTATTTGTTTTTCGGGTGTGGAGTGTGATGAGTTCCTTATAGATTTTGGATACTAGCCCTTTATCTGATACGTCATTTGCAACTATCTTTTCCCATTCCATCAGTTGCCTATTTGTTTCATGGATTGTTTCCTTTGCCATGCAGAAGCTTTTAATCTTGATGAGGTCCCAAGAGTTCATTTTTGCTCTTGATTCTCTTGCCTTTGGGGTGTGTCAAATAAGAAATTGCTGCAGTTGAGGTCAAGGAAGTTGTTTCCTGTTTTCTCCTCTAGGGTTTTGATGGTTTCCTGTCTCACATTCAGGTCTTTTATCCATTTTGAGTTTATTTTTGTGTATGGTGTGAGAAAATGATCTAGTTTCATTTTTCTGCATGTTGCTGTCCAGTTCTCCCAGCACCATCTGTTAAAGAGGCTGTCTTTTATATACCAACAATGAAGCAACAGAAAGAGAAATCAAGAAACTGATCCCATTCACAGTTGCACAAAAAAACCATAAAATACCTAGGGCTAAACCTAACCAAAGATATAAGAGATATGTACGATGAAAACTACAGAAAACTTATGAAGGAAACTGAAAAAGACACAAAGAAATGGAATAACATTCCATGCTCATGGATCGGAAGAATAAATATTGTTAAAATGTCATTACTGCCCAAAGCAATCTACACATTCAATTCAATTGCAATTAAAATTGCACCAGCATTCTTCTCAAAGCTAGAACAAACTATCCTAAAATTTGTATGGAACCACAAAAGACCCCGAATAGCCAAAGTAATATTGTAGAAGAAAACCAAAACGGGAGGCATCACAATCCCAGACTTTAGCCTCTATTACAAAGTTGTAATCATCAAGACAGTAAGGTATTGGCACAAAAACAGACACATAGACCAATGGAATAGAATAGAGAACTCAGACTTGGACCCACAAATATATGGCCAACTAATCTTTGACAAAGTAGGAAAGAGTATCCAATCAAAACTCAACATTTTAAAAATATTAGAAAATTAGCAAAAGACATGTACAGATATTCCACCATAGAGGAAATGCAGATGGAAAATAATGTGAAAAGATGGTGAACATCACCAGCCATCAGGAAAATACAAATTCAAACTACATTGATCAGAAAGGCTAAAATTAAAAGTAGTGGCAACACCAAATGCTGGCAAGGAAGCAGAGAAACAATCACTCATGCATTTCTAGGGGAATGTACAATAGTGCAGCCTTTCTGGAAAACATTCTGGCAGTTTCTTTAAAAAATAAAAATGCAATTACCATAAAACCTAGCAATCACAATCTTGGGCATTTATCCCAGGGAAGTGGAATTTTATGTTCACACAAAAATGTACACATGAATGTTCATAGCACCTTTATTTGTAATAGTCAGAAACTGGATTCAGCCCAGAACTTCTTCCACATGTGAATGGTTAAACAACTGTGCTACATACATACCATGCAATACTACTCAGCAATAAAAAGGAACAAACTAGGAATACATAATGCAACATAGATGAATCTCCAGGGAATTATGGTGAATGAATGAAGAAAGCCAATCACAAAATGTTGCATACTATATGATTCCATTCATATAGCATTTCTGAAATGACCAAAGCTTAGAAATAGAAAACAAATTTGTGGTGGCCAAGGGTTAGGAAGGAGAAGTGAGTAGGATGGGAGGGAGGTGAGGGTGGTTATAAACAGGCAGCATGAGAGACTTTGTGATATGGGAATTGTTTAGTATCTTGACCATGGCGCTGGATACAGGAATGTGTGTGTATGCGTATATGTATATACATACAGCATACACAAACAGAGAAATAAAACTAGGGAAATCTGAATAAGATTGATGGATTGTATCAATGTCCCTATCCTGGTTGAGATATTATGCTATTGTTTTGCCAATTATTACTAGTGGAGAAAACCTGGTAAAAAGTGCAAGGGATCTTTATTATTTCTAACAATTCCAAGTGAATCTACATTGATCTCAATATAAATTTATATTAGAAAATCAATTA
The DNA here is from genome assembly GCF_008692635.1 of Crocuta crocuta. Lineage (NCBI taxonomy): Eukaryota > Metazoa > Chordata > Mammalia > Carnivora > Hyaenidae > Crocuta > Crocuta crocuta. The sequence continues at coordinate 1,463,579 of NW_027530853.1, read as the reverse complement.
GCAAACAGTAGACCTAAATTCAAATGTATCAGTAATTATGTTAAATATACATGGATTAAATATTTCAGTTAAAAGGCAGATATTTTCAAGATGGATAAGAATCATGCCCTACCTATATGCTGTCTATAAAATATACACTTTAAATACAAGGACATGAATAATTTAAGAGTTCTTTTTAACGTTTATTTATTTATTTAGAGAGGGAAAGAGAGCACAAATGGGGAGGGGCAGAGAGACAGGAAGCCAGAGAGAATCCCAAGTAGGTTCCACAATGTCAGTGCAAAACCGGATGTGGGACTTGAGCTCATGAACCATGAAATCATGACCTGAGCTGAAAACAAGAGTCAGACACTAAACCAACTCAGCCACCCAGGCACCCCAAGAGGTTTTTTTTTTTTAAGGAAAAGAATTTTTAAAAATAAAATGAAATAAATAAAAAGGAAGACAAATTTCTAAGCACAAATAGATATTTAAAAGGCACCTGGGTGGCTCAGTTGGCTAAGTGTCAGACTTCAGCTCAGGTCATGATCTCACTGTTTGGAAGTTTGAGCCCCACATGTGGCAGAACCTGCTTAAGATCATCTGTGCCTCTCTCTATCCCTCCCTGGCTTGCTCTCTGTCTCTCTCAAAAATAAACATTAAAAAATAAATAATAAAAGTGAATAGGTTTCCTCAAAAAATAATAGAAGGTGAAATGACATTATAAATATCAGACAAAATAGACTTTAAGACAAGGAATATTACTAGAAATATACCTCATAGGATTAAAGCATCACTATTTTAGGAAGATATAAGAAGCATAAATATACATGCACCTAATAATAAGGTTTCAAAATATAGGAAGCAAAAATTGATAGAATTAAGGGGAGAAATGAGAAAATACACAATCATAGTTCTTTCTTAGGAATTGATAGTATAACCATAGATATGTAGTTAATATATACAAATTTTTATTTATAGTATATTATNCAGCTAAACACTTTGATATAATATGACAGAAAACCTATGATTTCAGTGTTCACCAAGACAGATAATATGTTGGGCCATAAAACAAGTTTAAAGTTTTAAAATATTGAAATCTTACCAAGAATATTCTGTAACTTAGAGATAACTAATAATTAGACATAACTAATAAGATATCTAGAAACCATAAATATTTCCATTAAATTAAATAATCCATTTCAAAATTACCCATATGACCAAGAATAAATCACAGAGAAGAATAAAAAACTAGTTCACAATGAATGATAATGAAAACACAACGTATCAAAATTTGTAGAACGCACCTAAGAGCAGGTGCTTAGAGGGAAATCTATAGCTTTAACTGGCCAAAAATCAATTATCTAAACTTACACCTTAAAAAGCTCTTAAAAAAGTGCCAGTTTGGATTAAGATGGACTTGGCACCTCCACCCTGCTTATCCTACTGAATGTGGCTATAAAACCAGAAAGGGTATGTGGAACAGCTATCTGAAGACTCTGGAAAGAAAACAGTAGTGAGAAGATTGGGGAAGAAGACAAGAATGCAAAGCACAACTGAGATGGAGGCGAGTTTACCAGAATATTTTCTCTTCCAGTATCCCCTGACTTAATCTCAACACAGTCTCAAAACTCTGAAGTGAGCACTAGGTTGCAGGAANCCCTCCTCCCCGCCACATCCATCAGTCCTCAGTTTTTGTCAGCATTCAAGAGTCTCTCATGGTTTGCCTCTCTCCCGAGAAAGAAACTTCTAATACTCATGACTGAGCACAGAAAATTCTGGTTTAGTCTCAGAATGGTGGGGACAAAATCTCATCATTTTCTCTTCCTCGCTTCCTTCCTTCCTCCCTCCCTCCCTCCCTCCCTCCCTTCCTATCTATCTATCTATCTATCTATCGAATCTTCATGTAGCTTGGCCTTGAATATTGGTGCAGCTACAGAAGCATGTGGCAGAGTCAGGTAACTAAAGCTCCAACTGGTTGCCCAGAGAACCAAAGAGTGTGCCAAATCACAAAGAAGGAGGAACTCAAGAAAGAAATCCCATAAAATTGTTTGGAACTCTTAGGCTCACCCTCCAGCTACACATGTGTGAATCCAATCCAAATCAGCATTATCAAAGACTTTGAGGACTACACTAACACACAGACTAACATCCAGGTCCAAGACTAGCCTTGAGGTGGTACATGGAGGGAGGGGGGGCGGGGAGTGAGGGGAGACCAAAACAGCATTCACTGTGAGGGCTTTGAAAGCTGAACTGACATTGAAACCATAGTCCACAGAAAGCCTAAACTTGAAGCCTGATGCTAACCAGGTTGATTTGCCCGCTAAAACAGTAATATCAACATCTGCACTGGATTTAAATAAGACTCAAACTCTCACATCTAATACTCAAAATGTCCAGAATACTATCAAAAACTTACTCCCTGTACAAAGAAACAGGAAAATCTCAACCTTTGTGGTAAAAGACAATCAACAGATGCCAATCAAGATGGCACAAATGTTGGAATAATCCGATGGACTAAAAGTAGCTCTTATACTCTGGTTTCTCTTCAGATTGCATAAATCTTTCGCCTTTTAAAAGTAGCTCTTACAAAAATTCTTCAACAAGCAATGTAAACATTCTTGAAACAAATGGAAAAATTAAAAATTTCAGCAAAGAAATTTTGACCTGAAAACACAAATGCCTGAAATGAAAAAAACTCAGTGGCTGGGCTCAAAAGCAGAATGGAAATGAAGAGGAAAGAAGGAATTTGAGAATGTATCAACAGAAATGATCTAATCCAAAAACAGGAAGAAAGAAGCTTTTAAAAAAGTGAAGAACAGAGGCTCAGGGACCTGTAGGACAAAAACAAATGTCTAACGTCTGACGCATGCTGCGACACACTCATTAGAAGAGCAAAAATTCAAAAGATTGACAACAAAATATTACGAGGGAGGTGGAGCCACCAGAACTCTCCTATGTTGCTAGTGGGGATATAAAATAGTACATCTACTTTGGAAGTAGTTCTGGAAATTTCTTATAAAGTAAAAAGAAAAAAAACAAAAACCAAAAAACTACCTAGAACTACTCTGTGAGCCAATAATTCCAGTTCTGGGTATTTATCCAAGAGAAATAAAAGCAAATGTCCAATCAAAGAGTTGTCATTGGCAACTTTATTCCTAAAGTTATTCCAAAAACCAAAAATAACCCAAATGTACAACAGTATGAGAATGGGCTTTTAAAATTGTGGTTTATTATAATGGAACATTAATCAGCAATATAAGAGTATGCCACTGACAACATGGATAATAATCATAGGTACTATAGTGAGCAAAAGAAGCCAGACACAAAAATTTTCATGTTAATTTAGCCCATGCATATGAAGTGCTAAAATAGACAAAACCAATGATGAAAAAAATCAGAACAGGTGTTTGCCTCTGGGTTGAGAGTGGGAATTAACTGCAAGAAGATATGAGGGAACTTTCTTGATAGAGATGTGGGTAACACAGATGTATCCATTTGTCAAAACTACACAGCTTGTATTTGTTTATTTCAATATAGGTTACATTTTATTTCAAAAAATAAGAACTATTTTTTAAGTTACTAAATAAGATATGAAATAAGAAGGAGCCAGTCATGCATGGTGGGGTAGAAGTATATCCAAGGTAGATAGAACAGCATCTGTAACAAAATGCTTGTTCTGTTTGAGAAGGTGAAAGGTCCTTGGGGGCTGGAATAGAGCTGATGGGAAAAGAATGGAATGAGAACATCACTGAGGTAGACAAGTGCAATCACCTAGGCCTGGTTAAGCCAGGATAAGTGGTGTTCATTTTTCCTAAAGCATAGTGGAAAGCTACTGGAGGTTTTAGCAGAGAAACACCATGGTCCAATTTGTATTTTTTAAGACTACCCTCGCTGCTGAGTGGAGAATAAATCAAAGAAGCCAAGAAGTCAGTCCAGAGTAACCAGAAGAGTTCTGTGCAGTTATCTGGGTAAGAAATTTGAAAGTCCCTGGACTAAATGTCAGCTGCAGCAGAGAAGGGAGAGTCTATTGTTTCCAGCTATGTTTAGGAGATGGAAAGAATTGGACTTGATAAAGGGCTGGATGTGAGGAAAGGGATGGAAAGAGAGGGAGGAATAAGGTTGGCATCCAGGTTTCCAACTGAAGAGGTTGAGTAGAAGGTGGCACTGTTNATGTGGAAAGGAGGAGGAGCCTGAGGACTCTGGGACATGTTAAATCCAAGGTTGTCAGCTATGCATGCATGAGGGTTTGCTGTGGAGGTGTGAATTAGGGAGTTTCCAGCCTGGGATGCCACTGAAAGCTCTAGAAATGGATGAGAGTGTGAGGAGAGAGCAAAGTTCCCAGAGTGAGTCCTGGGGAAAACAGACAAGATCATACAGAAGTCTGACACACAGCAATTGGGCAGAGAAGAGGAAACCTTAGAAATAGCCAGAGGAGAAAGGGAGAAAACAGAAGAAAGTGATGTCATGGAGAGTGTAGTGAGAAGAAGGGAATAATCAACGGTGTTAAATGAAGCCAAGAGTTCAAGAGTAAAATGAAGCATTAAAGTGCAGGATTTAGTAACAAGGAGGTTGCTGGTAACCCTGCCAAAATCAATTAAACTTGGAACAGTGGTAGCTGAATCCAGACTGCACTGAGTAAAAGAATAACTAGGAATTGAACAAACATAAAGTATATGTGGTCATCTCTTTCTATAAAGTTTGCGATGAAGAAGCCGAAAGAACAGGCACAAAAGGTTTGCAAGAGGAAAACCATGAAGTAGGTTTCTTAGTGGGACCTGAGGTACCAGGAGAACCATAGAATTGCTGGTTACTGGTGAAGTTCCTCCTTAAGGCAGGCTGATTTTCATGTGGGATCATTAGGATATTTCTTATTGCGAGTCTCAGTGAAGAAAACGGCAAATTAAAAAATGAAACAAAGAGAAGCTGGTCAGCATGGATGTGCGAGGTATTTAACCTTTTTGGATGCACACATGGAGAACACAAATGGCTGAGTTCACCTGTAGCTGGAGTTTTTCAGAAGAGTATGATAAATGAAGAGAAGAGAAAGGAAGTGAGGCTCTTTACAAGGAGGTGGTTATAGCAATGGACCACAAGCAGTGATAAAAGAAAGGAGGTGATGGCTGAGGGGAATTGATGGATGGAGGGAAAGTATATGTGTTGGAAGAGGTGACAGTCAATCACTGGGTTTTAGAATGATCAGTGGGAGCACTTGAGAAAATAAATATGGGGATAGGGTACAGTTAGAGGGCAGGGTGCCGGAATTATGGAGGTAGCAGTACCATTTGGGGTAGATATTTTAGCACCCAGAGGGAAGCTCTGGGCATCAGTTGTAGAATAGAAGCAAGTGTCATTGGAGGATGAGGAAGTACCCAAACCCAAAAGATGGGTGTATTAGTTTGTTAGGGCAGCCATCACACAACACTACAGACTGGGAGGCTGGAATTTATTTTCTTGGCTGGAATTTATTCTCTTAGCAGGAATTTATTTTCTCAGTATTCTGGAGGCTAGAAGTCCCAGATCAAGGTTTGGCTTCTCCTAACCTCTCTCCTTAGCTTGCAGATGGCTGTTTCCTCACTGTGCCCTCATACAACTGTCCCCCAATCTTTGTATTTATGTGTACCCTAATCTCTTTTCATAAGGACACCAAACATATTGAACCAGGGTTCACCCATATGACATCATTTTACCTTAGTTACCTTGTTCAAGGCCCTATCTTGACAAAGATTCTCTCCTTTGACCAAACTACTCTTCTGAACTCCTTCTCAAAAAGGTCCTTACTTTTAGGCTTCTATGCTCATCTCTACAATGTCCAATTTTAGCAATAATCCTACTAAGTCACTTAAACCATCATGCCCCACCTTCAATGTCTGATCACCCTTGATAACTAAACCAATTGTTCATCCTTCAGCACTTCCAAGTGATGTCTGATTCTCACTGCTTCCAGTGAGAATCCCTTTAGGTTATTTAGCCAGAATCCCACCCCGCTTACCCCTATGGCTTCACCTTAGTGACCTTCCATCCACTTCTATCCTTCCCCCCTGACAACTTCTCAGCTATAAGATCTCTACTTTTCCTTATTGTATTAGGAGTTGCGCCTGATCTCTCTCCCTTACTGCAAAACCCCAATGTGTCAATCCCTACACCTGGTAAAATAGTCCCCTTGAAGACAGTCTGCCTTAGCATTCTTCAACAAGTGTCAAAAATATATTTTTTCTTAAAAATCTCCAAATGCCGTCACATTCTGAGTTACTGACACTTAGGACTTCGACATAGGAACTTGGGGGTGGGGCACAATTTAGCCCCTAACAAGAAGGTATTAGATGAATCATTTACATGGACCTTAGGGTACTCAGCAACTAGTACACAGAAGAAGATGAAGAATCAGGAGCTAGGTCTTCAGTGAATGGGGACTGGGAGTGGCCACGCCAGCAGTGGCAGCAAGGCAGGTGTGTGTTTGAGCAGAGCAGGATATATCCTCAGGCATGAGTCTCAAAGGAGGGGTGGCTTTTGAAAAGAGGGACGGAAGTGGTTTGGAAGCAGCCAAGGAGTTAGGGAAAGCAATTAGGCCTCATCCCTGGTCATGCGGCATTTGGAAATAAAAACCTAAAAGTACAGTTTCCACCTCAGAGGGCTACATGAGCAGTGATATCCTCAGGCATCAGCCATAATTTACAAAGGCATAAGGTAGACAGGATGCTGGGAGAAGAGGCTAAGGATACAGGTGAGTTAGCCAATCAGAGCAGAAATCAACATTAGTGGCATCTGGGTCCCAGCCCTATAGCGTCTGTGTATGTGGACACACATTGTGTGTGTGGGCGGTGTGTGTGGGCGGTGTGTGTGTGTGTGTGTGTGTGCGCGCGCGCGCATGTGCACACATTCCATCTATTTCATGACCACCACTCAGCCTTTCCCATTTCCAAAGCAGTAACTCCCATTTTCTACAGCCTATGTGGGACATTTTCATCACTTCAGATTGGTGGCTGAAAGAACCATACTTACTCAATAGTAACATTGGGCCACCTGTGAAATGGCAGCTGACTCTCCAACTGAACTTTGAAATCTATTTGTCAATTTGTTCCTAGTGAGTAGTGCCCCCAAGAGCTCACACAGTCAGCTTTCTTTCCATTATTCCAAGGACAGCTTGAAGTTAAAGAATTGTATCCTGGGATTTGGTGTCTCCACTGGCCTCTCCCATCAAAAGGATCCAACTAAAGTGCCAAGGGATGAAATGCTTTTTTATTTCATTGATGTAAAGCCAGGTGATTCCTCCCTTCAGATTTGTACATTAATGTTCAAAATAAGTCGTCAGCTGCATGCAGTCGCTTAAACTAATCCTACAAGATACATTTAGCCAAATAAACATGTGCAAATGCAGAAATTTGAGTTTTGAGCTGGAACATCTGAAGGACAGGATGTGCCTGCACGTTTAGTACATTTTACTCTGTGGAATGAGCCAGGCACTTTACTAAGATGATGCATTGCTGAAGACTGTCTAGAAACAGAAAAATGAACCTGAGCCAGGGCAGGCTCAGCTTAAATAGACAGGAATCCAAAATGAGGACCTAAAGGAAATGGGCTGAATTTGAATTCTCTTAATCACTAGGAGAAAAAAACATCAGTTTTTTTCCCCCCAAGAAATTGAATATGTGAGACTATCTGGGCATCTCTTTTTAAATAATGATAAAATCATCATGTATATAATTCTATTTTCATTCATTCAACTGGAATTTTTAAAAACCATTTTGTTCCATGTCCTATGGTAGGTGCTGGGAATATTGAAAGGCACAACTTCTCTGCCTGAGAATCTCTTAATCTAGAAGGAAGACAGACAGTTACAGATGGCATGAATTGCCATTTGTCAATGGGCTAGACTAGATCCTGACAGGATCCTCTAGACAGGATTCTGGGGGCAGAGAGCATCCTGATTTGCAACGTTTTACTGCATGAGGCATTTTCTAGGAAAAAAATTATTTCACACATATATTTGCTACTTTAAAGGAGAGTGGATAAAGCTGTGATTAACAAAAAGAAAATTAATTTAAGAGTTCTTCTGAACTCATGGAGTCTCTTGCCATTATGTATTTTTCTTTTTTCTTTTAATATAATTTATTGTCAAGTAAGCTAATATGCAGTGGATACAGTGTGCTCTTGGGTTTGGGGGTAAATCAATGGACATTAAAAGTATAGCTACATCTGGCAGATTAGGAAATATTTTGAAGTTCAAAGAGGGGCTTCCAATGAGGAAGAGCTGGGAACCAGGGGTCTAGTCACCAGCATGGAACTTCTGTTTCCAGGATAATCCTAGCCCAGCTGAATGCAAGACTAGATGTTTCCTCAGATTCAAGGCTGAACCCTCCACCTGGGTTCCAGATTCCATGCCCCTCTCCATTTTATGAATCTCACTGTTGATTACCTCTTCAATTTGTTACCTTCACTCTCTCCTTACCAGAGCTTTGCTCTTATCCATATTCATGCTCTCTTTATCTTTATAAGAATATTTTCTATCATGTCAGTTCCTCAGACATTTATTGGGCTTGTGTATAACCTCATCTGGAATATCAGGGAAAGACTCCCTGAGAAGGTGGAAGTTGACCTCAGAATAATGAGCAAGGATTAGCCAGCAAGTAGAGGAGCAGGAGGTAGAATGGGTGTTCCAAGCCTTTCATTTTATCTCCTAAAGGGCCACTCAAAGCCATTTGCTTTTCTCCATCTCCAATACCAGCTTGTGCAAACTGCCATCAACTCCTGCCTGGATATTATAAAGTCCTCGCAACCAGTCTGACTAAAGTCCCTCTTGCTTCCTGTCTGGTCTCCACTCTGCAGCCAGAGTGGTCTTTTCAAAATGTGACTCTTCCCAACTTCTTGCCACCAGCACCTCCAGGGCCCAAGGACTCCAGCCTCTGCCCAAGCCTTCTGCTTCACTGAACAGCCCTCATCCCCCCACGCCTTCCTCCCTAACCCACACTGGCATTCTGGTGCTCCTGTGTGTGCTCCACTCACTCCCATTCCAGGAACTTTTCACACGATTCCTCAGCCTCAACTCAATGGTAAGGAATTTTATTTAATTTTAAGAGCGATAGGAAGCCTTGAAAGCAGAGGAATGACTACATATGATCTGACTTACATTCCTAAAAGACCAGCCTGGCTACTGTGTGAAGAGTGAGTTTGAGGGAGCAGAGGATGATGCAGAGACCAGTGGAGAGGTGATTTCTGAGGAGAAATCATGTGGCTTGGAGCCAGGTGCTGGCAGTGTAAATGGAGAAAAGTAAACAGACTTGAGATTTTTTTGGCTACTGGAAAATAGGACTTGGAGATGGATTTGGTGACAGACAGTGAGAGAAATGGGGTACTCAAAGATGACTTCTAAGATTCTGTCTTGAGCAACTGAATGGGTGCTGGTTTCATTTACTGAGAGCCTACAGAAGGGACAGATATGGAGGCCCAATATACCACCTCTTCTGAGCACATGCCCTTTCCAGCTCTTCTCAGTTTTTGAGTTGTTAAGGTAATTGGGATATGGAGTGCTTGATTAGTAAACTGAAAGGCATTGTGAAGTTCACTCCTTAAAGATGAACCTGAGATGCTACCCTGCTGGCCCATGACATCAGCATTCATTTCTCTCTGTATATCAGCCCCCTCCTCTCTTTCCTTCCTTTCCTATCCAGTCTAGATCCCATTTCTTGTCACTTCAGCCTCTTTCTTACCAAATACCCTTGTCCCATTGTTCCCCCAACTCAACTTCTGGCAAAACACCAACCTGGATGAATCTAATTATTGCCTATCTCTGGTTGCTAAGCACTGCTAGAAATTCACACAGATTGGTGTCACTGTAAATCAGTGGGTGCCACTCTGAATTTATGGTCTCCAACTTCAAATGGACCCTCAGTACTGCTTGGCAATCCTTGTCTACTTCCCTTGTCATCTCTCTCTCATTCTCCATGGTGGCTATTTCATATTTTAACCATTTCTTAAACTCTACTTCCCCTTCTTTCTGAGCAGATGAAGTAACATCTACTCTTCACAGAGAATACGTAAGGGATCAGAATGGAGAACTGCCTCAGCCTTCTCCCATCAACCTATACTGAGTCTAAAACTAGCCTTTCTGATCCCTCTCCAGTTATGTCTCTTCTTGCATCTAAAAGTAATTCTTCAGCTGGCTCTTGTTCCTGTTTACTTTTCAGGAGTCTTCTTTTAAAAAAATTTTTTTCAATGTGCCAAAATTTATTGTTGCTTTTATTTTAAGAAATTGTTACAGCCACCCCAACATTCAGCAACCACCACCCTGATCAGTCATCAGCTATCAATATCAAGGTCAGATCTTCCACCAGCAAAAAGATTACAACTGACTGAAAGCTCAGGTAATGGTTAGCATATTTTAGCAATATTTTTAATTAAGTTATATATATATATATTATATTTTCAGACATAAAGCTATTGCACATTTAATAGAGTGCATATAAAAGTTATGTTTATATTTAAAAATTTTTTTAAATGTTTGTTTATTTTTTGAGAGAGAGAGAGAGAGAGAGAGAATGAGAAGTCAGAGAGAGAGGGAGACATAGGATCCAAAGCAGGCTCCAGGCTCTGAGCTGTCAGCACAGAGCCTGACACAGGACTCGAACTTGGGAGTGGTGAGATCATGACCTGAGTTGAAGTTGGATGCTCAGCTGACTGAGCCACCCAGGTACCCCAGGAATCTTCTTTATTTATCCCTACTCTTCCCTATATTGTTCAACCATTCTTTTACCTCTCCTTCACAATGGTATTGAAACTTGCTCAGAGCTCCCCCATCTTAAATTTTTTAGAGAATCTATTCTTCTCTCTATTCTTAACTAGTTATTACCAGATTTCTCTTCTTCCTTCTCATTAAAACTTTTTGAAAATATTGATGGGGCGCCTGGGTGGCTTAGTCGGTTAAGCGTCCGACTTTCGCTTGGGTCATGATCTCGCGGTTTGTGGGTTCGAGCCCCGTGTCGGGCTCTGTGCTGACTGCCAGCTCAAAGCCTGGAGCCTGTTTCAGAGTCTGTGATTCCCTCTCTCTCTGACCCTCCCCTGCTCACGCTGTCTCTCTCTCTCTCTCTTCTAGAAATAAATAAAACATTTAAAAAAAAAAAAAAAAGAAAAAAGAAAATATTGACAACACTGGTTTTGCCTCCAATTCTTGATGCCCACTCTCTTCATAAACCCTGGAAGTCTTACTTCCACCACCTTTCAGTCACTATGTTTCTTGGATTCTCAGAAGCCTTGATGCTGTTCACCGCATCTTCCATCTAGAGCTCTCCCTGCTTGGCTTCTGTGAACCACACTCTCCTGGTTTTCCCATGACCTCTTAGGCTACCGTCTTGTCCGTCCAGTCTTCCTCTTCTTGACCTTGAATAACAGAGTTTTGTACTGGGCTTTCTTTTCTTTTTCTTCTATACCTTAATCTTGGATGCGTTCTGTGATAGATTATTTGGCGAAAAAAATGGTACCAATGATCTATCCCTCCTTATATCTACACTCTTTGTTATGTAACTTTGCAATTCTTCCTATGAAGAGATACAGTCGATTTCTCTGTTTCTTGACTCTAGACAGGCCTTGACTTATTTGACCAAAATAATATGGTAAAACAATATTGTTCCAGTTCCAAGCATGGGTCTCATTTGTCATGTGAGCAGACGTGCGCTATCCTCCTGGACAATCAGAGTCCTATGGCCCAGTCGCCTCAGCCAATAACCAACCAAACAACTGGTGAGTGAGGCCATCTGACACCAGCCAACCTCAGGCAATTTCCCAGCTGATCACAGACATATGAACAAGCCCATCTGAGATAGCTGAGCCTGGCCCAGATCACAGAACTTGCAAACTCTTGAACTGTTACATATGGTTGTTTTAAGCTACCAAGTTTTGGGGTGATTTGCTATGCAGCAAGAGCTAATTGACAGTTTCACTCCCTTTTATGCCTCAGTGGCCATCTTTATGTTAATAATTTCCTAGACTACCTCTCCTAACATAGATCCACCTCCTAAGGCCAAATTCACATTTATACTTACCTACTAAACAATAGCATTTATGCAGCTTTTTATATGGTCCATTTGCAATGCTACACACATTTCTTTTCACTTCTTAATTCCCCTATGTGGTGGAATTTGTTCATTACTCTATCATACAGATGAAAAAATGGAAGCAAAGAAAATTTAATAACATGGGCATGATCCTACAGCATAAATTGGTAGATTTAGGATTTGCACACAGGTATGTTGGATTCCAAAGTTGACTATTGCCACCATTATATTGCCTTCCCCCACTACTTGCATTCCAAGGACATACCACATTCTCTTACTTCTCACTTTACTCATGTACTCATGTTGACTTTTCTTCCTTAGATGTTTTACCCTTCTGCTCTTCCTGGCTACCTCCTCCTCAGTTTCTCTGGCTTCCCCTCAGAATGAATTAGGTGATCCATCCCACCTCCACCTCCAGCCACCACCATAGCAACCCCTGCATACTTCTACTTACTTTCACTGCACGGTGTCATATTGAAGTTGTGTTTCTCTCCCTAGGTTGTGAACCTCTTGAGGACAGCGATCCTGACCCCAGGAAGGGGTCCAGTGGGTGCCAGATTCACTTCAGTCGGCCAGGCACCATGATCCAATATATTCCAAAAGAATAACTGCTCACATATCACCCTGGCACAGCCCAAAGTCAGATAAGTAGAACTAGAATACCTAAAACTGCTCCAAATGCCAGCTATTCACATAAAAATGGAAATTTCAGTCCATCTGGCAATTTCTAAGACAGTGGATCTTAGAATGAACTTTTTACAGAGAGAGAATTTGCAGAGCCACTCATCCCAAACTCTAATATGTGGCTTTAAGAGAAACTGCAAGATATTACAGAGTTCCTGCTCTTTCTGCTTTCTTTCATCAATAGATACTTTCCCATGAAAACACACTCTAGAAGGTACTGGAAATTAATGATTTAAGGAATTGAATGAATCACACTGGCCATATCTCAGGCAATGCAAGATTCAAATGGCTCCAAAAGGGTACTTTGCTTTTGGCGATAAGAACAAACCCTGTCTAGGGTGACCAGGGCTTCCTCAGAGACCCCTGTCTCAGAAGCTGCTGTCATCAAGCTGGGAAGAGAAGATGCCATATAGTATAGGGCCATCAATTCCACTTCAGGCATCTTTGATGTGATGAGACAGGGATGAAAAAAGCTGCCTTCAGGAAAGGAAAGGCTTCAGAGAACAGAATCCTGGGTTCTAGCAGATGTCTCAAGCAATTAAAAAAAATTTCAAAGTATGCAGGGCACGAAAACTGATAGGGTGATATAACATTTCTAGAATACATTTTGCAAAGTTTCTCAGAGGAGCAACTACCTTTTTAAACCTTGTACCTTTTTAGAGCTTTCTCTTAAAAGTCCTAGATTCTAAAATTAAGCACACACCCATAAGGAACTATGGAGCCAGTATAATCATGTGGGGCTTTGGGTTAGTTTGTCCTTGAGTTAGTGATGTTGGCATAATAATAATGGCTTGGCATTATTTTGGCATGTAGGTGTGTTGTAAATAAGTGGGGAATGACTAGTGATGGTTGCACAATGATGTGAATGTATTTAATACCACTGAACTGTACACTGAAAATGGTTAGCATGGTAAAGTTTATGTTATGTATATTTTACCACAATTGTTAAAAATTTTTAATAAGTTTTTAAAAATTCCCATACATGCCCAATCAAACTCTTATTCCCTTCCAAGTGGCTGAAATGGAGACAATGTCAAGACAATCTTGGAGGCCACTGAAAATGACAGTTTCTATAAGCATGGTTACAAATACTAGAAGTAAGTTTCTATTATATTTGAACCACTAAACATATCAGGGTCTGTATTAATCACCTATTGCTGTGTAACAAATTACTCCAAATTATAATGGCTCAAAACAACACCAGTGATTATCTCACAGTTTCTGTGGGTCAGAAATCTAGATACAGCTTAGCTGTGTCCTCTACTTCGAAGTCTATCGCAGGCTGAAATCAAGATGTTAGCCAGGGCTCTAGTCATCACAACCTCAACTGGGGAAGAAAGTACCTGCTCACTCATGTGATTGTTGGAAAGATTTATTCCTCATGGACTGTTGGCCAGAGACAGTTATCAGTTCCTGGCTATGTGGACCTCTCAATGGGGCAGCTCACAACATGGCAGCTTGCTTCATCACAGCTAGCAAGCCCGAAGAGTCAGAGAGAACAAGACAGATATCACCATCGTTTATAACCTAACTTCAGAAATGACATCTCATCTTTTTTCCTGCATTTTGTTCATTAGAAGCAAGTCCCTAGGTCTGGCCCACACTCAAAGGGAGGAAATGACACAAGAGTGTGAAAGCCAGGATGCAGGGATCATTGGATGTTGTTTCAGAGGCTTCCTACTACAGGGTCTATTTGTTACAGCAGCTATCCTATGCTAATTGCTACAAGAAGCCTAATGTAGCAGTTTGTAGCTTTGGTATTAGTGAAAGTTTTGAAGGTTCTTTGAACATTTTATCCCATGCATCCTGCATATTCCTGGGATCAGAAGTAGAAGTACTCAATTTCAGGTTATTCATAACTGAAGAGATGGTGATGACGTTTTAAAGAGGACTGAGTTTTCCTGGCATGATTCACAGCAGCATCATGACCACAGCTGACCAAATCCAAGACCAAGTGAAGAATTAGTTTCTTCTTACTACCAGATGCTCCATCTTCCCTACACCCAGTGACTAAAAAGCATGACAACAGGATTTTGCCCACAATGGTGGCTTTGTCACCAAGCTTTCTGAAGGGTGTGGCCAGTTCCCAATACTTTGAAAGGTGGAGAAGAGCACATTGGTTTGGCTTTCACAAACCCTGGATCGGAGAGGGGCTGGCCAGACAGCTGTCAGATGCAAGGATCCTCCCTATGTGTATAGTTCAACTTAATTGCTCATCTGGCTAAGCCCCATTCCTCTCCAGATGTTGTATCACGGCACTGCTGGAATTGCTGCTTTCAGCTTCCTCTCATCACCCTAATTAAGCCAAAATAATAAGGCAACATGTTAGACACGATGATCAAGTTTTAATTAGACTTTGATAAACCCAATGTGAATTTGGTCTCGTCAGGTGCAACATTTTTGACAAGCAGTGAGGCCAGTGAATCATGAGATGGTTTTAGTACAAATAGCAGCCATGGTTTCAATCCGATTTATGTGGAGGGAAGCCAGAGATTGGGTATGTGCATAACCCCTTCCATTAGAGGAACACTTTACAGTTTTCAAAGTTCTTTCAACCCATTGCTACGTGATTGTGTGGGTTAAGACTCATTTGGCAGCAAGACATACAGGTCCAGATGGGGAGAAGGAAGAAGCTAACATTTAGTCAGTTCCTAAGACCTGCCAGCAACTGTGCTGGGAATGTCATATATGGAATAGAAGTCAAATGTCTCACCCCAAGTTTTGGGACTTACAAAGTATCAAGGTGAGAATGCCCACCCAGGTCTGTTCATTTCCTTTGTAGGACTGACTCTCTTCTCCACTTCATGCAAACAGTCTTCCAAAGTCCCCGTGAAAGGCAACCATCACAGAGGAAGAGCCACAGAATTAGAGCTGAAAGTGCCCTTAGAGATAGATCCAGCCTCTTCATTGTACAGATGGGGAAACTGAGGCACAGAATGGCAATGGCATGCACCTTGGTCACACAATAATTCGGTGGCAGAGCCAGACAAGTCTGTGCTATCACTCTCTCTAATTTATTTGACTCAGTTTGATTCAACAAATATTTTTTGAGCATTTACTACATGCCAACCACTATTTGGGGGATGTATCAACGGATTCAGAGATAATCATTCTGGGGAGTGGGTAACTGAGAGTAAACAATAGATAAGTAAATAATAAATATTTTAAGATAGATGGAATGCTATGGTCAAAATAAAAAGGTGGGGCAGGATAAAGGGGACTGAGAACAAAAGAGGGGGGGTAAGCTTAAATTTAAAATAGGATTGATTAGGGTAGGTCTTATTGTGAGAGAGAAAGCTTCCTAAAGGAAGTATTTTTCTTCCTTCCTTCCTTCCTTCCTTCCTTCTCTCTCTCTCTCTCTCTTTCATTTGCTTATTCATTCTCTGAGAATTTACTGAACACTTACTTGTATCCAGTCTTGTGACAGAGGTAGGCAGTGATATCAGTAGAACCCAGGCAGTCATCTCTCTCAAGGGCCTCTGTTAAATTCCCAGGAACACCACTGTGGTCTGAGGCACTTTTTGCTAACAAATGGCATTCTCCCAGCTCATGAGAAGCCAAGTGGCTTCAGTGCTACTAACCACTTCTACATGGTGCAGAACATCTGCACACAATACGAAAAGCTTGATAGCCAAGCTGTGGTTGAGCATGGAAGGGACAAGGCCTTCCCAGTCCCAGTTGTGAACAGGCAGACTGTTTGTCTGCAGGAGCCTTCCTCTCCTCCCTAATGCACCACACATTGCACCCTACAGGTCTCTCTGGAAAATGCCCTACCAAACCTTTACCTGCCTTTCTCCTTCAAAAATTTCCTAGACTGAACAGAAGCCCTGTTTGAAACCCTCGGATGGCAGCAAATTACCCCTGTAGTCTAAATGAATTTGGATTTGTGGATTCCTGTGTCTCTTCCAGTCTGCTAATTGGAGTCTACTGACCCCAGAGCATTCATTTTTCCCTCCTTCTAATTTGTTGAAGTGGCATTCTAGAGATAAGTGGTCTCTGTCAGAGGCCTTCATGTTGTACTATGTGGGAGCAATAATCTTTTGCGTTTGGACAGAATTTTACAATTGACAAGGCACTTTCATATCCATCATGTTATTTGAGCCTCACAAAAGTGCTGGATCATTATGCCTTTTCTTTTCCCTAGATGAGTAAGCCTACACTCTCAGGAACAAAAGAGTTTTCCAACATCACACAGCCACTGAAATACAACTACATGTCCAGTGCTGTTTCGAAAACCTCCAAACTCCCGGCCCTGTAGACAACATTTGGTGGCAGGCCAGATGGACAAAGTAGAGGTAGCCCAGACTCAAGTCAGATGGAAAATAATAGAATAGCATGAAATCCATGTAGTATTTCCCAAACTTTGATGTGTACAAAAACCTGCTGGGGATCCTGTCAAAATGCAGATTCTGGCTCTGCAGGTCTGGGAAGAGCCTGCAATTCTATGCTTCTTTAAAACTCTCAGGTGATGCCAATATACAGCTGGTCCTTGGGCCACACTTTTGAGTAGCAAGAAAATGATGCAAGCCCACATACCGACTCATCCTATTGGAAGGAGCTCAAATCCCACTTCTGCCCTTTAAGTGCCTGTGACTTTAGGCAAGTCTCTTCCCCAAGCTGGAACTCACAGTGGTTGTTATTTTTTCCCAAAAACTCAGCAACAGAGAAGCACTGTGGTGGGCACTCCTATTAGTCCTGAAGAAGACCATGCCTGAACAAAGGCCTGAGACTAGCAGGGAGGGTCAGGCAAGATGTGCCCTGCACCCATGGAAGGGTAGCTATCAGCTGAAATCCAGCCTACATTCTAATCGCCATGCAGCACCCTCTGCACAAAGCTTCATCTAGGGAATCACTGGAGGCCTTATATATCTTGTCACCATCCTTGACAACTGCTCATGGTATAATTGATCTGCTTTTATAAGGTTTTATCTAGTTGCCAGGCTTCTTGTTTACACTGTCTCCGCATTCCAATAATGGCCTCTGTGACTTCACTTCCAAGCCTCTGCTAAGTCCCACCCCATCAAATCCATCCATGGCTTTGTGGTGGGATCTGTGTTCACTCATTAGCATTCATTCATTCAACAGCAAGTATTTATGCAATGCCTTCTATACACGAGACATGGTTCTAGGCACTGAGTAATATAGTAGTAAACAAAACCAGACCAAACCCCTGCCCTTCTGGAGCCACCATTCCTAAAGGAAAGAGGCAATCAAATAATGTTTAAGATAATGGTAGGCAATCATATACTTAATGAAGACAATAGGCAGGAGGTGACATCTGAACCAAGCCTGAAGGAGGTGAAGGATGAGCCTTGTGGGCTGGCGGTGGGGAAGTGCGGTTTGGGCAGAGGAACAGTCTCTGCAACAGGTCCTGAGCAGCAGTGTGCTTGGCATGGTCAACAGAACTGCAAGAAAGCCATTATGGCTGGAGAACTGTGCATCAAAGGGAGCACTTAGGTCATGGGGAGAACTTTGGGTTTTATTTTAAACACGATGGGATAAGAGCTTTATGCCACGGCCGTTGCTGCTGTTACAGTTATCCCCACCCCTTTGTTCCCAGTTTAAATGTTTTAAGGGGACTGGAATGTGGCATAATTCATTCAACAAATTCAATGTATGCATTTTGAGTCCTTACCATGTGCCACGCACTTTTCCAGGTCCCAATCTAGGTCCTGGGAATACTAGCAGTGAGCCAGATAGGCAAACTTCCCACCCTGAAGGGGCTGACATTTTTTAAATTGAAGTATAATTAACATACAATGTTATATTAGTTTGTTATATTCATTTCAGGAATACAGCATACTGATTCAACAATTCTATACATTACTCAGTGCTCACCATGATAAATACAGTCATCATGTGTCACTGTATGTTATTACTATGCTGTAATATCCCCTATGATGTACTTTTCATCTCTGTGACTTATTTTATAACCGGAAGTTAGTACCTCTTAATCGCCTTTATCTCTTTTACCCACCCTCCCAGCCATATCTCCCTAGCAACCACCAGTTTGTTCTCTGTATCTAAGAGTATTTTTTAGTTTATTTATTTCTTTGTTTGTTCATTTATTTTGTATTTTAGATTCCGCATATAAGTAAAATTATATGGTATTTATTTTTCTCTGACTTACTTGACTTAGCATAATACACTCTGGGTCTACCCATGGTGTTGTAAATGGCAAGATTTCATTCTATTTTATGGCTGTGTAATATTCTGTTGCATATTTACACCACTTCTTCTTTATCCATTCATCTATTGACAGACACTTGGGTTGCTTTTCTATCTTGGCTATTATAAATAATGCTGCTATAAACATAGGAGTGCATTTATCTCTTTCAAATTCATATTTTTGTTTTCTTTGGGTAAACACCCAGTAGTGGCATTCCTAAATTATATCAATGGGAAATGAATGTTCATACTGCTCTCTTCCTGCTGAGATCCACATGAGGATGAAGGTAAAAAGACTGTCTAACAGAGCCTACCTTTCCTTAGATCTACAAATTGGCTTGGAGGTGGGATAAGCCAGAAAAGGATGAGGGACACACTACTACCTACACACAGATGCTCTATGTTGGTGACTTCCGTGGAAATCAAGAACAAGAGATGGATAATATGTTGAGGTCAAGGTGAGGCAGAGAAAAAGGAAAGCCCCAGGAAAGAAAAGCCTGTGGGGCTGAGCTTCCTAAGGGACCTGGAATTGGACTAGGGAATGAACATAAACTTTGGGACTGCACATAAATTCTGGGAAGATTATTTGTTTTTTGGGTGTGGAGTTTGGTGAGTTCCTTACAGATTTTGGATACTAGCCCTTTATCTGATATGTCATTTGCAACTATCTTTTCCCATTCCGTAGGTGCTGATGCACAGGGGCACATGTACCCAATGTTTACAGCACCACTCTCAACAATAGCCAAAACATGGAAAGAGCCTAAATGTCCATCAGCTGATGAATGGATCAAGAAGATGTGGTTTATCTATACAATGGAATATACATGGCAATGAGAAAGAATGAAATCTGGCCATTTGTAGCAACATGGATGGAACTTGAGGGTGTTATGCTGCATGAAATAAGTCAGGCAGAGAAGGACAGATACCATATTTTTGCACGTATAGGTGGATTAGGAGGAACTTAACAGAGGATCATGGGGAAGGAGAAGGGGAAAAATAGTTGGGGAGAGACAGGGAGGCAAACCATGAGAGACTCTTGAATGCTGAGAACAAACTGAGGGCTGATGGGGGTGGGGGAGAGGGGAAGGGTGGTGATGGGCATGGAGGAGGGCACTTGTTGGGATGAGCACTGGGTGTTATATGGAAACCAACTTGACAATAAACTATTTAAGAAAAAAAAATTCTGGGAAAAAAAGGAACGGGGACAGGAAGCTCAACATTGCTTGTATTTGCACGTAGGCACACAAGCATTCTGCCAAATTGTGCTTGTCCTTCAAACTCCAGCTTTAAAATCATCTCCTTTACAGGACCATCCTTAAAAACCTTCATCATTTCTTCCTTCCAACAGATTTCTCACCTGGTATCAGTGCTTCCCATGCCTATCACAAATCCTGGCTCATAGCAAGCACTCAATTAATACTTGCTAAGTAATGGGTGGGTGGATGGATGGATGGATGGATGGACAGATAATATCATGCCCATAGTTTTATCTTAGACTAGCTTGGTGGTTCCAAGTATATGCCTGTGGGGTAAGGGAACCTGAAGGAAAGATCTGAGATTGATTAATCTCTTTCTTCTACAGCACCTAGACTGTGGTGCTATACATAATTAGAGTCCAATAAGTGTGTGCTGAATGAAAGAAGATAAGCTTTGACCAGAAATATGAGCCCAAGGGTTCAGTTTTTCCCATGAAACTTTAATGCCAAAAAGGATTTCTGCATATGAAATTCACCCTTCTCTGCTCACCTTTACATAATTCAAGCAGTATGTGGTTCCTTGGGGACTTCTTGGACATTAAGTTCCCTCTCAGCAGTCCAAGGATTGAACAGCTGCACTTAAGCAATTACCATTGATTTGTCATCATGAAGGGGGTATGGAAGCAGTGGGAAGAAGGGCATGGAGATGAAAGCCAGGGGACAGAGGGACCCAGTGGCCGAGAAACACGGGGACTGCACTGGTGGAGGCAGGGATCTTGAAGAAGTCAGTGCCTCTGGAAGTACCAGAATGCTGGACAAGGCCATTAACACACCCCAGAGACATGAGAGCCTTTAAGCTGTTTCCTGGCATGCTTGTTTCTTTCCCTCTCATCAGTATCTACCTCATGCCCCTCAACATCTGCTTGACAAGCACATTTCAACAAGGCAAGACAGAAAAGGGAAGAGGTCAGAGAAGTCGTCTTTGTTTTGCAGTGCAAACCCAGGAGATGATGAGGAAAAGCACTGAGGCACTCTGAGGATGGATGGGAGTCCCATGGGAGCTGTCAGAGGAGCAGAAAATGGCTCAGGCAGGGTTTTCAGGCTCCCCCCACCTCCAGCTCCCAGAAAATCCAGCACTGATGACTGCGTAAGGAGAGAGCACTTGGTAAGTGTGGATGTCTGGATAAGAACAGATCCAGGATGGAGGTTATCAGGACTGCAGAGGAGCAGCTGGCTAGAACCTTCTAGGAGGAAAAATAATAAACGACTCCTGCAGGGCCCCAGAACTCAGAAAGGGGAAGCCCTGAAAACAGAGAATTTCCTGTCCCTGACTCCTAGTTGAAAAGGAAAGCCCCTCCAGTGGAGGTAGGGTAAGAGAAGACATCCGTCATCCCCTCCCACTTCATTGTGAATTGGTAGTGCTAACCCCTCTTGAGGACAGAAACACCTGAAGAAGAAGTGGGGAGAAAACCAACATTTAACATCGATGCTGCTCTGAAACAAGCAGCTTCAGAGACCAGGTCATGTCAAACCCTTACAACAGTTCTCTGAAATAAGTCCGATGACACACATCTATAGTTTGTTGAATTGTGCCCCTCCCCCAACAAAAAAGATAAGTCCTGGGACCGGTCATTGTGATGCTATTTGGAAAAAGGATCTTTGCAGACGGAATTAAGGGTCTTGAGATGAGATCAGCCTGGATGGTCAAGTGGGCTCTAAATCCAACGTCACGTGTCCCTATAAGAGACAGGACAGAAGGTGCCCACACAGTGGGGAAGGCCATATGAAGATGAAGGCAGAGGCTGGAACAGTGTGTCCACAAACCAAGAAACTGGGGCCACCAGAAGCTGGCAGAGTCACAGAGGATCTTCTCCTGGAGGCTTCAAAGGGATTGTAGCCCTGCTCACACCTTGACTTCTTATTTCTGGCCTCCAGAACTATCAGAGAGTAATTATTCGTTGTTTTAAGCCCCAAATCTTGTGGCAATTTATATAGCAACCATATTACATCACTTCATAGATGAGAAAAATGAGGCTTAGAGAGGGTGAGCAACTTCTCTAAGGACACCTGGCTCCAAGGAGACAGTTCTGGATTAAAGACCTGGGAGTGGAGCAAAAGATTACATTTTCCAAACAATACCTACAGAAAGGGTCCAGAAAGTCCAACTGAATACACCTCCATAGTCAAAAAGTTGGGGAACACTCTGTTTTGAAAGTTCTCTGTGCTAAGTGTGTATGGTAAAAGCTCTCAGAAACTTGCTTATACGTTCTTTCCTCAGCAAGACCTGCCCTCACACTACAGGAGGTAGGACCCCACTCTGGCTTTTCCTTCTCATAGCACCTTCCCTGGGCTTCCCTTCTTTGCACTTATAATCGCAAGCCTGTGAAAATGCATAGAGTTTGTTTCTGACTAATGTTTTCCTCCCCAAACAGACCCTAAGTTCCGTGAGAAGCAGGACTGTGTCCAGTTTCTTCCCCATAGTGTTCCTAGTTCTGGTACAGGGTGCCCATTAATATCTGTGAAATGGATGATCAAGAAAAAATTGTTAAATTTTATTTACTGTAAGGTTTTCCAAACTCCTGTAACCATTAAACAAATCCATCGTGCTATAGCACCTGAGAACATCAGATTTGGAGAAGAGCAGGGGTGCCTGCCAGCAAGTTGGTCTGATGACACTGTTTTCCCCTATGGGAAGCTTGAGTGCAGACCTCTCCATCCAAAGGGTCTCTCAACCCAATGAGAATCCGCTGTCTCCTTGGGAAAGAAACATGCTCATGAGGCAATGAAATCCAATGATCAGGCGCAAGGGATTTGGGGGGTGAGGAGGAACAGCCAAAGCAATTTACAATCTATAGGGAAAAACAAACTTAATATTAGCCAGGAACATTCTGAAATTCAAAGGAAATACTAAATAAAAATTACAAATCTTGCCAAGTATTAAGACATAATAGAAATCTATAATACTTAAAACTGTTGGTACTAAGACAAGCCAGTTGAGTAAAGGAAAACAGAATCCAGACAGAAATCCAAGAACACACGGGAATTTAGTATGTAATGAATATGGTGTTTCAAATCAGGCAAAAAGGATTCTTCACCTAGGAGTGTGAAGACAACCAACTTACCATCTGGAGAAAATTAAAGCTGGATCTTGTCTTCACTTTTCATGTCAAAGCAAATTCCAGATGGAGTGAGAATTCCAACATAAAAAATAAACCCATAAAAATACTAGAAAGGAACATGGAAAACTTTTTTTTATGACTATAGAGTGGAGACAGCCTTTCTAAGCAAGACACAACCTCTAAACTGAAAAAGAAAAGAATTTATTCATTTGAGTAGGAAAATTAAACTTTTAGAACTTCAAAAAAATACCATAAGTCAATTAAGAAGTCAACAAACTGGAGGGAAAAGTACCTACAACTCATGTGACAAACAAAGGCTTGGTTTACTTAATATATCAAAAGCTCTTATAGATTGATAAGATAATGACAAATAGCCTGACAGGGAAAAAATGGATAGAAACCAAACCAAAATAAGAAGCAGACAACCCAGAGAAAAAGACCTGCAGACAGCTAATACTATAAAGATACTTAAAGCCCCTTTTACAGTTAAAGAAATGCATGCTTAAAATGAGCTGAGCAAACTTCAGAAATTTGACATGACATAGTGGCAGCATGGGGTAGGGAAATAGGTACTGTAATGCCTATTGGTAGAAATATAATTGGTGCAGGCTCTTTGCTGGGGAGTTTGGCAACATCTATCAAAATGAAAAAAGTGAGCCAGATGCTCAACAGATAGAGATCCCTGCTGTAGCAGTTCTTTGCTGAACCCTAGCCAGCCACTCTGGTGTCCCAAGGCCACCTCTCTTAAGCCATCTAACAGCACCCACATCCCCCTTGAAATATAACCAGCACTGGAGATGTCCCTCTACCCCAGACCATCGTGGGGTTCTGTGCCTCCTGCATGTACTGTAGATGTCTCACTCAATGGGGGTGGAATGGCTTTGGAAAACTCTGCCCTATCTTTTCTTCTCAGATCCCATTAAGAGAGAGAAGACACTGAGAAATCAAAGGGACTGAAGA
Organism: Crocuta crocuta; assembly: GCF_008692635.1. Lineage (NCBI taxonomy): Eukaryota > Metazoa > Chordata > Mammalia > Carnivora > Hyaenidae > Crocuta > Crocuta crocuta. The sequence continues at coordinate 1,439,426 of NW_027530853.1, read as the reverse complement.
GCCTACAATGTGGCTGAGCTTTCTTCAGAGCACCAAGAAAGGAGTCTATGGCCAATAGGAGGGGGATCAAATCCCACAAAATGTGCATTTATGCTTGAACAAGCGTGTGAATTTGGTGTTAACAGAAATTGCACTACCTGGCTGCTGACCAAATGATCCCCACTTTGGGAATTCTCTGGGACCCATCACCTGCTGAATGAATAGATGTGATCTATCAAAGAATGGGGTGACCACTCACCAACTTAACCACAGAACTAACTTCCACAAGAGGTGACCTAGGAGTCTGTCATGGTACAGTATCTTTTTGGCAAGCACACTCTGAGAAGACAGTGACAGTGGGAGCTAAGCCCCAGGCTGGCTTCCTTATAGCCATGGGGTGGCTCCCCAATGCAGTGCATATGCATCATTGGGTCCCCTTTAACTCTTCTGTAAGCCATACCAAAACATCCACCATGTTTTTTGGGAACATTTCCACTATTCCTTCCATAAAGGAATCTTGTATGTCTTTGTCAGTACAAAAACTATACAAGAAAAAGGCCCCTCCTGTTTCACTGCAGGCCAACCTCACACTAACTCTAAGGGAAAGAAGATCTATTCCCCAAAAAGTGAAGATCTTCAGACATGGATCTTCTCTCAACCCAACAGTCTAGAGCATAAAATTGGGCTTTTGTTTAAGGTTCATCATCCAAAATCTGCTTCAGCATCTGGGCTTCCAGCAAGGATAGGATGGGGCTGCTCTGTTCTAGCCAGACTCCTAACTTACAACCTGGAGGCAGAAACCCATTCCTGGGATAAATGTCTCTGTCACCAGCTGATTCTCGACATGTGGAGTATAGTCTGTAGGGAATACCCAGCACCATCTCCTGGAGTCCTGAGTCATACCTCCTGCATGAATGCTGCCTCCTGGAGTATTTACAATGATACCTGGAGTATCAGGCACCACTTCCTAGAAAGCTGAGCTCTGCCCTCAGGAAAACCAGGTACTACCTGCCTGTTAGAGTCATCAGGCCAACAAACACTGCTTGCATTCCTCAGTGCTGTTCTCTGGGGTCCTGAGTGCTCTGCCTTGACTACTGATGGCTATCTTGCTGGAGCACAGAGCTCTGCCTGCTTAGAGGTCAGAACACTTCTGTCCTGAGCACTTGCTGCCGGGGACTTGAGCAGGGCCCCTGAGTACTGAGCACCACATGCATGGACCACGGGGTTGAGTGTGCTGAGGGTTTTGAGTGCTGTCTCTTAGAGATGGGATCATTGTGCCTAGCAGACTGGAAAGGATTTCTACCCCCTGCACCACCACCTTATCGTGAACCACCATTGTTCCAGACCAGGTTTTTTAAATTCCTGCCATCTGACCTGCTCTTCAACATCTTTCCTAGGATACCTCTAGCCCACAAAACAGTAACATGCTTATTGAACACCTACTGTGTGCTGGGCACATGACACATGGAAGCCTTATAGGATCGGTAGTAATATAAGAAGACTGGACCTGCTTCCTCGACCCAGGTCTTGCTCAGATGCATGCAGGGTGGTCTGGTAGTTTTCTCAGTTGCTCAGAGTGAGTTTAGCAGTCAGGATATAGATCTTGGCTGGCCAAGCTCCCAGAAAGCTGAGGACTAGAAAGATGGATTGACTTCATTTCAGGAGAGGCCAGAAGATCTCAGAGTGGTTGTGAATGTTGATAGATTGGAGCCCAAGATGTGCCAAGTTAGTCTCAGTGTGGATCAGGGAAATCCGTACATGTCCTCTGGGTCATAGGCTAGATTCGGGGGCTGAGGGGCATCCAGGCTATGCCACAGTACCCAAGACCCTGTCTTTCTCCTGTCTTGGCCTCTGCAGTGTCCACTCCTTCCTCCAATAACAATTCAGGCTAGAGTTATAATTAAACCACTCCAAGTCATGACTGCAGATTTTACCAGGTGCTCCTTAGTAGGTGGCATCAGCAGCTGGCTTGCCTTTGGGCTGCCAACCTGGGCACATGGTCAATGGTTAATACGTGGTAAATTTAGTAGTCAGTCTCTGCTGGGGGTCACTTTCTCTCCCGCTCCTTCCCCATACTGATCTATATCCCCCGTGCTGACCCAGGCTTTCTGGAAAAAGATGCCTTCAGGCAGTCTCACACCTGCCTGAGATACTGCAAATTGTAATATCAACCAGAAAGTTGTGCAGCCATGAATACCATGTGTGACACCCTTCATGGTGTCCAGTCATAACTGAGTGTTAAAAGTACCGAAGCCAGGGCACCTGGCTGCAAATCTTAGTCACAGAAAATTGCTTAACTTCTCCATGCCTTAGTTTTTTTCCACTGGCAAAAGACGATAAAACTCAGATCTATTTCATAGGGTTGTTATGAAGATATAATGAATTCACATATCAAAAAGCACTTAAAACGATGCTGTCACAAACTGTGTGCTCAATAAATATTAGCTAATGTCGCTATTCACAGTGATATGCTGCATATCAAACACAGTCCTTCACATGCACCATTTTATTAGAGCCTCACAGTGCTCAGAGGCAGGTATTATCATCCCCCTTTGATTAGAAAATTGAGTCACAGAAAAGCATAGTAATTTGTCCAAGGCCTGATGTCTAGAAAGCAGTGGGGCTGAAATAGGAACCAAGGAAGTTGGTCCAAGAGCCCATTTTGCCTCTAACCACTGTACTATACTGCCCAGCAAAACTGCCTCCTCAGATGGGTTTGTTGGAAGCATCATTGGACACCAGACTTCTTCACAGTCAGGCAGTCCTGCAGAGTTCCCCTTCTGGCATGTCATTCCTTCTTGTGGCATGGAAGGTTACTTGGCTGAGTTCACTACAAGAGTAGTTCTTGGTGTCAGTAAGCTGGCTCCAGTGAGTGCAGGGAAATCAAGACAGGAGTAGGCACTCATAACAGCTAGCATTTACCTAGCACTGAGTTATACACTTCCTCCTCATTTAACCTTCAAACTTCAAGTAGCCCTATGAATTAGATATATTTTTATCCCATTTTTTAGATGATGAAGCTGAGACACAGACAAGTAATCTACCAGATCACACAAACAGCAAGTGACAGAACCAGGACTAAATCCCAGAGAATCTGGCTCCAGAGACCGTGTCTTAAACACTACCCTAAACTGTGTCTGAAGTTGGCAGCCCAGAGCACGTCCCCAGAGAGTTAAGTGTTAGCCCACCAGGACCTCCTACACTTCATCAACACAAGATGACTGGAGCCTGAGTGATCAAGGGAAATCCAACAATCCCAACAGGAGAATATATATGGAGCCTGTCATGAGGTGCAGGACTCCTTTGTGTTGCACTGAGATCTGCAGCAAGGAGACTACAGAGCACAGAGCTGGGGGCCTGGGGAACTGGGTTCTGGTTCCAGATGTGTGACCCGTGGAGCATCATTTCCCCTCTCTGGGAATGTAAATTATTAAGGTGGCCATTTTTCTTTTGTTCTGCCACTCTATGATGACAAGAGAATTATGGTCCATTCTGGGAACAGAGACTTGTCAAGAGTTGATCCATCTGAAGCTGACACCTCCCAGAGCATGCAGAGTACCTCTCTATTTGTCTTGGGAGCAGCCTGGCTGGGTACAGAAAACCTCATTAGCACTGGCAGAAGCTAAGAAAGTGATGCCTGTTCCTCTGATGCCAGTGGTCCTTCAAGGGACCCAAAAGGTGGGATGAATCCTGGGCAGCTCCTTGGTCAATCCTAGCTTGGGCAGAATGTAGAAGCTGAAATAGGACAGAAGTTAGCTCTGTCCAGGAAATGCAGTGTAATGAGTTACCCTATGAAAGAGGGAGCTCCCTGTCACTGAAATTATCATGCAGAGACTCATTTTCATCTACAGAGGCCTTGGAGAGGAAGTTCTTCCCTTCCGCAGTGGGATTCTAGATGTACCATTTCTTAGTCCATTCACTTATTCACTCAATGAATATTTAACGAGCATCTACTATGTGTCAGGCACTGGGCTAGGAAAAATTGATACAAATATGAATAAGATACAGTCCTACCTCTGAACACAAAGGTGGACCATGGTATCAGGAGCATTAAAAAGGACTCTCAATCACTGAGTTATAACCTTTTGGTGAATCATGCACCCACTTGAAAGCTTTGGACATGCACACCCCCACAATACTGTATATCCAAATTTGAAATCCACAGGGGAATGAGAGATGGTGTCCTACAGTCCACACTTCCAACCTATTAGCTCCCATGCTCACACAGCTGAGCAGAGACTATCTAGTGGCCAGAGGTGCTTGGAAGATGGTGGACACATCCAGGTACAAGAGGAAGGAGCTAGAAGGGATGAAAGGCAACTGTGGACTGAACTAGTGTCAAGGGATGTCAGCCATGGTGACAGAATCCAAGCTATAGGAAGGCATAAGACCTATTCCACTGGTTTAGGGTCCAAGACAAATTAATGTTTCTGGCAGGATAAGCAGGGAGAGATGTTTCAAAAGTGCAGGGTAGGGACTAGAGGAGAGAGAGACTCAAAACCAGAGACTCAAAACTTGGAATTTCAGGAGGAAAACCAAACTAGGCTTATTCTGTGGACAGTGGGAGTTGAAATCCAAGACAAAACCAGGCCCCTTCAGTCCCTTGAAGGATTAGATAGAGAAGTCTGGTCAGAGAAGAGCAGGCAGGTAGCCCAATCTCCCACAGGGATTTCTCTGCTTTTTCTCTGCAGCGAGCAATCAAAACTATTTCTATCCCATTGCTGTTTCCAGGACAAAATCTCTTTCCATTGGGCTCAGTGGGAGGATAGGTCTGGCCACAGACCAGGCATGCCCAGAGGGGCAGAACTTGAATGGGCAAAGATTGCCAAGAACCTGCAGAAATGCTTTCTAGACTCCAAGCCCAAGGTCAGTCCAGGTCATGTGGGGGGCAGGCTGGGGCCTCCAAGCAGCCATCTCAGGGGCAGTTCTGGAGAATGGAGGGCCTGGGACTTCCCCTGAACAGGCCATAGAGATGGCAGAAAACTAGGTGAAAGTTGGGATTAGAGACCTGCCTCCCAGATGAAGCTGACCATTGATTCATCTTCCATCAAGAAGGGATTCAAAGAGCTTCTGTCAGGGTGACGTCGTTCCCAGCACCAGTCTTTCATCATGAAAGCCTGGGGTAGCTGCTCTCCTCGGCAGGAAAGCCCATAGCACAGAGAAAGCCTGTCTCCATCCACCTCGCCGTCAACTTTAAAAAGACACAGCCCACAATTTCCCTCCTACTGTATGCCAGACACTTCCGGCCACTTTGCTCACACATCTACAATTCTCAGATACCGTTGTTGTTTTTGTTAGCCAGGTGGGGGTGGGGGGGGGAGGGAAGCTGATTTGTAGGGCTTCAATAATTGTCTAAGATCACAAGTTAGCAGAGTAGAGCTGGGACTCAGACCCAGTCAGTCTGGCAGCTGCCTGGGCAACCCAGCCCCCTCATCACTTTTCCCGACCCACCTCCTCCAGTGATGCTGCAGGGGCACCTTATTTCATGCCTTTTCACACTTTGGCATTTTGATGACCACAGCGACCACACTCTTCTTGGGAAGGATCTGAACTCAGCTTCTGGTTGGTCATCTCTCTGGCTTTCTTGCTCAGATGGCAGCCACTCCAGGTGGCTGGTCCACCTACGTTTCCACCCCTACTCTGGCTTTCTCCACATGGCTACTGACACCTCCATGCATGGGTCCTTAATGCCAGAGTTCCTTCTTTGGTGATATTTTCTCCAAACTTCACAACAGTGCTACTGCTCTACCTAATCCTCACTTGAGTATCAGCCCACCTACAGCTCTGCCAGCTGGGACACTGGAGGCCGGCCGGCTGGACCTGATGCCATCCACTTTGTCTCCCCCTCACAGTAATCCCTCCCTAAATATCCTCTGATGATGTCACAGGCTCTAAGCCTGAGCCTCATCCACATTTAGTGGATCATCTTTTTCCAAAACTGGTTCTGCCAGCTGAGATTTTCTATCCTCAAATGGTCTGCCCAGGATGTCCAAAAATCTGTCTCTAAGTTAACTGAGGTCTGCTCTGTTGCATCCCAGCCCAGGGTAGATCTGGAAGTTCAGCATATTGGCCACCAGGATCCGTAGTAGGAGATGGACCTACTGTTCCATCTGGCACATTCTGAACAACCCCAGGCGTTTAGACCTTAAACAAAGGCCATTGTGAGTTATGACTTAACTGTTTCTTCTCTCCCCACCTAGATTATAGTATCTTAAGGTTAGTCTCATACTACGTGTTCAAAATAACTAACTGAATCAAGGATTGGATGAGGAGGAGAGGGGAACTCTCATTTACTAGACACCTACTTTGAAAAAGGCACTAAGGGACTGCTATGGACTGAAGAGTGTCACCTTCCAGAGTCAAATATTGAAGTCTTAAAGCCTGGTGTGACAGTATTTGGAATGAGGCCTTTGGGAGGTGATTAGAGTTAGATGCGGCCATGAGGGTGAGGCTCCTANCCCACTTCTCATTCTCTCTCTTCTGTCTCTCTCTCTCTCTCATGCACACAAAGGAGAGGTCATGTGAGCACTCAGCAAAATGGTGGCTGTGCAGCACCCAGGAGAAGAGGCCTCAAAATGAAACCTACCTTGCTGGCACTTTGACCTTGGATTTCCCAGCCTCCAAAACTGTGAGAAAGAAATGTCTGTTGTGTAACCCTCCAAGTTGGTGGTATTTTATCATGGCAGCCCAGTCAGACTAGGATAGAGGCATTCCATCTTTTTTTTTTTTTTTTTACAAATAGTTTATTGTCAAATTAGTTTCCACATAACACTCAGTGCTCATCCCCACAAGTGTCCTCCTCCATGCCCATCCCCCCCCCACATCCATCAGTCCTCAGTTTTTGTCAGCATTCAAGAGTCTCTCATGGTTTGCCTCTCTCCCTTTCCCCCACCATTTCCCCCCTTCTTCTCCCCCTTGTTCCTCCGTCAAGTTCCTCCTAATCCTCCTATACGTGCAAACATATGATATTTGTCCTTCTCTGCCTGACTTATTTCGCTCAGCATAACACCCTCAAGGTCCATCCATGTTGCTACACATGGCCAGGTTTCATTGTTTCTCATTGCCATGTAGTATTCCATGGTATAGATGAACCACATCTTCTTGATCCATTCATCTGTTGATAGACACTTAGGCTCTTTCCATGTTTTAGCTATTGTGGAGAGTGCTGCTATGAACACTGGGGTACATGTGCTCCTAGAGGCATTCCATCTTCCACCTAACAACTGTATAAGGTATTAGGGCAGACATCTCCAGTTTCTACCTCAAGTCAGTCTGCCTTCTTCCTTAGTTTATAGAACCCCAATTTGGCTTCTGTATTAGCCAAGTCTAATGCATTTGGGAAGATAGGTCTCTCCTCCAGCCCCAGCTTCTCAAATTTCACCAGAATCTAAGGCTGACCTAGTGAACATGGCCTATAGAGCTTGGGCTCTATAGACAAATTCCCTGAGTTGACATCTGATCTCTGACAAATATCTACTAAGTAGCTTTGGGCACATTAAAAAAAATTTTTTAATATACTTTATTGTCAAGTTGGTTTCCAGATAATACGTAATACTTGTTCCTACCAGTGCCCTCCTCCATGCTCCTCACCCATTTTCCCTTCTCCCCCACCCACCATTAACCCTCAGTTTGTTCTCAGTATTAAAGAGTCTCTTAGGATTTGCCTCCCTTCCTCTCCCCAACTATTTTTTCTCCTTCACCTCCCCTATGGTCCTCTGTTAAGTTTCTCCTGTTCCACATATGAATGAAAACATATGGTATCTGTCTTTCTCTGCCTGCCTTATTTCACTTAGCATAATAATCTCAAGTTCCATCCACGTTGCTACAAATGGCCAGATTTTATTCTTTCTCATTGCCATGTAGTATTTCATTGTATATATAAACCGCATCTTCTTGATCCATTCATCAGTTGACGGCCATTTAGGCTCTTTCCATGATTTGGCTATTGTTGAAAATGCTGTTATGAACATTGGGGTATATGTGCCCCTATGCATCAGCACTCCTGTATCCCTTGGGTAAATTCCTAGCAATGCTATTGCTGGGTCATAGGGGAGTTCTATTGTTAATTTTTTGAGGAAATTTCTGCACCTTAGAAATAGCACCTATTTACTGGGATTAAAAAAATTTTTTTTTAATGTTTATTTACTTTTGAAGAAGAGAAACAGAGCATGAATGGGGGAGGGGCAGAGAGAGACAAGAAGACACAGAATCCGAAGCAGGTTCCAGGGCCTGAGCTGTCAGCACAGAACCTGATGTGGGGCTCAAACTCACGAGCTGTGAGATCATGACCTAAGCCGAAGTGGGATGCTTAACTGAATGAGTCACCCAGGTGCCCATATTGGGATTGTTTTGAGTATTTAGTTAGCCCATGTAGGTATCTGTAAGTTACCTGTTATGAACTAAGTACTCCATAAATGTCACTGTTATTATTATTGTTGTTGTTACCATGAGTGTTAATGGGGAAGTGTACCGGGTCCTTCTTTGCAAGATTATGCTTTCTGATAAAAAGGGAGATGACAAGAAAGACTGTCCCATTCTTTCTGCCTTGAATTTGATTGTGATATGATTTGATGCCTGGAGCTGCCATCTTGGGATATTGAAACAATAACCGAAGATCAAAGAAGCAAACACATAGGTATGGTGAGATAGAAACTTGGAATAGCCTATTTCCAAACTTCTCTTTATTTGAGATAACGATTTGCCATACTATGCCATTATATTTTTATTTTTGAGAGAGAGAGAGAGAGAATGAAGGAGAGAGACGGAATCCCAAACAGGCTCTACACTATCACAGCAGAGACCAATGTGGGACTTGAACCCACAAACTGTGAGATCATGACCTGAGCCAAAATTAAGAGTTGAGCGCTTAACTGACTAAGCCACCCAGGTGCCCCACTATTTTTTATTTTGATGTTTTGAGTACAGTCGACATACAATGTTACATTGATTTCAGATGCACAACATGGTGATTCAACAGGTTTACATTGTTAGGCTCACCACAATTGTGCTATTATGATCCCACTGTACTACTGAGGAAACTGAGACTGGGGGAGGGCTGGAGAAGGGTTAAGTAATTTGCTCAGGATCAACTAGATGGTGGATCTGGGATTTTAATGCAAAGCCCAGACTCTTCCCTTAGAACCTGGAGAGAAAAGTGCATGCCTTGGAGAGGAGGTGAGGGAGGGGTATGCTCTGCCTGACTCTGCTTCCTCTGGAAGAGGTGTATTGGAGCAGGTGCCTGCCTGCCTCCAGTGCCTCGGCTGTCAATAAAACCCCCAGCCTGGCTGTGGCAAGCTGCAGATTCATGCAAATTCAAGGCCTATATTTAGCAGTAATTTAGCTGTCATCAGTCAGAGGGAGAAGAAAAGCCCTCCCCAACGTAATGGTTATTCATATCGACTACCTACTCCTCCGGTGCCTTATAAATCCAACAGAATTTGACTCAAAGCAGTGGTGGTGCTCATGGGGGCTGGCTGGCTTGCATTATTTGACCCCCACCCCCACCCCGGACAGAAATGATGGGGCAATGGCTGGAGTACAAAGGGAAGGAAGTTTCATTTTCATTGGAGGGTGATGATAAGGGAGAGAGATGGAGAAAGATGAGTCAATCGTAGAAATCTAATAAAAATCCTGAAACAAGAAGGTTGCCAATGAGTCAGAGACTGTCGGAGCTGGGAGGGCCATGGGAAATAAAGCAGTCCAACCCCAAGGAAACTGAGGCCAGGGAGGAGAGTAATTACAATAAAAGCTATCATAATTACCATAATTGAAAGCTTGTTCTCTGTGCCAGGTGCAGTACTGACCACTTTATAGGCAAGTACTCACTCAGTCCTCCTGGTAACGTTACAAGATCAGAATTATTATCGCCATTGTACAGAACAAAGACTAGAGATGTGGAGAGATTTAGGCACTTGCCCCAGGCCCAAAAATAGCAGAGCCAGGACTTGAACTCAGGTCTGCCTGATGCCACAGTCATTGCACATAACACTAACAATACTGTGTAATTTGTCAACAGTTTCAGGGTTCAAGAAAGAACTGGACCAGCTCTTGGTTTGACCAACTCCTGGCCCATTTTTTTCCTCCAAATAGAAATGACTGCAGGATGGAAGAAGAAGAAAGTGAACATGATAGGTGGAAGGGAGAATGGGTTTGTGCTTGAGGTGGTTGGAAGTATGGGGGAAAAACCGAATGTACTGTTTCCTCCCTCTGGTGATGCATCCACTGGATTTATTTGAGGGTGTTGTGGGGTGTCTGGAACTGAGAGGAGAGGATGCTTTGGTAAGGACTGAGGTGGGCATGTCAGGGGAGGCAGGAACATGGGCATCCAGTGGGTGGAGGCACCGGACCCAGAAACGGAAGGCTATGAAGTTAACTCTGCTTACTCTTGCCAAAGTTCTTCTGCTCTCTTGCTAAGGCAGACTAGGCAGCATACCTCATGAGGAACTTCAAGAGAAGAGGGAGTCCTAGGAGGGATTGAAATGCAGGCAACATATGCGATCGTATAATGGTTGGGCCAGGAGGGAGTCATGTCTCTGCTTGTAGCCCACAGACTACAAGCGAATTCAGAATGCACATCCTGAGCTGGTGCCAGGACCCCTCCCCCCCCACACACAAGCAGCCCCTCCAGGACTAAGCACATGGACTCTGAGGCCAAAGTGACTGACTTCAAATCCTTCTTAGCTGGCTGACCTTGAGCAAGTCACTTGCCTTTGCCATGCCTCAGTTTCCTCAGCCTTACAACAGGAATAGTAATAGACCCTGCCTGCTGGGGTTGATGTGAAGATGAAATGTGTGAATAAATGTGAGGCGCTTAGCACCATGCCTGGCATGGAGTCTGTGCTGTGTAAGTGTTAGCCATCACTCTTCACCCTGAGATGCTTTTGTCTGCCAAAGCAGAAGGTCTGCGGGACTGAGCATGTTCCCTCTGTAAACTCAGGATGATTAAATTATTCCCAGCTATGTCAAAGAATATACACACCACTCAGATAATATGCAAAAAAATATTATATTTCTATCCCTTTCCTTCTCTATCATTTCTCCCCACCGCACCCCACCCACAACCACATACACCACCTCCTTATCACTACATTTATCTGGATAATGACAGAGAAATAAATCTGCTGCTTTGTCCTCAAATTGCTCAGGTATCTCAAGGCCAGTTCATTTGGGGATACTTCTGCCCAGAGTGACTCTGGCCACACTCCTCTTCTGGCTGTACCACCATCCCCGGCCCAGGCTGCTAATACGTCATGTTCCCCCACGCCTGCCTCATGCCACTCTGGTCTTGTGGGTCACAGACCATCACATCCCTCCTTTCTGCCCTGAAAGTTTCAGACATCAAGTGTTGCTTCAAAGTCAGCACTTTATATCCTGAGCAGCCAGGAAGAGGAATTGTCACAAATAACTGCGCTAATGGAGTTAATGGAAGTAGGGAGACTGAGGTCTCCAGCTCCCGGGAGGTCTGGTAGCACAGGCTCGCTGAAGCAAGCCTGGCCCGAACCCTCCAGCCAGCTCCTAGCATCTAAAAGAGGAATGCTACGGCCCAGGCTGCTGATAGCAAATGCATTTCAGGAAGGAGTCCCACAATGCTCAGGTCTCAGACATTCTGTACATTCTCCTACCTCCAAAATGCCTCCTCCAGACTTCCTTTTCAATGCTCCTCAAAGCAGAGAAGTGCACAGAGAGTAAATGGTAGCATCCATCAGGGGCTCGCAGTGTGCAACCTCGGGCCAGCAGCAGCAGCATCACCTGGGAACTTGTTAGAAATACAAATTCCCAGGTTCCACCCTACATCTGCTAACCACTGAATCAGAAACTCTGGAGGTGGATCCCTGAAATCTGGGTTTTAACAAGCCCTCCGGGGAATTCTGCAACACGTTCAGGTTTGAGAACCACTGGTCTAGTCAATAATTCTCAAACTTTGCTGAATATTAGAATCACCTGGGGAGCTTTTAAAACTGCCAGCGGCCAGGCCACACTCCAGCCCAATTCAATCAGAGCCCCTCAGGATGGGATTCAGACATCACTGTTTTTAGGCTCTTCCAGGTGATTCTGATATATGTTGAGGGCTATGAACCAGTGATCTAAATATTTAATAGACAAATCCACAAAACAACCTTTTAAAAAATATAACTGTGCTTAGTAAAAGCTGTAAAGGCAGTTTGCCTTCATGCAAGGAAATCAAGTTTATGCTGCATCTATTGGGTCCCAAGATATTACTATGTCTATTTTACCAAGGCATAAAGGAAGGCATATATATGGTAGCTTGTCCAAAGTTAAAAGCAAAGCCCCCATAAGGGAAACTATACAAATCATAAGCCAGGGCCTCTGGCTAGACTGCAGGTCTGGGGCAGACCATGCTGCATACTGAGTAAGAGGCGTGCACCACTGCTGTCTCAACAACAGCAGTTCCTTAAACTGCCTCAGCTCTAGTGAAGAACATCACCAGTGACAAACCTCACATACGTGCAACCAGTGAGAACTCATCAAAGCCAAGACCACACACACAGAGTAGTTTGTCTACACTAACCACACAAGACAGAAATTAAACTGTAGATGTAAAGGGTGTGGCATACTCTACAAAATATGAAAAATTGCCACTACCCCTGGCAAGTACCTAAGAATATAAATTAGAAATCTTTAAGCACCACAAATGGAAGATAGGAAGTTAAAGGCAAGAAACTGCAATCAGATTAGGAAACAAAACTGAAACAGTGGTTTAGTCCTGGCTGACTTCATACCCCTTCTTGCCTCAGCTCCTCGACTAGTAAGTTTCAGGGCCAGACTCTGAATCCTCCTCCACCTTATCTGAAGGCTCAGGCACTCAATACTACTTTGGAGGATGAATCCTTAGGGAAAAATTCCACATAGGGAAAAAAAAAACAAAAAACAAACTTCTGGATAAGGATATATTCATTGAAACACTGCCTATAACTGAAAAAAAAAGCTGGAAAAAACACAATAACAAAAAAATTAATAACAGTACTGGTAGTGTTTATTCTTACTGAGTGCTCCCCATGTTCCTGGGACACTACGCTAACTACTTCACATATATCATTCCATTTTAATTATATGTTGTGGAAATTATCAAAAATTTCTAGTTCTCCCTGAGGTCCAGGTAAGATTGTACTTCTGGTCCCCATTGTTAGTGGATGGGGCCAGGTTATGCTGCCATGACAGCTGTAAACAGTTGACACGTGATTCTTCATCAGCCTAAGTCCCTAAGTCACTGCAGTGAATAGAACCACTGTACTACCAGTGCCTTCCCACACCAATTAATCCAAGATGCATATGTAATATGAAGAAAGGATAAGCTTTTGCCTTGTTTAACTGAGACTTGGGGGTTGCTTGTTACCACAATATAACAACCTATGTTGATTGATAAAAAATATAAATATAATATTATGCCATTTTAACAACATCCCTGATTAGTAGTGATTCCATTTTATAGATATAGACAATGAGGCTCCATGATGAAGACCATGATCTCAATCACTACACTAAGAAAATGGTATATCCACTCCAAAGGACTATTTTGAAGTCATTAAGGTCAATAATTTTAAAGATAATGTGGAAATAGAGAAAAAAATATGTCTGATGAAATAAGCATATTACCAAATGGTAGAAATACTGTGTGACATATATGCACACACATGTGCATACACACACACACACACACACACACACACACATTTGAGATGAACTGAACCAAGAAGGAAATATGCAAAAGTAGAAATATTTGTTGTATTCAAACAATGGGATTATGTGTGACTTGTCAAAAGTTTCTCTAGTGTTATTTCATCACTGTTTCATTAATAAAACAAATCAATCTTTTTCAAATGCCTGCATCTGCACAATGTCAAACACGTGGGTGGAAGGTAAAAAGTGCCATCCGTCAGCAGCATGCATCTCTTGCCCAACATCAGACATCTGGAAAGTCTGAATGAGCCAAATGACTGAATTTTGCATGCTTCACTCAAGGTTTTGGGGAGTGGGGAGGACTGGTCTCTCTGAATAGCTGGTGAGCTTCATGGAGAAACTGACTGAGGTAGAAATGCTGTGGACAGCAATGGCCCACTGAAAAAAAGTATGGGATGGAGCAGAAAGTCTCTCAAGTAAATTGGATGAAAGAGGTTTCTCTGTTCAGCCACATCTACCTCAGATCCTGGCGAGAAACATGGTCATTAGGGAGTAAACATTTAGCCGGTGACAGTGTTTGGGTTTGTGGGTGCTGTCTAGCCAGGCCCTGTGGACCCCCACCTCTGAATATGGGAAGCTCTGAAGACTGTTTCAACCCACCTGAATATTAATCAAAATACAGTGCTGATATAGCCTCCAAACAGGCATGCCCATCGCTCCCTTACAATGGAGCCTTCTTTTATAAAAGTTGTCATGCTGGTCCTATGTGACCACCTTCACCAACACCCTAGCTCGTGCTACTACAAGAGAGCACCTAAGCCAAGGGAAGACAAGCTGCAGGCTTGCCAGTGGCCTCCTGATTGGGTCTAGCCAGGAAGCTTTACTCAAAGGACAACGTCATCTCACAAGACCAAACCAACTCTCTCCAATGGGAGTATTAACGCCAGAAGGAGACTGAGCAGTTGATAATAGTAATGGAAGTGGGAAGAAACACAGGGAGAATCTGAGATGAGAATGTGTCCTAGTCACCATCATGGGGGAGCACTGGACACAGTCTTGCTTCTGGGGCAGATGAGCAGTACTAAATGACCTGGTACCATTGATCAGTGTTGGATTCTGGAGGATCTTCCAGATCCATGCTATCTTCCATTCCCAAAGTTGTGAGTCTGTGCAGCTGGCTCTAGGATACCTTGTTTGGGAATGTTTCCTAGGTTTGTTCCTATAACCTGGGGTCTACTGGAAGGACAAGAATCTTTGCTCAGGGATCTGGTCTAGGATAGGGATGCCAAAGCAACAATGGAGGAAAGTGACCACCAAGTTCTGCAGGAACACTTCTCTGCATCTAATCTGTTGATCTAGGAGTCAGCAAATTTCTGAAAGGGCCATTGAGTAAATATTTTCAGCTTTGGGGGCCAAAGAGACTTTGTTACAATGACTCAACTCTGCTGTTGTGGCTTCAAGTGAGTCACAGACAATCTGTAAATGAACAAGTGCCAATAAAGCTTCACTTACAAAAATTGGCAGTGGGCTAGATTTGGCCTGTGTGCTGTGGTTTGCTGTCCCCTCCCTCGGTTGGACCGTCATGTCCCTCCACCTCGCAGTAACACATGCATCTCAAGGATACTGTGCCTAAAGCTCGCTGAATGTCTTTCCTACACACACGCAGCTGACAATGATAGTGGAAGGATTAGATCAGGGAAGCAACGACATTAGTCTCCAGCTAATGTCACCTTCTCCCACTTTGTGGCCTATAAGTCTTTTGCAGCTCCTGGATTGCAGGGACAGCCTGATAATGAGGAGATATAGGGATGACAGAGGGCCATGCCTCTCCTAAAAACTCCTCTGCCTTTGAGGAAAAAAACAGCTTCTTAAGGTGTGTAGAGATGGTGACTGTTTCAGGAGGAGAAAATACCATCTGTGAAAATCCCCATCCTGTAACACTCTCCTAGCTGATGGTGCTCCTTCCACGTTGACTCCTTTCTGTTCCTCAAATCCAGCAAGCCCTCATTAGTCTCCAGACCTTCACACTTCCTGTTCCCCTTGCCTGGAATGCTCTTGCTCTGGTTCTTTGTGTAATTGGCCTATTGTCACCATTCTGGTCTCAGTTCACATGCAACCAGCTCATGGAAGCTGATATGGAGGTTGTCAGATCTAAAACCGAGCCCCAAGTTATGGTCATATCCCCATCCATTTCCTTCACACCCTTTATCTTGGTCTGGAAGGATCATTTTGAATGTTTGTTTAGCTGTTTATTGTTGCCTTCTCTACTAAAATCTAAGCTCCAGAAAGACAAAAATCTTGTCCGTCTGCTCTGCTGTTGCCTCTGTGAGTACCTGGCACAGATTCTATGATCAGTAAATAATTTTGGTTGGTTGAATGAGTAACCTTATCCCACAACATATGCAGTGGGGTTTGGGGGAGAGCCAGCGGACCTCCTCTCCTCTTCCTTCTCCCTAATCATTCAGAATTCTTAGTCTTAATTACTTGGCTTGAATTTCCAGCTCATAGAAGGAAGGAAGGAGCGGTGTGTGTGTGTGTGTGTGTGTGTGTGTGTGTGTGTGTGGTAGGAACAGTTAACAAGAGATCTACCTTTTTAATTTTTAAGTGTACAGTGCAGTGTTGCTAACTATAAACACAATGTTCTGCAGAGGATCTCTAAAACTTCTCTTGCATAACTGACTTTATAACTACTGAATAGCACTCCTTCCCCTATTTCTCCTTCCCCTCCAGCCCCTAACAACTTTCTATGTCTATGAGTTTGGCTATTTTATATACCTCAAATAAGTGGAATTATGCAGTATTTGTTCTTCTGTAACTGGTTTATTTAACTTAGCTAAATGTTCTCAAGTTTACCACATTGTCACACACGGCAGGACTTAAGAAGGGTTTTTTTCTGAAATGTGCTGGGAGCCCACAAAGACTTTGCCTCATAGCTAAAAGCAGGAGGAACCAGACAAGTGAGGATGCATGAAGCACAAGATCCTGGAACAGCAGTGGTCCCGCATTGGCCTTTTATATCCTTTACTCCAAGGAAACCCCTTGGCTGTGAGTTTCACTGTCCTTGTCTGAAATCTATAGTAACTACCTCACAGGGTACTACTGGGATCAAGTGATAGAACATACATGAAGCTAACCTGGTGGAGAGAAACTCCAGAAACTTGGGGCAGGGCTAGTGTTTTAGGGTGCTGCCTTGGTAGGCATGTTGACCAATGACATTTTAGAGGAGTCTTCACATTCAAAGGCACTCTAAAAGAATACAGTTTTCACAGAGCAGAAATTTTTGCTTTGTTGTTGTAGTAGTTGTTGTCTGCCTAGTGCCTATAGCAGTGCCTGCACATAGCAGGGACTCAAGATTCAAGGAGAATTTAACAGTGGAAGCCAAGTGTTCTTACTTGTTGTTAGTCAAGAATGAGAGACTAGAGGGGCACCTGGGTGGCTTAGTCGGTTAAGCGTCTGACTTTCGTCAGGTCATGATCTCACGGTTCGTGGGTTTGAGCCCCGCGTTGGGCTCTGTGCTGACAGCCAGCTCAGAGCCTGGAGCCTGTTTCAAAAAAATTCTGTCTTCCTCTCTCTCTCTGACCCTCCCCTGCTCACTCTGTCTCTCTCTCCTAGAAATAAATAAAACATTAAAAAAAAAAAAAAAAAGAATGAGAGACTAGAATCAGAAAAATTAGTCTAGGGGTGCCTGGGTGGCTCAGTCAGTTAGGCATCTGACTCTTGGTTTTGTCTCAGATCATAATCTCACAGTTCATGGGATCGAGCCCCAAGCTGGGCTCTGCACTGACAGCACAGAGCCTGCTTGGGATTCTCTCTCTCCCTCTATCTCTGCCCCTCCTCCACTTGTGCCTTCTGTCTTTCAAAGAAAGAAAGAAAAAAAAGAGGAAAAGAAAAATCAGTCTGGGTTAACACAGCTCAAACTCTCTGTTCTTAGCTTTTTGTTTCCTTTTGTGAGCTATATACCCAATGTGGGGCTTGAACTCATGACCCTGAGATCAAGACTCACATGCTCTGCTGACTGAACCAGCCAGGCATCCCTGTCCCTAGTTTCAATTAAAAGGGAAGGGAAAGGAAAAGAAGGGGTGGGAAGGGAAGGGAGGAGCGGGGGAAGAGAGACAGAGAAGGAAGGAAGGAAGGAAGGAAGGAAAAGAGGGAGGGAGGGAGGGAGGGAGGAAGGAAAGAAGGAAGGGAGGGAATCCCAAGCANGGGAGGGAGGGAGGAAGGAAGGAAGGAAGGGAGGGAGGGAGGGAGGGAGAGTGTAACTGAGCATAGTCAGGACTATAGTGAAATTTCTTGAACTTGTTCAGGAGTTAACTATAGGATTTAGCACTCTGGAGTCTTGTTCTGCTGGACTGTTACTTCACCCCTCCCTCATCTCTCTCCTGTTTGGCTTCAATGTATTTCCCAGCAGCAAGCCTTTCATATTACTTTTCTACCATGATTCACTTCCCCTAGACAGACTCTGGGATTAACGTGGGTAATCTGTTCTGTTCAGATGAGGGAACTCTTCATTTGGTCTGATCAATGTGGAAATGCAAGTAAATTATTCCCTCACAATCAGTCACTCTTTTTGACCATGGTGAGAGCAGCACTATGGGCTTGGGCCTCCCCACCTCCTGTTCTGGTGCCTGAGGCTGATGGTAGTGGGGTTCCTCCAAAGTCATTTGGTCCTGAAAGCTGCCACTTTTCTTCTTGGTCAATTCCCAAAGTGAAGCAATTCACGGTAGTCATTCAGGTGTCTAGACATAACCTAAGGCACATACCAGGGACTACTACCAGCTTGGGACATGAGTCTGAACTTCCTTTGCAAGGTTCAATATATGGATGAAATTGGGGAGGGAGGGAGGAAGATCCCAGAGGCCATCTGATCCCAGCCCCATCCTAACCAGTCCTCAGTTTGCAAATGTCATGAGCCTCTGCCTGGGGTGCTTCTTCTACAAGAAAGTTTCCCTCTCCTTTTTGGAGGGGGGTAGGACTTATTTGTCCCTCAAGATTTAGCATAGTTATTTCCAGGAAGTTTTCCATGATCTCACTGAGTCAGGGGTGCTTCTCCAATCCTTGTACTGGCCTCTAACAGCCTGTAACTCACTATCTCCTCCTGTACACTGAAAGCATTCCGATGGTGGAGCTTGTCTTATTCCTCTTTGAACATGAGTGCGTAAAACAGGAACTATTGCATATTGGCATCAGTGAATCCATTGGGTT
The DNA here is from genome assembly GCF_008692635.1 of Crocuta crocuta. Classification (NCBI taxonomy): domain Eukaryota; kingdom Metazoa; phylum Chordata; class Mammalia; order Carnivora; family Hyaenidae; genus Crocuta; species Crocuta crocuta. The sequence continues at coordinate 1,420,607 of NW_027530853.1, read as the reverse complement.
TGAATAAATGAAGCAACTTTCTGAAGATCACACAGCCCAGAAGTAGCAAGGCCTGGTATATTAGTCAGCTCTGAAATATAACAAACAGTCCCAAATCTGAAGTCTTCAAACAATACACATTTACTTTGTGCTTATGTTGCATGTTGGCAGCTGCAGGACAGCTGTGGTACTACTCTGCTTTGCTCTGTGCATCTTCTTATTTGGGACCATAGTGGAAGAAGTATCCCTGTTTGGGATACACCCATTCTTAGGGCAGAGGGGAAGAGCAAGAAGCTGACATGAACCACACATTTAAAGCTTTTGCTCAGACATAGTATATGTAAAGTTCACTCACATTATATCGGCCAAGGCAAGTAACATAGCAAAGCATAAAGTCAGTGGGGTGGGGAGATACCCTCCCTCCTTCAGAGAATATTTAAGTAGAATGAAATAGCCTGGCACACCAGAACAGTATTACTGCAAAGTGGCCCATCTTTCCTTTGTACCTACCTTCTAGGTTAGAAGCTCCCTCCCTAGACTTGATCCAGATGCAGAGAAAGAGGTTGGTGTTGAAGAATAAGTGGAATACCTTTCTGAAAAAGTTGTGTTTACCTTCCATCTTGATGAAAAATTCATGTTCAGTGTTCACACCATTGTTGCACAAGTAGAGCCGTGACTTAAGTTTCACATCTCCCATAACTGATTTCATGCATTTTGGGCAGCCATATCATGTTTCAAGGAATCATGAATGTTTTTTCCCCTCCAAGGACCGTGTCCTCAAAATACAATGCTTATAGAAATAATAACAGGAAACACATACAACATAAGCTCAATTCTCTTCCCTCATCTACATTTCTGAGCCCCCAAAATAACAGGTGATGTGAGAAAGAACTGTCCAGAACTGGTATCTGCAATGCAAACTAACATCACAATACTACCTGATGAGAGATGACATGTATCCTCAAGAACATGGGCCCGGGTTTCCTTTTCCTTAAGTGCGCGGCATTCTTATGGCACATGTAGCATCTGGGTATCATTGTGACTCCTCAAGGAGTTGGGAATGAGAAGAAATTCAGGGAAGGACTAATGCCTATTTGCAAACAAGACTCCCACTAGTGACAGGAAACATGAAAACAAATCTGGAGATATTACTAAAATATCCAGATTTCTGGACCCTAGAAAAATTGGAAAAGGAAGCAAGGTTAGCCTGCCTTCTCCCATGGCAAGAGTTGGCTAGAGCTGAGTAATTGTGCTGTTGAGTGATGACTATCCCCTTTAACTGGGACAAGAGCGATTGTCTCCAGATGGACATAACCACCCACCAATCTTGAATGTGTACCTACCTACACATGCTAGCCTGCTTCACTCATATATAGTATTTGTCTGGCCCCTGTGGTTATCTGTAGTTTTTAACTCCTTATTTATTAAGAGCCTACTGTGTACTGTTCTGGAAGCTGCCTATTTCTTTTTTCAGTGGCCTTCTCCAAGGTAATGGAAAAGACAGGTCCTTCCTTTCCAAACTTCCTATTAAAATTAGTATTCTGCTGAGGGAGTCATGTAATGACTTTAGGTCAAGGTGACTGGTATGCCTAAGGTTCAGTGAATGGTCTTGTTTAGACCCTTGATTCCATTCCTCTGGAACATTCCCTAATTATTCATCCATGTTAATCCTCATAGTTGAAAGAATATAGGTTTTTGGTCAAACTGACCTGAACTCAAATTCCAACTTCAAATCACATCAATTCTCTGAGCCTGAGTTTTTTTCATTTGTGAAATAGGCATATTAATTCAATCTTGGTGGGTTGCTATGAGGATGGAATAAATGAAATCATGTATGTAAAAAGTATATCTTGCATTATAAAATATGCAGTAAATGTTAGCTTCCTTCAAAAATCCCATCCACTTACAGCCTCACAAAATATTAATACCTTTTACATGTAATAATTATGTAGAGAAAAAGTTAGCTAACAGATATTCTTTCAAAGGAATAATGAAAAACTAGGTGGGTCCCTCTGTTTTAGGAAATAATAATACATTATTACCCATAAACACTATGTCCTATGATGTGGCCTCCTGTGGATGAGCTAGTTCTCTTTGGGGTTGTGAAGGTGTTTTCTTACTTATCATTTGTTTGTGTTTTATTTCTGACTTTTGCACTCTGCTTTATGAAGTTAGTTGGGCAGACATTGTCCTATCTTACAAATACAGAAAGTAAAGCTCAGGTGTTCTAGTCAAGACTGCTGGATGCAAAAGTCAAAAGCTACTCAGGCTTACTCTGGTTGGGTAATATAATGAACATGCAAGTATCAGCACCAGAATAAGAGCTGCAACTCACAGGGAGATAAACTGGCAAGTCAGGGAACCATGCCGTTTTTCTCTCTGGTGTCTCACATCAACTCTCATCTTTTTTTCTCTGATTACTCAGCTTGTAATTGGCCCAATATGACCAGGAGCCTACCTCTATCCCCATCCTTTTTAACTTATCAGCTTACTACAGCTCAAGGTTGAGCTTCTGTCCTGGAGCCTGAGTTTCTTGCTGTGCTGCTGGAAATAGGATGCCAGGTAGAGGACCTTACATTGGATACTACACCTGTATCTATGATCTTTTCCCCCTCCCTGGCCATTTTTCATAATAGAATGGAGGGAATAATCAAAGTGACGGTAACTTGGAATTTTCCAGAATTGGTAAAGGAATATATTAATATGTGGGTACATCCAAATACATATTGACTGCATAAATCATAATTATAAGCATAATGTCTAATTTGGGATGTTAAAAATACTAAACAACAATAAGCCTGAAGTAGAAAGAGAGTAATTTTAGTTAAAGACCTTGAATTTGGTGGGGGAAGGGTGTGGAAAACACATATATTTTGCCTAATCTGTTAAATATGCATAATAAAATGTTTAAAGTAGCACTAAAAGAACAAATATATAAACATTAGAAAATGTTTTATAAATAAAAGAAGGTTTAAAAGTAGAACAGAAAAAATTAAAGAAAATGCAAAAAAATAGGCAGCACAAAATAAATGGTAGTAGAATAAAGTCCAACTCTGTAACTGATTTCAAAAATTATAAAGTGACTAAATTTTCCATTTAAAATAAAAACGTTACCAGAATAGAAACAATTTGCATCTATACTGTACACAGGACAGAAAGCAAACAGAAGTAAATAGAATTATTAAAGTATAAAGATGGGAAACGATACATCATTTATATACTAAACAAAAGAAAGTTGATATAGCTGTATTAGTATTATCTGATTAAATTTATTTTATTTTATTTTTTAAATGTTTATAAATTTATTTTTGAGAGAGGGAGAAAGTGCAAGCAGGAGAGGAACAGAGAGAGAGAGAGAGAGAGAGAGAGACACAGAATCTGAAGCAGGCTCCAGGCTCTGAGCTGTCAACACAGAGCCCAATGAGAAGCCTGAACTCACAAACTGTGAGATCCTGACCTCAACTGAAGTCAGATGCTCAACTGACTGAGCTATCCAGGTACCCCTGATCATATAGATTTTAAAGCAAAAAGCATTACTAGAGATAAGAAGAGTCATTTCATATTGATAAAAGTTCAATTCACTAGAAAGATTAAATAATTCTAACCTTGTATGCACATGGTATTGCTTCAAAGTAAATAAAACAAGAACAGTCCAGGTTGGCAGTGTTTCTGTTGATATAAAATTCTCAAAACTCTGGTTGCCCTCCTGTGCAATTATTGGGAAAGCAAGCTATCAGACAAGAGATGCCTCCATATATTTTTCCTAAATAACACCATGTCTATTCTTGGATTATGCGGAGAAGGATGAATGGGTCCATCAGTCACATTCCTAGTCTCTTTGGCAAATGGCTGTCCAGCTACACCTTTGGCCCCATTTCCAGAGCATACTTATCTGGATAAGCTGAGATTCTTCCAATCAAGTGCTGTATTCTTTTTGCTTAATAGCTCCTTCCTCAATTTATTTCTGTCTTCTCGCAGCAAGGAGACACCATGTTGAAACTTCAACACTTTGCTTGGAATTCTCCTTAGCTAAATATCCAGATTCATCACTTATAAGTTCTGCTCTCCATCCAACACAACATAATTCATCCAAGTTCTTTGCCACTTTATAACAAAGATTGCCTTTCCTTCAGTTTCCAATAACATGTCCCTCATTTCTGTATGAGAACTCACCAAAAGCATCTTTAACATTCATATTTTTAGAAAAATTCTATTCACAATTATATATGTATTCTCTAAGAAAACAGAATCTTTCCTTTTTGAGCTCTCACCAGAATCTTTTTTTGTATTTTTAACAAAAGTCTCTTCAAGGCAATGTAAGCTCTAATTCAACCCACAACAATGTTGAAAGTATAATACATTATAAAATTCTTAAATCAGACATAAAAAGTTAGAGAAGCATATTATAAATCCCAGGGTATTCACTAAAAATAAGTTTAAAACACTGAGGTATAGTTAATAAGCCAAAATATAAATGAAATGGAATACTAAAAAATAAGAGAGAACTCTATATAAAAGATGGTAGGAAAAAGAAAAAGAAATAAAGAGCAGATGGGACAAAAAGAAAAAAATTACAAGATGATAAATTTAAACCTAACCATATTGATAATTACATTAAGTATAAATAGTCTATGCACTCCAGTTATAAGACAGAGATTGTCAGACTGGATTTAAAAAGAAAAGATTGGAGTGACATCAGAAAGATGAAGGAATAAGAAATTCCAGTCCTTGTCTTCCCACAAAAACACCACTTTAATAGCTATCCATGGATAAAAATATCTTATGAAAGTTCTGGAATTCAGTAGAGAGACTGCAGCACCCCAGTGGACCACAGAAATGATAAAAGATGTATCAATCCATGTAAGAATAGTTTTTATTCAACTACATCACCCTTCCCATAACCCAACATAAAGGAGCACCAAGAGATTTCTATCCCTTTGTCTCAAGTTACTCCACAGGGGAAAAAGAAAGTGAACCTGCCTGTGGACTCTGGCAAGGTTCTGTCCACCTGTGGACCCCAACACCAGGTCTGCGCCCCCTCCACACCATGGGTTCTGCCACCTGGCCTTCAGAGTCTGGCTAGGCTGACTGGTGAAGCCTTCCCCGCTGAAGCCATTCTGTAAGGACTAGAAAAGATGACTACTTCTTCAAATGCTCAGACACCAACAAAAGACAATAAGAATCATTAAGATTCAGGGAAACATAACACCACCAAAGGGTCAATATAAAGCTTCAATAACTTACCCTAAAGAAATGGCAACTGACATAGAATTCAAAATATTCATGACCTGTAAGAGAACACAGACAACTAAATGAAACCAGGAAAACAATACATGAGCAAAGTGAGAAGTTTAATAAAGAGATAGAGAACATTAAAAAGAGCCAAAAAGAAACTTTGGAGTCAATACTATGACTGAACTAAAAACTTTAATAGAGAGCTTCAACAACAGACTCATCAAACCAAAAAAAAGAATCAGTAAATCCAAAGACAAGTGATCTGAAAAAAAAAAAAAAGAAAGAAAGAACAATTAAAGAGTGAAGAATGCCTCGGGCTATGGGACTTATAGTACACCATATACATATAAACATATACATATACATATATATATGTGCATCATGGGAGTCCCAGAAAGAGAAGAGAAAGAGAAAGAAGCAGGAAGCTTATTTAAAGAAATAATAGCTGAAAACTTTCCAAATCTGGGGATGGGCATAGATATCAGACCCATGAAGCCCAAAAGACTCCAAATAGATTGAATGTAAAGAAATCTACACCAAGATATGCTATAATTGAGTTGTCAATAAACACAGAGAGAACTTTGAATGTGGCAAGACAAAAGCAACTTATCACATACAAAGAATCCTTATAAGACAATTAGAATATATCTTAACAGAAACCTTGAAGCCAGGAAAGAAGTAGAATGATCTATTCAAAGTGCTAAAAGAACAAAAACCCTGCAAACCAAAAATATTACACCCAGCAAAACTGTCCTTCAAAAATGTAGTAAAGACAAAGACTTTTCAGACAAACAAAAACTGAGGGAATTTGTCACCAGTACCCCTGCCTTACAAGTGCTAAAGGGAATTTTTCAAGTTGAAATGAAGTAAAGCTAAACAAAACACAAAAATATAAATCCCACTAGTAAAGGAAAATGTAAAGACAAATATAGAATAATATAATACTACAATGTTGATTTATATATCATTTTAGACACAGGTATAAAAGTTAAAACAAAAAGTATAAGAATAACTACAGTCACAAAAATTTGTTAACGGATACACAATGTAAAAGTAATGTGGAGTTTTTGTGTATGATTGTTACCAGCTTAAAATAGATTGTTAAAATAATAATAAGTTTTATGCAATGCCCATAGTAACCACAAAGAAAAAGTCTATATTAGATTAGTATATTAGGAAAAAAAAAAAAAGGCAAAGAACCCAAGTATATCACTACAAAAAAAATCAAATCACAAAGGAAGACAGCAAAAGAGAAACAAAAGAACTATAAAACAGACACAATGAACAGAATGGCAATGTCAAGTCTTTATCTATCAATAATGAATTTAAATGTAAATGAATTCAGCTCACCAATCAAGATATATAAAGTGGCTGGAATTAAAAAATCCACTTATATGTTATTTGTTAGAGACTCACTTTAGATTTAAAGACACATATAGCTGAAAGTGAAGGAGTGAAAAAAGATATTATATGCAAAAGAAAGCAGGGGTGGCTATACTTAGACAAAATAGTGTACAATATGGTATACACATATACTTATAGCAGACAAAATGGGCTTTATGTCAGAAACTGTCACAAGAGACCAAGAAGGTCAATTGAATAAAAGAATCAGTTGAACAGGAAGATAGAATAATTATAAATATTTATGCATTCCACATCAGAAGGCCTAAAAACATAAAGTAAACATTGACAGATTGAAGGGAGAAATAGACAGAAATACAACAGTAGTAGGAGATTTTGATACCACATTTTCAATAAAGGATAGGTCACCCAAACAGAAAATTAATAAGGAAAGAGCAGACTTGAACAACACTATTGACCAAATGGACCTAACAGACATAAACAGAACATTCAACCCAACAGCAGCAGAATAAACATTTTTCTCAAGTGCTCACAGATAATTCTCCAGGATAGATCACATGCTAAGTCACAAAAAATGTCTTGACAAATTTAGGAAGACTGAAAGCAATTTCAAGTATCTTTCCCAATCACAACAGAATAACAAAGGAAAATGGGAATCTCATAAATGCATGGAAATTAAACAACACATAATAACAGAGCTTCAAAATACATGAAACAAAAAATGACAGAACAGAAAGGAGAAACAGACAAATCCACATAGTTGGAGATTTCAACAGTCATGTTTCAGTAATGAATAGAACAAAGGGACAGAATATCAAGTATAGAATACTTGAATAATGCTATCAAAAAACTGGTATTTATAGAACCATATTTGCAACAGCCTCAGACCAAATATTCTTTTCAATTTTCCAGTGAACATTCACCAAGATAAACCATAAATAACAAATTTAATAACAAATTCCAAAGAATTGAAATCATATAGTGTATATTCTCTGAAGACAAGCAAGTTAAATGAGAAGTTACTAACAAAAATATACCTAGAAAATTCATGGATATTTGGAAATTAAAGTGAACTTTTCTAAATAACCCTAATCAAAGAGGAAAATCACAAGATAAATTAGAAAATATTTTGACTGGAATGAAAACAAAAACCAAACATATCAAAATCTGTGAGATGCAGCCAAAAGAGTGTTTCAAGAAAAATGTATAGCTTCATATGCTTGTTCTAGAAAAAAAGGTCTAAAATCAGTCACCTAAGCTTCTGTTTAAGAAAATATAAAATAACATATTAAGAGCAAAGTAAGTAGAAGGAAAGAAATAATAAAGAGCAGAAATTAATGAAATAGCCCAAACATCCATCAACTGATGAATGGATAAAGATGTGGCATATATATATAATGGGATATTATTCAGCTATCAAACAGAATGAAATATTGCCATTTGCAATGACATGGATGGAGCTAGAATGTATTATGTTAAACAAAATAAGTCAATCAGAGAAAGACAAATATCATATTATTTCATTTATATGTGGAATTTAAGAAACAAAACAGATGAACACATGGGGGGAGAAGAGAAGGAAACAAACCACAGAGACTCTTAATGATAGAGAACAAACTGAGGGTTGATGGAAGGAGATGGATGGGGGATGGGTATTAAGGAGGATACTTGTTATGATGAGTACTGGGTGTTGTATGTAAGTGATCAATCACTGAATTCTATACCTGAAACCAATATTGTACTGTATGTTAACTAAAATTTAAATTAAAAAAAGAAATTAATGAAATAGAAAATAGTCTAAAAATTTAGAAAATTAATAAAATCAAAATACGGTTTTTGAAGAAAATTAATATAATTGTTTATAAAACTATAGTGAGCTTGATCAAAAAATAAAGAGAGAAGATATAAATTACCACTATCAGGAATAAAGAGGGACTATCAGTACATATCCTGTAGGAAATACTATTAACTTTATGCTAACAAAGTCAACACTTGAGATGAAACAGGCAAATTCCTTGACAGACAAAATATATTAAAGTTCACTTAAAAAGAAGCAAGAATCTGAATAGTCTTATGTCTATTAATGAAATTGATTTCTTAATTTAAAGCCTTCTCACAAAGAAAACAGATGGTTCAGATAGTTTTGCTGGTGAATTCTATAAAATATTTAAGGGGGAAAATAATACCAGCTTTATACAAGATCTTTCAGAAAATGAATAAGAAGAAACACTTTCCAAATTATTTATGAGTCCAGAATTACCATGAACCAAACCAGACAAAGATATTACTAGAAAAGCAAACTATAGGCTAATCTCATTTGTGAGCATAGACACAAAATCCTTAACAAAACATCAGCAAATTCCATTCACCAATACATAGAAAAATAATACATCTTGACTAATTGAGGTTTATTCCAGAAAGACAATATTGGTTAGCATTAAGAAAAAAAATCTATGTAATTCAGGATATTAACAAAATAAAAGAGAAAATCCTGTTATCACCTCTCTAGATAGAGGAAAAAACATCTGAAAACTTCAAGACCTAATCATGACACAGTATCTCATCAAACCAGGAATAAAAAGGAACCTTCTCAACCTGATAAACATATCTACTAAAAAGTCTACAGCTAGCATCATACTTAGTAGTGAAAGACTAAATGCATTACCTCCTAAATCGGGAACAAGGCAAAGATGTCTTCTCTCGCTACTTCAATCCAATTTCGTACTGGTGGTCCTAAGCAATATAAAACATCCAAAAAAGGACAATAAAAGTTCTAAGTAGAAAATCCTCAGCAATGTATAAAAATAATCCGCCAATACTAATAAGTGAGTTTATCAAGATCAAGATACAAAATAGACTGTACTTACATAACTGCCAAATCAATTAAAAATTGGAATAGAAAAACAATGCCATTTATAGTAAAATCACAAAACATGAAATTCTTAAGTATAAATGTAATATGTTCAGACCTATACCCTAAAAACTACAAAATAAAAACAAAGTGAAGAAGACTAAAACAAATGGAGAGATATTTCATGTTGGTGGATCAGGGCTCAATATTGTTTGGATGTTTGTCAATTTTCCCCAAACTGATCTACAGATTCAATGCGATCCCGGTAACAATCCTAAGAGGATTTTATATAAACACTGAAAAGATTATTTTAAAATTTACATGGACTTGCAAAGGAACTAGAGCAACAAAGACTATCTTTTAAAAGAAGAACAAATAGAGGATTTACAAAATCTAATTTTAAGATTTACTATAAAGCTAAATATAGAGGTACAGTAAGCAAGGAAATAGGGCATTGCATAAGGGGTATAAGGTAAACATATAGATCAATGAAACAGTATGGAAATAGATCCACACGTCTATGGTCAATTGATGGTGCCATATTAGTTTTCCATTGCGGCTATAACAAATTACCACCAATTTAGTGGCTTAAAACAACACACATTTATTTTATAGATTTGTGAATCAGAAATCCAACACAACTCAGAGATGAAGTCAAGGCTATGTTTCTTCTACAGGTTCCAGGAAAAAATCTGTTTCCTTGTCTTTTCCAGCTTTTAGAGGATGCCCTCAATCCTTTGCTTATGGTACCCTTCTTCCACCTTCAAATTCAGCAGTGCTGGGTTAAATACTTTTCACATTATACCACTCTAACTTCTATTCTGTTTCTTTTTTCCATTTTTAAGGATCTTTCTGATTACATCGAAAAATCCAGAACATCAGGAATAATCTCACTATTTTAAGGTCACTCTATTAGCAAAATTAATTCCACCTGTAATATTAATTACCCTTTTCATGTTACCTAATATTTACATGTTGGGTTAGAACATGGCTATCCTTGGGGGGCGGGGGGGGAGGCATTATTCAGACATTATTCTGCATACAGATGTCAAGGTGATTCCATGGAGGAAAAGTAGCTTTTTCAATATCTGGCATTGGTACAACCAGATATTGATGTGGAAAAAAGTGAATTTGGTCATTACCCCACCCACAAAATTACCTTTAAAAAGATCATACAGCTAATATAAAAGTGAAAACTATAAAACTTCCAGAAGAGAGACTCTTGAATGCTGAGAACAAACTGAGGACTGATGGGGATGGGAGGGAGGGGAAGGTGGGAGATGTGCATGGAGGAGGGCACTTGTGGGGATGAGCACTGGGTGTTATATGGAAACCAACTGGACAATAAACTATTGAAAAATAAAAGTAAAAATAAAATGTCAAATCCTTGAAAAAAAAAAATTCCAGAAGAAAATCTTTATGACCTAAAGGAAGGGAAAGATTTCTTAGGATACAAAGGACATAAGCTATAAAAGAAAAATTAGCCAATTGTTTTTGCATCAATATTAAAAATTTTTATCTTTAAAAGATGATATTAAAAAGTCAAAAGCAAGCCTCAGACTAGGAGAAAATATTTGCATGTGTGTATCTGACAAAGAAATTCATATATGGCATATATAAAGAATCCTTACAACTCAATAGGAAGACAAAACAATACAATTTAAAACACAGACAAAGGTTGGAACAGACATGTCGCTAAAGAAGATATATAATAGAAAATAAGTACATGAAAATATGTTGGACATCATTAATATCCAAGAAAATTAAAATGAAAATCACAGTGACATGGATGCTTCTAGACATCCCTCAGAATAGCTAAAACTACCAAGACTGATATTGCTAATCGGAATTCTCAGATTCCAAGGTGGAAGTTTCTTGTGTTAAACGTACACTTTACATACAACCCAGCAACTCCACTTCTAGGTATTTACCTAAGAGACATGAATACATCTGTCCATACAAAGATTTGCTTCAAAGTTCATAGCAGCTTATTAAAACATCAATTAATTAGAAACAATCCAAAGATCCACTTTCAGGAAAATTATAGTATATTCATACAATGGGATATAATATAGCAGTGAAAATGAGTTAATAACTATTAAGCACAATGCTGACTGACAAAAAAAACCAAGTCACAGAAGAATATATACAGAATGGCATCCAGGTATAAGATGCATAAACATATATATCACTTCTGTGCTTATCTATATAGAAGAATTATTCTAAAAGCCAGGGAAAACTTAACATAAAATGAAAATGGTGGTTACCTCTCACAAGGTTAGGAAGGTGTATGGGCTTGCAGTGAGGCATGAAGAAAAAGTCAAAAGTCTTGGCAATGTTCTATCTCTTATGCTGAATGATGGTAACACAGATTGTTATTCTTCTTTATAAGCATACATTATAATTATTCTTTTTTTATAAATATAATACTTATGTTTAAAATGTTAAAGGGAACCTGGATGGCTCAGTTGGCTTAGCATCCAACTTTGGCTCAGGTCATGATCTTGTGGTTCATGAGTTCAAGCCCTGCTTCGGGCTCTCTGCTGTCAGCACAGAGTCCAATTCGGATCCTCTGATCAACCCCTCTCTGTCTCTTCCTCACTTGCTCTCTCTCTCTCAAAAATAAATTAAAAAAAAAAAAAAAAGAGGGGTGCCTGGGTAGTTTAGTCAGTTAAGCATCTGACTTTGGCTCAGGTCATGATCTCATGGTTCACAAGTTTGAGCCCCGCTTCAGGCTCTGTGCTGACAGCTCGGAGCCTGAAGCCTGCTTCAGATTCTGTGTGTGTGTCTCTCTCAGCCGCTCCCCTGCTCATGCTCTCTCTTTCTTTCAAAAATAAACATTAAAAAAATTTTTTTAAAGAAAAAATAAAGTTTTAATATCACATAGTATTTCTTTATTATTATTATTTAAATTCAAGTTAACATAGAGTGTAGCTTTGGTTTCAGGAGTAGAACCCAGTGATTCATCTCTTACATATGACACCCAGTGCTCATCCCAGAAAGTGCCCTCCTTGAAGAATCATCAACTATTTAACTCATCCCCCTCCCTCCCTCCCTCCAGCAACCCTCAGTTTGTTCTCTGTATTTAAGAGTCTCCTTATGGTTTGCCTACCTATGTTCTTATCCTATTTTTCATTTCAATGACAGAACTGGGACTTCACTGCAAGCCTCTTGACCCCCAATCTCACTGAGTTTACGGACCCTGAACAAGGGGGAGAGAAGCAGATCTTATCTCTCTGCTTCCAGGTTGAATTTGAATTTTGGGGGGAGGTAGGTAATGCAGCAGCTGGCTGGGAAGACAGTCTTTGCCCTGCTCTCTCCATCACCTATGGATATAGCTGATATTATCTGCCTCTTTGGGCAGCAAATTAGATCCTACACAGGTTAGATCCCTACCACAAGGGATTTTCTCCATCCTAATGAAAAATGATAGACTATGAGGGTGCTGGCTACCAGCAAATGTTCATTCTATCCTGAGCCAGTTGGGATCTCTGGGCCAAGCTCTCCATGAGATGAAGAACAGTCCACTGGGCTACCTTCCCTAACCACAGCCAGAATGGAAAACCACCTCTGTAAGAAGAAAGGGCTCATGAGGCTCTCTGGAAAAGACTGTATCCATGTGTCACGCATCCTTCCTGGTTTGCTCCCCCAGGACTGTATTAAAATGCACATTCTTTACCTAGGGCCCTCTCCCGTGAGCACGTCTACACTTCGAGGATCAAATCTCTTTATTTTTTAAATAGTTTATTGTCAAGTTGGTTTCCATATCATCTCTTTAAAAGCTGCTCCTTCATCCATTATTAGTCTAACATTTGTTAAGCACCTACCAATTGCAAGAGCGGCCATAGGGGATGGGGCACAAAGATGTTACAGCAGACAAGGTATCTTTGCATAAGGAGCTTATAAAGGGAGAGCTCACGGTTGGTGGGTTCGAGCCCCACATCCGGCTCTGTGCTGACAGCTAGCTCAGAGCCTGGAGTCTGTTTCAGATTCTGTATCTCCCTCTCTCTCTCTCTCTGACCCTCCCCTGCTCTCTCTCTCTCTCAGAAATAAATAAAACATTAAAACAAAATTTAAAGGGAGAGAAAAATGTATCAACATATAATTACAAAACATTAAACTTGGTGCTAGTTGAGTTTTACAGAAGAAAAGAGTAGCAAACTACTGGCCTTTTCAGAGGAGGTGACATTTGATACAAGGTTTGAAAAAGGAGTAAGCATTCACCAGAGGAAGGGGGAGGTGCAGAGACCCTCTGAGAAGGTATGAGAGGTTCTGGCATGCTCTGGAGAAACAAGAGATCCCCGTGGCTGGAGCTTAGATGTATGTAGGAAGATAATGTGCACTTTAGGAGAGCCCTAGGTAGGAAAGGGAGAAAAGGCGTTCTTTAAGGGAGCTGTGGGAGAGCTTTTCCCCAGAGCCAAGGACTTGAACCCAACGTGAGGAACCTCAGATTTTAGGACCTGCCCCTGCGAGACACCACCAAAAACATCTTGCTTTGAAAGCTAAAAGGGCTCCTATCCCGGAGAGCAAGCGCAAACTGAGAAATGGTTCCAAACGGCTCGCGCACCTGAACTCACTGGCCCCAGGGTCCAGCGCAGAAGCAGCAGGCTGAAAAGTGCCCGAACTTTCTGTAGGAGGTGTATTTGCTTGTCTCAGGATGGTAGTAGCCCAACACACAGCCAGGGAGGCCCGTTGAAATACTCTCCGGGACAGCCGCGGGTGGGCGCCGTCTTCCGGCTCTCCCCCTGAATCACGCGAGCTCCCAAGTATCGCGGTAACGGAGCTTCTATTGGCCTCTGGAGCTTGGATTTCTGCGGTTGCGCCAGGAGGCACCTGTAGATCAGGCACAGGTCTCCAGCAGGGCTTACACACTTGGGCTTTGAAGGAGTGTAACCAATGGAGATAGATTTCCTTCCTTCCTTCCTTCCTTCCTTCCTTCCTTCCTTCCTCCAGCAGGGCTTACACACTTGGGCTCTGAAGGAGTGTAACCAATGGAGATAGATTTCCTTCCTTCCTTCCTCCCTCCCTTCCTTCCTTCCTCCCTCCCTTCCTTCCTTCCTCCCTCCCTTCCTTCCTTCCTCCCTCCCTTCCTTCCTTCCTCCCTCCCTTCCTTCCTTCCTCCCTCCCTTCCTTCCTTCCTCCCTCCCTTCCTTCCTTCCTCCCTCCCTTCCTTCCTTCCTCCCTCCCTTCCTTCCTTCCTTGCTTCCTCCTTCCTTCCCTTTGTTTTAGAGAGAGAGTAGGAGCAGGGAAAGGGGCAGAGAGAGAGAGGATCCCACGCAGGCTCCATGCTGTCAGGTTTGTTCCCACCCACTGTAAGATCATGACCTCAGAGTCTGAGGCTTAACAGACTGAGCCACTCAGGTGCCCCATGAAGAAAGAATTCTTAACCAGCTACTACCCCCAGGGCAAGAGGAGCCCAGTTTTACTATGAAAGAACTACAGCTGTGCATGCTCTGAAAAGTTTATCTGGAAATTAAGATGCAACACAAATAACCTGAAGCCTTTGGAACTGGCCACATGGGAGCAGTCTGTGGGCGCAGGGCCCTGTTCTGAAGAACAGGTTCTAATTCTCCAATCTTCTCAACCACCTTTCCCACCAGAAAAGGCTACATTTGCCAGAGTTCAGACTGAAGATTGAAGCCGGCTTATGCACATCTGTGACATAATTAACATTGCCCATAATGGGCCAAAAGATGCAGTAAAAGCTTTGAAGAAAAGGATTTCCAAAAACTACTATCATAAAGAAATCCAACTTACCTTGTCACTTATTGACATGTATATGCATATCTGTGGTCCACGTTTCCAGTCTCTGATTGTGAAGAAGGAATTCATTAAAGATAGTCTAGTTAAGCTGCTGAATCTCACATAGACCTTACCTATAGAAATTCAGAATAGAATCTTGAATTTCGTTAAGACTTGGTCACAAAGTTTCCCAGGAGGTGTGGATGTAAGTGAAGTGAAAGAAATGTACCTTGACCTTCTTAAGAAAGGTGTTTAGTTTCCTCCCTCAGATGCAGAGGTTCAAATAGCAAGACAAGAAACAGCTCAGATGTCCTTGAACCTGCCATCATCTGTTCCATCCACACCAGTTCTTCCTTCTGTGATTGTTCCCTGAGTTTTACTATTACATTGGTTCTAGAACAGATTGGAAAGTTGCACAGTGAATTGGATATGGCGAAAATGAATGTGAGAGTGATGTCTGCCATACTGATGGAGAACATTCCTGGGTATGAAGACCATGAAGACATAGAGCTTCTGCAGAAGCTTTGTAAGATGTGTTGGGAGGTGCAGGGGAGGATCATGGATCTGCTTGTGGTGGTATAGAATGAAGACATAACGATTGAGCTAATTCAAGTGAATGAGGATTTGAATAGTGCCATCCTTGGATGTGAGAAATTTACTCAGAACCAACAAAGGATTTTGGAGCAAAACAGGAACCAGAGGGAAAATGCCAATACTATCAGCAGACCTTCTGCCCCATCCTGTGATCTCATCTACCCAAGGCTCAGCCCTCCAATGCCGAAGGCTACTCTGGGAGAACTCAACTCCATGAAAGCTCAACTTCAGACTTTAATCTCAGCTCCCTGAGTCCTGTTGTAACAAATAAATTGAAACCCAGTCTTCATCCACAGGTGGATTTGCTAGCCTTGGAAGATACAGAAACACCCCTGTTTGCCCAAAGGACTGGCCAGAACATCACTACAAATCATACGTATGAGAGTTTCCCAGAATATTCAAATTCAGTACTATTACAGCCACTTACTGTGCAGAATGTTCCAGCAACACTGTCAAGCCAGAGACTGCCATCCTTGCCCGCCAGTCATCCAGCAATGACAGAGAATGATCTCCAACCACCCAATTACTACAAGGTGATAGAGTTTGATCCCTTGGCTCCTGCTGTCACTACAGAAGCTGTTTATGAAGAAATTAATGTTCATCATCAGAAAGGAGCTCAAAGTCACAGTGACTGTTGAGGTTGTGAGTCTCTTGCTATCCAGGAATGAAGAAAGAGAAGGAAAGTCTTCTTCTTAGATTGGGTGGAAGTGGGTGACCAGCTCACTACCCGCATTTAGAGGTGCCACCTCCCTAAAAGGTAGACCGTGTGCAGCTTGGAGGCCCAGAAGACCAGAACCTACCAGCACATCAGAACATTTCTCCTCTGCAATTACAGAAGAGTAACAGTTCCAGAGTAACATTTATACTTCCTGACCACAGCTTAAGCTTTATTTTGGAACCACTTGGTTATAACATATACTCACCTGACACTTCAGCAGAAAAAAAATTCATTGTACTGAGGCCAATGGGTTTAATTGTAGCATCTTAGGCTTCACAGACCTTCCTACATTTAGAATAGAAATCCTTCACACTACTGTGATAAGAGTAGGTGAAGATTATTTTATTACAAAATAGTTATGAAAACTATTGAGTGCCTTCATTTAACTAATGTTGAATGCAAAAGTCAATTTGTACTTTTTTTATATATATATAAAGAATACTTGTTTGGAATCAGGAATTTTAAAAGACTTGATTGTAGTTTATATTTCAGGTATATGAAAAGGTCACTGGACTCTGTATCAAGTTGCCTTTAAATGTGATTCTTTATAATACTAAATGATCTTTTTCTCCCCTTTTTACTGCAATTCATATTTCTAATGGAAACAAACGCTACTACAAAACATTCAGAATAAATTGTGCATTTGTTTATGTCATAAATTACAATGATAAAAAATATTAAAACAATTTAATATAAAAAAAGAGAGAGAGCTGTAGGGAAGAAGAAGTTTGGAATTTAAGTTCTAAGCCAATCATCTTCAACCTGTGAGCCCTCAGAGACTTTTGGAGGGTCATGAAGTTATGTGGAAGAGGTCTTCAAATTCTTATGTGCACTGACTTTTGACTGTTCAATAAATAAATATTTTCAATATATATGCTACTATTTTAAAATAGAAATAAATTTTATGATGATGTTAAAAATTCAGATACAGTTGAAAGTCATGGTATTTTCTGGCATTGTGCATTTTCCAAATGACAATTACGGCAAGTTCAACTGCTGTCATGGGCTGAAGTGCAAGGAGGTGTCTAGGAACATTTCCAATGTGAAAGGTAGGGAGTGATAATTCTCCTATCTGAAGTCTAGGCATTCTCTGAGGCAATGAGGAGAAATAAGATGATTTTAAGTAGTGGAAGGACTTACCATATTTCTGTTTGGGAAAGGTTGTATAGGCTCCCCCAGGGTACAGGCTGCATTCCAGAAGGCAAGCCTCACTGGAGGCAGAGCCATCAGTTTAGAGATTCTTATAGTGATGAAATGAGAGTTACAGGTGACCTGAGCCAGACAGACATGGTGAAGGCAGAAGAGAGAAGCATTAAAGAGTCAGAATTGTAGGGGAGGGTTGAGTAGGCAAAGCATAGAGGATTTTTAGGACAATAAAAATACTCTGTATGATATTATAATGATGGATGGATGTCATTATTCATTGATCCAAACCCATAGAATGTACAACACCGAAAGTGAGCCCTAATGTAAGCCATGGACTTTGGATAATTACTGTGTGTCATTGCAGGTTCATCAGTTAAAACCAATGTACCACTCAGGGAGAGGGGCTGTTGATAATGGGGAGGCTATTCATGTTGAGAGCAGAGAGGAAATGGCAAACCTTTGTACCTTTAACTCAATTGCGCTGTGAACCTAAAATTGCTTTTAAGAAATTAAATCTTAAAAAAATAATAAGTAGAAAAAAGTCAGAATTGGTGAAATATAGTGGCCCACTAGACATCAGAGGTGAAGGGATGAAGGAGTCCAGGGTGGTTCCAGGTTTCCAGCTCCAGTAGTAACTGAGGCCATTCATCAAGGCTATCTGCACTATCTCCTGTTATCCTATGATTAATCCCATTCTTGAGATGTTCTGCGCTTTGCATTTGGAAATCACTAAATTCTGAATTAAAAACAAAAAGCATGAAACCTTGGCCAAGTGTTTCAGACATAAAGAGGCAGAAGAGGGGCGCCTGGGTGGCTTAGTCGGTTGAGCGTCCGACTTTCACTTAGGTCATGATCTCGCGGTTCGTGGGTTCGGGCCCCGCGTCGGGCTCTGTGCTGACTGCCAGCTCGGAGCCTGGAGCCTGTTTCAGTCTGTGACTCCCTCTCTCTCTGACCCTCCCCTGCTCACGCTGTCTCTCTCTCTCTCTCTCTCCTAGAAATAAATAAAACATTAAAAATTAAAAAAAAAAAGAGGCAGAAGAAACAAAGTGAGAAGACGTAGCTACTGACAAGTCCTTAAAGGGGAGAAGAGAATAAATGACACAAGTCACTAAATACAGGTCAGTGGTCATTGTCTGGGTCATGGCCAAACAAACAGAAAATATTCTGAGCCTGGAGGTGACAAGGCCTGTCTGTTACCTGCTCCTGTGGCTCATGGGAATGAATGCACTCTTTCAGGATGATAAGATTAGATTAAATCATGTGCACAAGGTTTTACAGCTGGTAAATAGAGAGAGGTTCAAATAATAACATCTAACACTTACGGACCTCTCACTAAGTGTCAAAAACTGTCCTCAGTTCATAGCATGCGTGAATTGATTTAATAAGCCTCCTAATTCTGTGAAGGAGGTGATATTATTATTCTAATTTCATTCATTCATTCATTCATGCATGCATTCATTCATGCATGCATGCATTCCCAGATGAGAAAACTAAGACCCACAAAGGTTCAATAACTTATCCAAAATGGCATATGTGACAAGTGAGGGAAGCTGGGAAGTAGATCTCAGCAACCTGGAACCAAAACTTGCTGTCTTGGCCATTACTCAATACGCCGAGTCTGTCCGTCCAACTTTGAGACTGCTTGCGACACTACTTTTTTTTTTCTGCAATAAAATTTTATTTTATTTTTTTATGTTTATTTTATTTTATTTATTTTATTTTATTTTATTTTTTTTACAAATAGTTTATTGTCAAATTAGTTTCCACATAACACTCAGTGNTTTTAATCTTGATGAGGTCCCAATCACTTATTTTTGCTCTTGATTCCCTTGCTTTTGGGGATAACGACACTACTCTTAACTACAGACCCACATTGTCCTGACACAGGACAGAGACCAGGTGTAAGGGGAGATGGTAAAACCAGTCCAAGTTCAGGGCAGTGAGGCCTGGAGGAGTGGTGTAGCATCTGGAGGCATCTTTGCCCAGTAAGATGGGCCTGTACGGGCCTCTGGATCAAGGGGACCAGACGCAGCAGGACTGACAGCTGCAGTTGGCTCTGGACAATGGCAGGTGAAGGACTGAGAGGTTGCACATTTCCGTCCAAGCTGGAGCAAAGTTGGGGGAGGGATTAGGAGATTGAGGGTGCAGAAGTATATTGAGAGTCTATGAGGGCACTTCACAAAAATCAGGCTTTCTGGGTCTCATGAAATTAATTTTATTTCTATCTTAAGTTTATGCCAGGATATTATTTCTCAGTTGAATTCCTTCGACTACTTCTGTCTCCAAATTATACTTTCATCTTCCTCTTGTAGCCATGCGTTCATTCCACATGGAAACAGGGACTGGAAGCAAACAACCTTATTTCCTGCAGGCTAAGCATGTTGTCGGACTGTTGCCCTTGACCAACAAAAGGAGCACTTTCCTGAGTCTTGTAACCTGTATGAAGTCAGACCTTCTCCCTTAGCCATCAGTCACTGGGTTTGTTTTTCTTTCTTTTTTAAAATTTCTATTTGCTTCATCCTAATTTTGTTTTTAACTGTAGAAATTCAGTGACTATCCAAGTTTAAAAAGCACCAGGGAGCACTAACTTTTACTTCCTGCCTTTGACCTCACCTAACAGGCTCCATCCAAACTTCAGTGACCTTGGGCAAGCCTACTTCCTACTAAGACTCTACTTTCCCTGAAGCTCTATCTGATAGAAGCAGTCTCAGGAACAAGCAGAGGGGAGGTGGGTGGGGATGCATATTTACTGAGCCCCAATACTAATCCTGCAAACACTAGGCATTCTCTAGTTGAATACTCACATTTACAAGGAACTGGATTTCATGCTAAATACTTAACAAAAACCACAGTGGCCTTTAAAAAAGATATATATATATATAATTTATTGTCAAATTGGCTAACATACAGTGTGTAAAGTGTGCTTTTGGTTTTTGGGGTAGATTCCTGTGGTTCATCACTTACATACAACACCCAGTACTCAGCCCAGCAAGTACATTCCTCCATGCCCATCACCCATTTTCCTCTCTCCCCAACCTCCCCCACCATGCACCCTCAGTTTGTTCTCTGTATTTAAGAGCCTCTTATGGTTTGCCTCCCTCCCTCTCTGTTTGTAACTATTTTTTCCCCTTCCCTTCCCCCATGGTCTTCTGTTAAGTTTCTCAAGATCACAGTGGTCTTTTAAAATACAAATCTAAGCCTATCATCTTCCTTCTAAAAACCATTCAAGGGTTTCCCACTGCTCTTAAGATGAAGTTCAAAGTGGAGTTCTTACTGTGGTCTACAAGGGCTCTCTGTGGTCTAGTTTCTGACTATATCTGTAGCCTCACTGCATCACCCCCTCCTCCTTCAACCACTATCTGAACTCTGCTACTCATCTTCAGATCTTGGCTCAGAAGCCATAATATATGGATGGAAGGAGAGTCCAGTGGTTTCAGGCATGGCCCTTCTAGCCAAGCTATCTGGGTTCAAATCCCAGCTCTGGGCCTGGCTGGCCTGGTTGGATCAGGTGCCCATCAGTAAGCCAAGCACTGGCCAAGGTGATGGAATACCCAGGGATGCCTCTGGGGTCCAAGAGTGAAATCAGTTTTATTGTGAGGATGTTGTTTAAAATCAGGGAGAGTGATTCACCAAGGCAAATCAGGAAATGTTGCCCAGGAAGGGAAAGCAGATGTAGGAATAACAAATGTCCACTTTGCTGGTTTTTCCAGACTGTGACCACTGTGCTCCTCTGTGATTCTTGCTTGATTTGTGTATCACATGCACTATTATTTAATTTTCCGCCACTTCCTTTTTGTACTTAGAGCCTTATTTTAAAATAAATGTATTTATATCAGTGCTGTAAATGAAAAACAAATATTACTTGCTATAAATAGGAGGCAATCTTACATATTTTTTACAGTGAAAACAAAACAACGTTATTAAATTCTAGCTAGTGATGGTGGCCTGCTAAAAATGCTCTGGGATTGTGGCCTTGTTCTGTCTTTGTTAAAAAGAGAGATTATCAGGTGTTAGAGAGGCGTAAAGACATACTAACACCAAACTGAGCCTTTCTCCCTGATGTAATCAGAAGGCCTAAGAAAGAATTGAAAAGGAAATTACTTTCTCACTATGTGATTCAATGTGATGTGATGCCATATCCATACAGCATTGAAAAGTCGTTTTCCCATGCCACGTACAATCATCTGGTATACCACCAGCGCTACCTGCTCCACACTTTAGGGAACACTGTTGTAGAGTGTTTGAACTTGGTCAAAATTGTTGAATGAATGGCCAAAAACAGTGAGCCTGAGGACTAGTTGGTTATCAGAGAGGGTGGGAAGCAAAACAGTCAGCACATTTTGACAATAGGAAATTACCTCTTTGTCTAATTAGAACTTTTTGATAAGATAGGAATGGAATTAGTTTAAACCCTCTTGTTTCTCTCCCTGCTTCCCACCAGCTTCCCCTCTTCTAAGTCACATTCTAGTCATTCCAGAAGTCTGCACACTCTTCTCCATGAATGACCCTTCTGCCCAGCCAGAAACCTGACCTCCATTCTTGACACCCCCTATTCCCTCATCTACCTCACCATGACAATTTGCCCCAGCATTTTCAGCCATTTCCACTGTAAATATTTTCTAAAATCTGTCTGTTCCTCTCCACTGCAACCATGGTAGTTCACACCACCATCATCTCCCCTCTGGACTACTACCAGTGTTTCTTATCATGCTGCCTCCTCTTTACCATCATTCCCCGATCCACTTTCCACCTATCATGCAGAATGATCTTTTAAGAAAGTGCATTGGAGCACTCACTGCCTTTCCTTATGATTTCAATGGTTTATTGAGATTGGAATAAAAGCAATAGTTGTCTACTTGACTGTGTCATCTGGACCTGCCTCAGTCTCACACCTCACTTCATCCCACCCACAAAGTCCATCCCTGCATTGGGGCCCCATCATTCTCCTTCCCAGGATCCTAAATCAGGTGTCTCTCAGTTCTTGGAGCCCACACTCTGCCCCAGCTTTTCTTCTGGCTCATTCCTTCTCATTTTTCAATAATGCCTTCCTTTGCCCTCAGTACAAAGTATATAAGGACCCTATTCCTTACCTTTATATCATTTTTCACTGTTTTAACCATACTTGTGTGTATGTGTGTTTACTTGATGTCATATTCCTCCATCTGACTAAAAGCTCCATAGGAGGAGGGAAGAAGTCTGTTTTTCTTACTCACTTTCACATCCCCAACCATTAGCCCAGAGCCGGGCACTCATCCATGTTTGCTGAAAAGCATAAACAAATACTCTCCATAGAGCAAATCATGTCCTTACTGTCTAAAATTGGCTAAGAGGGAAATGCATTGCACCAGAAGAGGATGCTTAACTTATAAGTTAAGCATTAAGTGTAATGAATGTATTTGGTAAGAGATTTGGTAATGGACAAGGTATAATTACGTGGCTATATATGTTTAGGAATGATTTGTATTTTACATTTAGTTGGTGGAAAATTTTAAAAATCTGTTACGTTGGGGAATTCAAGAAAACATGAAGAGTTCATGAAGACATTAGACAAAATGGGCAAGACAACTCAGAGGATGCTACGTGTTCACCTCCTTGAAATCACAGGCGTGAAGTGAGTCATGGACATGGCTGGATTCCAAATTAGTAGAAAAAAGGATCTCACAAATATTAAACCAGTTAACTTGCCCTGTTCCTCCTGCTAATCACACCAGAAATGGACAATCCCCCGACAAATGGAGTGGTAAAACATGGGGTCAAGCTAGCTCCATCTCAGAGAGGAATTGGGTAGAAATAGGTGAAGTTTGGGGAGATTGTGACATCATATGGGGATGACACAGATGGGTAATTAATAAAAAAAAATATATTGAGATTTTGTATTTGGAAACATCATGAGCAAGTTACCCTCCTGCATGTTTCTCCTGCAAGCATGTGATAGCCAGCGTTAATAAATTAATCCCCCCCGGCCCCGATTCTGCTCATCACTGATGCTCCTTGGGAGGGAACCCCATGGGGAGCAGGGCAAGGAAAAGTCAATAGTCTCGACGAGCTTTTAAAAGTCAAACATCTTCTTTCCATTGTGCTGATAAGGCCAGTAGTGCCAGCAGACATGAAATGTAGACAGGATGGGTTCTGATGTGATCAGTACATTCACACTTGTGTGTGGGTCGGTGTATAATCCCCAGAACTTAGTAGTAAGATCACTCTTTGTGAGTGGATCTATTGAAAGCGTCGATGAGAATGAGTTTAACATTAGCACAAGGTCCTAACTAAGTAAACCAGAGCAAACTCTCAGAGGTCTGTTGGAACCAACTCTCAAAGGTCAATTGTTAAATTTTCTGGAATTCTGTGAACTGGTTGTTAAGCACAGACAGTATTAAAAATTAAATTATCTTAACCTACAATTAAATAAATTTTATTACAAACAAAGGTAACAAACACTAAGAACTCATACTTCCTAATTATTTTACATTTTACTACTATCTATGCTCTTGGGGTTATTTACTTCTATTATATCCATAGAGTAGAAACTACTTAACAGTATCCTTACTGTCTCTTCCCCACTCAGGGTCTAGTGACATCATGTTGGTGGCTTGAATTTGGCCAACGTGGAAGTATTTTTACCATGGAAATCAGGAAATGTTACAAATCACCTCTTGATTTATTGTTTTGTTGATTGTCTAGACTTAAGACGGTGACAGAAGAAATGTTAATAATGAAGATTAAACTTGAAAGCCCGTTGCATCTACAAATGTCACATTGGGAACAGCACAAAAACTGAGGAAATATTCTTCCAGTATTTGACAACCATTATCTGGTTCAGCAAAGCAGTCACTCATATCACTGACGAACAAATGGAGTTCCAGTATGCTTTTCTTGTTTCACTTCCATCTTACTCGTTAATGTAAAAGAAAGTATCAGCCAACATCCATGTCACCATTCACCAATTCTTTCCTTAGGTTGGCTATGGGTACAAGCATTCAGCAAAAACCAATGAAAGCATTCTATGAGAATCAATTGGCTATATGGAATTTACAAGAAATAGTGTTACATATTACATTATTTGCAAATTGCATGCAATACATCATTTATGTCAGCAGAATTTTAACAAATTTATGTATATAGGTACACCATGTACATATCTTTTTGAGAGCTGGTACTGAACACTGACCAGCATATCACTTTGTACCTCCCAAACCAAAGCAGAGGAATGAGCATAAGAGGTCACTGGGTTCTAATCAGTGACATTGATAGTACTGGAGAAAGAAATGCCAGTGGAAGAACTTTACAAACCACAAGAGGATCTGCAAAGGGGAATTTCACTCTTTACCCAATCTTGCCCATGTGGGAGGACATGCGGAGACTGGGAGCAATAATATTTAGAGAAATGTTTTCTGCTGGAAGAACAATGGCTTCCTCAGATCTCACCATTGTCTACACCATGCTTTCTCAAACTTGGTGCTATTTTTGGACCAGATAATTCATAGTTGTGAAGGGCTGTCCTGTGCACTGCAAGATATTTAACAACCAACCCCTAACTCTACCCACTGGATGCCAGTAGCACCTCTCCAGCTGTAACAACCAAAAATGTCTGCAGGCCTTGGCCCTGGGGGTAAAATTGCCCATGGTTGAAAATCACTGGCTTTGATGAAGTACGCTTTAATTCCATTGAACTCAACAAATAGTTTTTATCACCTGCTATGTGAGAGGCTCTGTTCTGGGTGATTGGGATACATAAATGAGCAAAACCAACAAGGGGCACGCTCTTATAGAGCTGCCAGTCCACATGCCTTTGATGGCCCACTCAACTGGTTTTCTCCATCATACAGTGAGCTCCTTGAGAGCAGAAATTGTGTCTCAAGATCTTCTGCCTGTTTCAGCACAAAACCTGGCACCCAGGTTGTTGAATTGGAATGATCCCAATACCTCCTTTGGGTGACCACACTGCCTGCCTCTACAACACCACTCCTTGGTGCATTGAGGAGCTCCAGCCGCTCTGCGTTGTTGCAGCTCCCTAGCTTCCCTCTTTCTCTTCAAGATCTTTCTTAATGTGGTACCCTGGCTGTGTTAGTTTTCTGTTGGTATGTAACAACTTACTACAAACATGGCAACTTAAAACAACACCCATTTATTATCTCACGATTTCCACAGATCAGAAATCTAGGCATACCGCAACTGGATTATCTGCCCAGATTCTCATGAGTCTAAAATCAACATGTCAGTTGACTGCATTCTCATCCAGACCTCAGGGCTCTTCTTCCAAATTCATTCAGGATGATAGCAAAATTCAGTCTCTTGCTGGATGACTGGGAGTGTGGGGGGTCATGCTCAGCACCAAGAGCCTGAGCAAGAATCTCTCCTGTCCTTGTCACCTGGGCCACTCCATCTCTGAAACCAGCAGTGGAGAACTTATCACATGTCAGATCCCCCTCATACTTCGAATCTCTCTGACTTTGATCTCTTTCTTCAGTAAGGACCTCAGTTGTTTTGAGGACTTCTATGAGGAGGTCAAGCTCACTGAGGATAGTCTCCCTTCCTTTGCTACATGTGTCTACAACATAGCCTAATTATGGAAGCAATGTCCCATCCTATTCACAGGTACTTCCCACCTTGAGACAGAGGGGGTTACACAAGGTGGGGTCCTGGGGATTGTCTTAGAATTCTATCTGCCACATGTGGGCTCCCCACTCTGCCCAACCCCTCTTCAACTTCACTACCCCAGCCCTCTTGTGTTTTAGGTCTCAGCTTAGGTGACACTATTTGACGACAATAGTTCCCTTTTAATGCTATTTAAATAGCATTAGTTCCTTTTTAATGCCATTTTAATGTTATTTCTAAAAGCTGTGTGCCACACTTTACATTCAGTATTATATTTGCTTTTCACAACAGCCATATGAGATAGGTATTATTTTTATTCTTGGCACTTAGAGTTCCCTCTGCCTAATAATCTTCCAGATAATCTTCATGTTTATTCCTTCACTCCCTCCTGGTCTCCACTCAAATGTCACCTCCTCAGAGAAGCCTTCCCTGATGGCCCTGTCTAAAAACAGTTCATAGTAGAATACCAATTAATGAATGCAGAAGGGATGATGGGATGAGAAAATCACCACATGGCAACAATCATATAAGTAATTGATACAGGCAGGAATCATCTGTGTATGCTAAAACTAGTGAGTAACAGCTTAATGAGGATCAGGATAATTACATAGGCTCAAAATACTTATTAATTATAAAGGAAAATATAGTGATTTTATGATGGAGAAAGCTGGCAGCCCTTACCTTGACTAAAGGATTAGAGTTAATAACACTAGTAATGGCACAAAGCTACCTCATGTACCTCCTAACATGATGTGCTGAGGAGGACACATTACTTCTGTGGTTTTCCTATTTTACCAGATTTGCCAAAATTGAGGAATCACACTGCAAAATAACTAGGCTTTATTCTTCAAAGATGTCAAGGCAAAGAAAGCTGAGCAGGTATCCCTGATTAAAGGAGATTAAAGAGACATGGCAAGTAAGTGAGAGACATGAGATCTGGGATTGGGTCCTGGACCAGAAAAGAGAAGAGTTGTTTTGTTTTGTTTTGTTTTGTTTTGTGTTGCTTAGTATAAGGGACAATATTGGTATAAATGTTAAAATTTTAATAAAGTCTACAGAATAGATAACAGTATTAAGTTATTTTCCTGATTTTGGTAATTGTACTGTGGCTGTATAAAAAAAAATTCTTGCTCTTAGAAATTATACATTGAAGTATTTAGGGGTAAAAGGGCATCATAGAGGCAACCTACTGTTCTGATTAGTTCTGAAAGTAAATTACAAAATAATGATGAAGCAAATGTGGGTAAAATGTTAACCGCTAGGGGACCTGAGTGAAAGGTATACTGGAGCTCCCTATGCTCTTCTTGTAACTTTTCTGTATATTTTAAATTGTTTCTAAATAAAATTTACCAAAAGAAAAGAAAATATAGTAAGAATAGCTCACTGCCCCACCCTTCATGCCTTACTCTGCTTTACTCTTCTGTGTGGCCATTATCACCCTTGGTTAGAGCATGTACTATATCTAACTTTGACAACATCATGTAAAGTAGGTACTGTTGTTATTCTTTGACTTTATAACCTCCTCTGCCTGGAATGCCCTCTTTCCCAGGTCTCTGTAGGTCACTCCCACCTCCTTCTGCCCTCCATTCAGATGTTATTGGTGACATCAACAATGTTAATCTCTTCCTTCAATAGAGTATAAATCCCATGAGAGCAGGAACTTTGTTTTGTGGCTGATCCTCATTTCCTTCTACATAGTAGTTATTCAACAAATATGTGTTCAATGGAACACTCGATTTTAAAATATTTTTAAATGTTTATTTATTTTTGAGAGGAGGGGTGGAGAGAGAGTGCATGGGAAGGGCAGAGGATCTGAAGAAGGCTCTGCACTGACAGCAGTGAGCCTGATTCTAGGTTAGAATCTATGATGATCTGAGCTGAAGTGAGACACTCAACTGACTGAGTCACCCACGTGCCCTGAAATATTTCCATTTTAAAGAAGAGACTTAAAAATATTGTAAGTTGGATCCAGGCTTTGGATTCAGGCAAAATGGTTCTAGAGTTACTATTAACCACTCTGCCTTAGTGGCTCCATTGTTCCAGGAAGCACCTTAGCCTCTGTTACTCCCTTACTCTTGAGTGGGGGCTGGACCTTGTAACTCACTTCTAATGGATAAAATATGACTAAAGCAATGGTATACCTCTTCCATAATTAGGTCTGTTGCAAAAAGTCTGTGACTTCTATCTTTCTGGTACTTTCCTTGCTTTCTTGCTTATTTGCTGCCATAAATCATATTTGTTGTCAGATGATCTATAAAAAGGCCCATGTGGCTAGGAACCAAATAAAGACCTCTAACCAATAGGCAATCTTGCCAACAAACACATAAATATTCACTTTGGAAGTGGATCCTCCCCACTTGGGCCTTCTGATGCAGCAGTAGCCCCAGCAGATGCTTGAATTGCAGCCTGTGAGAGACCCTGAAGCAGAGGAACAGCTGAGCCAAGTTTCTGACCGACAGAAGCTGTGAGTCATTAAGTGTTTTTTTTTATTTTTTTAAATGTTTTATTTATTTCTAGGAGAGACAGCGTGAACAGGGGAGGGTCAGAGAGAGAGGGAGTCACAGACTGAAACAGGCTCCAGGCTCTGAGCTGGCAGTCAGCACAGAGCCCGACGCGGGGCTCGAACCCATGAACCATGAGATCATGACCTAAGCGAAAGTCAGACGCTTAACCGACTAAGCCACCCAGGCGCCCCACATTAAGTGTTGTTTTAAGCCACTATGTTTTGGAGTAATTTGTTATACAGCAATAGAAAACTAATACTACAACCCTCTGTATCTCCACAGCTATGTTCTACTATTACAGAAACATCTTATGTGATACTTATCTGTATTTTCCACCCTCCCATCACTCATCCTATAAGCTCTCTGTGTGCATGGAATGGGGCTAGTTTATCATTTTATTTGTGCTTCATAGCAGGTGACTGTTTCCTACTTGAAGCGCAATAAATGATTGTCAGCAATTATTGAGAAATCCCTCATTAGGAATAAATTGTAGTTGGGTTTATGCGTCAGCATATGAGTTTGGTCAGATCTAAGGACCCTCAAATGCTCTTGAATTTTCAAAACTCAGAAGTACAGCACACATTCACCAGGCTCCCCTTCCCCCAAGAGGCCCCACCTGTGTGGCCAGCTGGCTCCCTAGATGGTGTCTCTCTCAACTTCCTTAGCATCATAATTCTCAAAGCTGATGTTTGGAACACTAAACCACATGAGAGGACAAAGTGACCTGCCCATCCACCTATTCTGATTAATACACTTTTAAACCTCCAAAGAAAAACCATTTCTCCTCCTTCCTTTACACCAAACAAAGATTTAGCCATAAAATTCCAGCTTAGAGTAATCACATCCTGAATCAATGGCTTCTGTTCTGGGTTTTTGTTTTTTTTTTTTTTTTTAAAAGAGAGAGAGCCCTCTAACATGTTCATTTTAATTTTAAAAATGCTATTTTAAATGATAGGGAGCCTTTTAATTCTCTACTCTGGGTTATAAAAAAATAATAGATAGGCAGAAATGTGTTATTAAAGCTATTTTTCTTGGCGTTCTGGTAATTTAATAAACTGCTGAAGCTAAGCCTTGAGACTTTATGATGCAGCAAGAAGACGACTTGTCTGTTGATTAATAGTTTCTGATCATCCCCCACCCAACCCCCCTGCCTCCTGGGGTGATTCCTGAAGGACAACGGGTGATTTCTAAGGAGTGGAGATTTGGAGAAATGTTATGCAAAAATGTCTTGTTCAAGAAAATTTAATCTCCAGGAACATCCACACACCATTCTCTAGAATTTGGGGTGCTAGGGAGCTGGTTGAGGTAGGTCCCAGAAGGTAATGCTTAGGGTGGTCACTTCCATATCTGACAACTTCAGAGCATTTGACCAATGTCAAGGACACTACTGGGGAATGTCTGAGTGTGCTCAGGCTGCCATGACAAAATACCACAGACTGGGTGGCTTAAAGACAGATAATTATTTCTCACAGCTCTGGAAGCCTAGGGTCAAGGTGCTGACAAGGTGGGTTTCATTCTGAGGCCTCTTCTTTTGGGTGGTAGGCAGATGCCATCTTGCTATGGGCTCACATGACCCCTTTGTGTGCATGCGGAGAAACAGAGCAAGCTCTCTGGTGCCACTTCTAATATGGGCACTATTCCCATCATGAGAGCCTCACCCACATGACCTCATCTGACCCTAATTGCCTCCCAAAAGGCTTCCTTTCCAAATAGCATCATATTGGGAATCGGGCCTTCAACATATGAACTTGTGAGGGACACAAACATTCAGTCCATTACAAGACTATTATTAAGTTATTATTATTATTAGCTATTAATATTAACATTAACTGCTATTAATAATGGTTATTAAATATTGTTCAGTTATTAAGTCTTCATTACTTGGTTTCAAATGAACTCCCAATGATCCTGAACCTCTGCAAACCTCTCTTCTGTTTGGTCTGCTGTCTTTCTGTTAGGCTCTGTTGAGAAGGGGTACTAAAGGGAGTCCCAAGGCTGGAGGAGATAGATCAGGCTTGTTTGTTCTTATTTCACTCCGATACTGGTCAGCATAGCAATGCCAATATTTTCCAATAGCAACAGTTGTACCCAGGTTGCCATTTTTTCATCACTTGTCGAATCAGCCTCACTGTGCCTTCTTAGAACACCAACACCAGTAGACTGATATCTCCTCCTAAGAGGTCTGCATTCCTACCCCAAGGACCCCTTCTTCTGAATCTATACACCAACACCAGCTGAACAGTCCCTGGTTCCCAGGCCCAGATAGCTGAGTTTCAACTCCTCGTGCTCCTCCTCTGAGCTTTTAAGTTTTTTTTTAATTTATTAAAACATTTATTCAGTTTTGAGAGACAGAGAGAGACAGTGAATGAGCAGGGGAAGGGGAGATAGAAAGGGAGACAAAGAATCCAAAGCAGTCTCCAGGCTCTGAGCTGTTAGCACAGAGCCCAATGTGAAGCTTGAACTCACTGACTGCAAGATCATGACCTGAGTTGAAGCTGGACACTTAACCTGCTGAGCCACCCAGGCAATCCTGGGCTTCTAAGTTTTAATAATTCCATCCTCTTCTCTTTGGATGGTATCTGCTTTCTGCAGTTGCTACTTCTGTGTTATCCTTGAATTCCATTTCTTTTCTTTTCTTTTTTAGTTTTCCAATAGAGAATTAGTAATTATTTACTTACATTAAATTCTATTAAAATAACTGAAGTGGCTCTGTCTTCTGTCCGGGCCCTGACTAATAGTGGGGACTTGACCTCATTCATTTGACAGGAAGATGTAATCCTTTAAAATGTAGACTATTTTAGCATTTTCTAGGCCTGTTTCTCTCCTTGTAAAGGAAAGCAACTGGTAAATACATTTCCTGTATGAGACTAACCTCACTAAGTCAAGTTTCTCCTTCTCCTTTTGGGAACTGCTTAGTTGTATGACCGCGACAAGGGAATCTTCCTTGTTGGAAAGTTTTCTTTATTTATAGTCAGCTAACTCTGTGATGGCAGAGAATAGGATTGTCCAACTGTGTAACTCAGCACCTGGCCCAATGCCCAATGTACGAGGGAGGTAGTCAATAAAATCCTACTATGTGATGTATGAATGGATGGATGGATGGATGGATGGATGGATGGAAAGGGGACATTTATCTGATCTCAAAAACATTTAGTAGTGGGATGAAAAAATCCTTTTTGGAGAAATGGTGTTCCTTTTTAAGTATGTGAATTAGAATTAGGTTTGGCTATGTGGGAAAGAAATCTATCTAACAGTGGCTTTTTAAAAAAATTTCTTTATTTCTGAGAGAGAGAAAGAGAGAGAGAGAGAAAGAAAGAGAGTGAGAGAGAGAGAGAGAGTGTGAGCAGGGGAGGGTCAGAGCGAGAGGGAGACAAAGAATCTGAAACAGGCTCCAGGCTTTGAGCTGGCTGTCAGCACAGAGCCCGATGTGGGGCTCAAACCCATGAACTGTGAGATCATGACCTGAGCCGAAGTGAGATGCTTAATCGACTGAGCCACCCAGGCGCCCCTAACAGTGCTTTTAAAAGGAGTTCACTTTCTTCTCACAGAAGCAAAGTCTGGAGACAGACACTCCAGGGTTGGTCCAGCACTTCCACTATTATTACAGGCTCTCTTCCATCTTCTTGCTCTACCGACCAACTTCATACTGTAGCTTTGACCTCCAGAAATCACACAAAACACTTTGCCTACATCTCATTTGGTTAGAACTTGGTCACATATTTTGGATGGACGTGTGACAATCTGAAAAATGGAGTTCTATTACTAAGGAAGAAGGAGGAGATGCGTGGTAACTGGAAAGCCTGTTGTACAGAGGAACAAATAACACAAAACTGAGGATGCTTTCCTAAAGAAGGAAGGCTCGGAGAACCTGAAGTCCTGGAGGATGAGTTACAAGGCTGAGAGTTGATTGATCCCCTTGCTTCAGAGGACCCCTCCCTTCTGGGGCTGCTTCCCTCCCAAGTCTGCAGTTCACACCTCCCACTTCTTATGACAATGGCTTCACACTGGAAGATGACTTCGTTGTTGGAAAACTTAATAGTCATTAACCATATGATATAAGATCCAACAAAGGTCATTCACTCTGGGCTGTCTTCATATAAAAAGAGAAGTGAGAGGAAAGTGGGTAAGAACATTGAGTCACTTACTATGTGACCTTAAATAAAATACTTAATCATTTTGAACCTCAGTTTCTGCATATGTAAGACACATACTACAGTTACTATGAACATTACATCAGGTAATAAAGGTGATATATACAACAACGTGCCTGCTCCATTGCAAGTGCTCCATTGTTAATAGCTGTTATTATTTTATTAAGTATGTCTGAAACCCACAAAAACATGCTACTACTCAACTTTGTTGCTTAAACCCCACATGCACTATCATTAGTTTTGAGATTTGCAAATAAAGTATATTCTGGGATAGGAGACTGGGGGTTAGGACTTGAGAACATATCAGATGAGAATCAGATGCTAAAAGAGATCAGATGCTAAAAGAGGAACCAGAAATGCTAAAAGAGCAGACATCACTAACAGAGTGATCTAACACTCTGAACTGGGGTGGGCATCCTGCTATGTGCTCTCATATATCCCCATAATAACCTCATTACTTTTCACAGTAACTGTGATCTAATGTCTAAGCCTATGACACACAGGGGCAGGCACTGTGTCTGTCTTGCTCACTGCACGTCCATAAGAGTCTCAGTGACTATGTGCTAAATCAATGGAAAGGAGAGTTGGTTGGAAGGGACACAGAGAAGAGCAGTAGTTTCCAGCTCCTCCCCGGACCTCACTGTCCCAAACCAGGGCAAGCACTCAGGCTCCCTTTTCCCCATTCCCAACCATTTCTAGAATTCCCTGAAAGGTGAGCAGAGTCGGTGAGTGCAATGCATTGGAAAGGCATTGGGCATTGGCTGCAGCCTTCCATTAACTGTCTCTTTCTAATTAATTTTTTAGGGAAAAAATGAATTTCTTAGGGAAAATCTGATTCTCGGGCATCCTGGGATGGAAGCTTAGATAGTGGGCTCTGTGTCAGAATGCAGCTCAATATAATTCAACGAGCATTTTTGACACCCACTATGTGCCAGTCACCATGCTAGAGGATATTCTACATACAGTTTCTCTTTTCAATAAATGCTTCTTTTTATACATATGGGTTAAAAACTAACATAGTGCTAAGAAGATCATAAACAAGGCAGGGATTCCTGTACCTCCATCCCTCCCAAACCCATTCTACTTCTCATAGGCAACTGCTCCAATTCTGTTGGCTCTTTATTTTGGGATTTACCTCCACATTTGTAGATAATAATGTGTATTCTACTCTCTGGAATCATCCATTTTATCTTTTTAAATTTTTTTAATGTTTTCTTTCTTTCTGAGAGGGAGACACAGCGTGAGCAGGGGAGGGTCAGAGAGAGAGGGAGGTACAGAATCTGAAGCAGACTCCAGGCTCTGAGCTGGCTGTCAGCACAGAGCCCGATGCAGGGCTTGAACCCGCAAACCGTGAGATCATGACCTGAGCTGAAGTCAGACACTTAACTGACTGAGCCACCCAGGGGCCCCAATGTCTTATTTATTTCTGAGAGAGAATGAGAGAGAGAGAGAGAGAGAGAGAGAGAGAAAGAGAGAGAGAGACAGCATGAGCAGGGGAGAGTCAGAGAGAGAGGGAAACACAGAATCTGAAACAGACTCCAGGCTCTGAGCTGTCAGCACAGAGCCCAATGTGGGGCTCGAACCCACAAAACACGAGATCATGACCTGAGATGAAGTCGGATGCTTAACCGACTGATCCACCCAGGCGCCCCTTGGATTCATCCATTTTAGGTATTATGTACTGACTTCCTCTTATGGTAAGTGAGGATTTTAGCTTTATTCACGCCTCTCTTCTCACCTCCACTCTTTCACTACAGTTATAACACAATTTTTGGTAAAGTCTATATTTGAGCTTTTTATTATTATGACCACGTAAATATTGTCCACTGCCAAGTTAACAGTTGTTCCATTTTTCACTTGAATTTACAGCTAAGTCTTCCCATCCCCACCGATTGCTATAAAACAACTCTCAGTACAATTTTCTACACGGTCAATTCTGTCAGGATAATCTGGCATTTTCTTTTTCTCCAGCCCCTTGGGCCCACTGTGGACATACCTCCTTAGGTCTCCAGCATCCTGCTACTGTCTGGATGGGTGGTAGTGGCTTCCCAGGCTCTGCCACATGGTTCTGAGCTGAGACCTTCCTCTCTTATCACTACAGATGCCTCCTTAGCCTCCCTCCTGCTCATGTCCCATTGGATACTTGCTTCCTAGATTCTATGTCTTTTTCAGTTTATCTACTTAACAGAGCACATCCTCCTTTAATTTGTTGACAAAGGTGCAAAGAGGTAACATTGTTGAGATTTCGCATGTCTATTAACACCTCCATTCTACTTTTACAGATAAAAATTGAGTTTTAAAATTCTAGGTCACCCACNGCACTTTGGGGATGAGCACTGAGTGTTATGTGGAAACTAATTTGACAATAAACTATTTGTAAAAAAATAAAAATAAAAAAAATAAAATTCTAGGTCAAAGATCATTTCCAATCTAAGAAAGGGCAGCTTTGTCCTGGGATCACCATGTTACTGTTGAGAAATCTGATCCCGTTCTGATTCTTGCACATTTGTATGTGAGCGGGATTTTCTGAAATTAGACTCCTACCTTTATCCCTGATATTCTAAAATTTTAGTGATATGCCTGGGGGTTAGATCTCTAATTCATTTTGCTTAGCACTGGTCTGGACCATTATATCTGGGAAATTTTCTTGTGCTTTTCTGTTAATACTACCTTCCCCTTTATCTTCACTATTCTGCCTAGAACTCTTGTTAGCCAGAGATCTTGTGTCCTGGATTGATCCTCTCATTTTCTCATGCTTTATCTCCTATAATCCATCCCTGTGCCTTTTTTTAGTTCTCTTTTCCATGAGATCTCTCTGATGTTAGCTTCCAACTTTTTTCACTAAAAAACAACTATCACTGCTTTAATTTCAAAAGCACTTTCTTGTTCTGATTTTTAAAAATAAGTATACAGCACATTTTCTTATTTTTTAAATGTACTATCTTATCTCTCTGAGAATATTATGATCTGTCTCCTTTTTGGTTCCTTTTTACCTTTGTTTTGATCCATTTCTCTTTTTTTGTTGGAGATTGTCTATTTCTATTAAGACTTAGGTCTTTGTTTTTAGGAGCCTGGGTGGTTCAGTCAGTTAAGTGTCTGACTCCGGATTTTGGTTCAGGTCATGATCTCACGGTCATGAGATCAAGCCCTGTGTCAGGCTCTGTGCTGGGCATGGAGTCTTTAAAAAGTTGACTGGCAGCTCTTTGTGATGGGTATAATCATAGGATAATTTTCATTGCTTCCTTCAAGTGCCTTTGGGATAGTTCAGTTTCTCCAGAGGACGCCCCCGCTCAAACTCCTGCCTCTTGGTTAAAACTTAGACGCTGGCATTGGATGTGCATGTGTATTTTGCTTAATCCCCATTTTAAATCTGGATTCTCAGTTCCACGATCCTTATGCATGGTCTCCAAGTTTCCCCAGAGAAAATGTCTCTTGTCTGCTGTAGAACTGTCCATGGCCCCTCGCTTTGTGCGGACAGGATAGAACCTAGCGTCTGCATCATGTCCTCGTTTTCATCCCTCTCCAACCTGCCTTTCATGATGTCCAGTACCGAGCACCTACTGAGACCTTCAGGGTTCTGCAGAAAATTGTTTATTTCTTGTTGATCAGTTTCCTTCAGCGGCATCTCAGCATGATCTTCCCCTGTTCCACTGAGATATTTACCATTCCTCTAACCCATTTCTGCCCCTATATCTAGTGGATGGGATTGCTGACTTCTAGTCTCACTGAGGAGTTCATATAGGTTTTCTTGTTGATCTTGCTATTTGGGGGGCAATATCAAGAGAAGAGGGACAGAAACATCCTCACTCCACCTTTGTAAAACCACATGTCTGCATTAAATAGACATTAAATCTATATCAAGTCTACATTCTCTTTTAGTCTTCACCACTATTCACATAGCCATTAATAGAGCTGAGGTTTAGAGAGGTTAAGTTCTCTGACCAAGGTCAATGTTGGAAAGTGGCTTAGACCCCAGGTCAGGCCAAAGGCAAATCGATGCTTTTTCTCTTACTCTCTCTCATCTCCAAACACCTTGAGATAGAGAGAGAGTGGTAAACTATGGTCCAGCTGGGAGTTAATACCTGGAGATATAACGTCAAGAAGCCCTTCAGGAAAGAAAAGGGCTCCTGAATTTGTCAGAACTCCTTGGCAACTAATGTCTGTCAGAGCCCATGGAGAATCTAGACTGTTAGCCAAACAAACAAAAAAAGATATACTAATAGGGTCCAGCCTTGGGGAAAGGGGCTAAAGAACTCAGGGGGAATCCCAGACTCAGACCATGGAGCTAGAGAGAGGGCCTAAGTCCTAATAGAACTTAGAAGATAAATTGATTTCCAGGTTCCCAACAGGAAAGGCCAGTGAGGCTACTGGTGTCATACTGTAAGGGCAAGAGTCGTGGTCTTGTAAGCACAGGGCTAAGGCTACCCCCAGACATCGGTGACTTCCAGACCCCAACCGGTCATTGCTATCAGGATTGGGCTCAGCCAGGGTGGGGTTGAGCTTTGAGGTAACTAATAAGATTAGTAACAGAGCAACTTATAACTAACACTATTGGCCTCTTGTATGTGCATAGCTCATTTTTTGGACCCAAGAGTAGGTCCTGACATTAACTCTATTTAATTTCATCTTGTTAGAGTTTGCTAAAGGATGACCCCTGGGTTTCATTTCACAGACCATACCTGATCAGGGATGACCCCCTGGACCACCATAGGGAGAATGATTCTGTGGCTTTGTCCAGGCTGAGGGGAACTTCTGCTTAGTGATGCCACCTGCCATGGGTATAGGGAAGTTTAGTACATGTGCTATTGCTGATCGACACCATCTTCTCTTTCCAGAAGTGTGTCCTCCACACGTATGGTCAGTATGCTCTCAACACCCTTGTTCAAGTCACTGATTGAAGCTGATCAAGATAGATTGAAGGGAAGTGCCATCAGGTACAGTTTTGAGATTGGCCTGGAGCTTGGCACTGATGTACTGGATATAGTCCGCCATGTTTAGGATTGTTTTTGGAATTGATTTCCAGATCACATTTTCCCATCTTGTGTCTACGAGAGACTTTTCCTGTAAAATAGCCACCTGAGGAGGGTGCTCTTCTTTTCTGTCCACTCCTGAGATGCAAAAATTGGAATGCTGAGAAGTGAATGGGCCACTGAAGAGAAGATCCTTCAGTTTATGATCCCTGGGGTCCCATATTTAGACAGCAGCAGCACTTTGAGGACTCCAGCCTGTGGTTTCTTGTCATGTCCTGGGTAAACGCTGTGTCTCGTGCATGAGAGAAATGAGCAGTGAAGAGAACACAGAACATCACAAAAATAAATAGGCACACTCCATTTCAAGCAGCTCACACTTTTATCATAAAATACAAACTATCTAAAATTATGTGTCTTACTTCTATTTTACCAACAACAACAAAACAAAAATCACTCATGTCAGCTAAATATAGGTGCATATGTGGTTGAGCAGGTGTAGCGGGTGGTGTGTGTGAGGAGGGCTATGTGTATGGGAGAGTTGGTCAAAAGATGAGTCTGGTCTTGCTGTTTTCTGCCTGTGACCTGGTCAGAGCCTTGGCTTCCCAAACTTCATGCCATGCTGTTAATACAGAATCCAGAATTCCAGAGCCCTTAGCCCTGATCTAAAGGCTAAGATAGGAAGACAGAGAAGAGAAGACCATCTAAAAATTTATGCCATTCCCACTGGAGGAAAAATAGGGGCTGTTCATCAGGGACCCACCAGCCGTTGAGCCGAACCTGGAAGAGAAAGAAGACAGTTTCATCAGCTGTCATGATGAAACTCCTGATGTTAGCAGAGATATTAGGAAAAGTAATACATTAATTTTGTGGCTGTCAAGGGCTGGGTAGATCATGACAGGCTTGAAGGCTTAACGCGTTAGCATGATAAAAAAAAAAAAGCTTTGGCTCTGGGAAAATAAAATATTAAAATGATCCAATTGGAAGACAATAGAGTGCTTCTTTTGCCACTTCCTTAGGGCAAAGAGCCTCTGGCAGCCTGTAAGGGACTGCCTCTCTAGGGCCAGTGTTCCCCCAATCTCCAGGACCACACAGCAGGGAGCCTCTCTGGATCTGAGCACCTTACCTGCGGGCTGAAAGCCATTCTACCTGCCTTAGAGGACCAGGCGTGTCCTTCAGGAATTCCACAATATCACAGAACTCAGGGCCATGTCCCATTGGGAGATTCCAGAGTCTAGATCATCCCAGGGCCCCCTCTCCCCTTCATCAGCACCAAACGAAATCGGGCTTTTCGTTTCAACACCAGTGTGAGGAATAAGTGCTGAGATGTCACTGAGTGTCTGGACCTTCATTTAGACCCTCAGGGAAGGAAGAGCTGAGAGCATTTGAGTCTCACATTCCAAGTGCAGAGATACGCACCACTCCCGTTCGTACTTCAAAAGAGAGTTCAAAAGCCATTTCTTCAGTGACCTCTTCCCTGACCTCTCACACTTCTGGGATCTATAGCAATTTTTTCACCCATCTGCTAGGATACTTTGAATGAATGGGAACGGAGCTCAGTACAAATCGCAGCGGAACAAATGGCTAGATTTAGTCTAATCCAGGGATTCTCGGTCCCTTTTCAGCTGGGCAGATGCATATTACAGAAGATGTTCACGTTCGCCACACGCTCCCATGAATTAATGAAATGAGAAAAGGCAAGGGATAGGGGAGGTAAGAAGTAATGGGAACAAACCACCGCGTTAATTTGTAATGCCTCAGCTGGTATCGGTGTCTCTCGCTCGCTGTGTCATGGGCAAGCTAGGCTTTGGGTTAGTTTGATTCCCCTTCCATTAAATAAATTCTAGGAGAGCAGGGACCTTGTCCGGACTATTTGCCACTTCACGTGACCTGGCACAAGGGAGATGCCTCATGAACAATGACGCTGGCTGTAACCCCACCTGACCCCACCTCCTTTTCTCTCTTCCAAAAATCATGTTGGAAAAGAAATGATTGAAAGTGATATTACAGGGATACACTGGATTCCACTCTGATTTACAAAATAAAAGCCATACATAGTCCATACTTCAGCATTTAATAATTATTGGTAACAAACTACTCAGGACACACCTCATATCTGACTGCCACACCCCAGGCATCTGTGCCATTCAGGTTGGGAACTTCTGATGGGTTCAACTGCCAAGGGCATGGTTTGGACAGGACATCCTTTGGAGGGCCAGGAGGAGAGGTAATCCCCATGGACTACAGTTATCAAGGAGTGATTCCTAGAGGAAGAGGAGGAGCTTGAACTGTCTTGAGCACGGCCAACTGTCCTGGTTTGCCTGCAACAGTCTCTACACTGGCATTTCCAGGGTGATTATTATTCGTACTCCTTTTAGTTCTCAAACTTATTATTGTTTGGAAGATAAATTGCATGGTTATCCTACCCT
Source organism: Crocuta crocuta (assembly GCF_008692635.1). Classification (NCBI taxonomy): domain Eukaryota; kingdom Metazoa; phylum Chordata; class Mammalia; order Carnivora; family Hyaenidae; genus Crocuta; species Crocuta crocuta. The sequence continues at coordinate 1,380,334 of NW_027530853.1, read as the reverse complement.
GATGGGTGAACGTATGCAAACTGATTTGGCATAGGGAGGGGATGGCTTGGCTCCTCCTTTCCTAAGAGCCACCTGCTCCTTCCTCTCCCGCTTCATATAGTTTAGTCTCTTGGTTCGCTTCTTTGCTCCTGACCCTGCTTGTCTCCCAGACTACACTCTTCCCCGAGGATGTTGCATGCTTCCTGCCCAGGGCGACCTCTCCTAGACCTGTTCCACCCAGATCACTGGGAACCCCAGACACTACTGTCATGCTTGGCACTCCCTGCATCCCAGCACACGGTGCCCACATTGCTCTGTGATCCCTCCCTCTTCCCTCCAGGAAACACCTCTTCCTTGGCCTCCGGTACTCCACACTCACCTATTCCTTCACTCACCTCACTAACATTCCCTCTTAAGAGTCTCTGCTGGGTGCTCCACATCTCCCCAAACTCCCTACCCATAGGAGGCCCAGGGCTCAGTCCTTGGGCCTCATCTCTTCTTGATGCACACATACTCCCTGGGCAATCTCATCCCACCCTGTATCTTTAAATATCATCTATATGCTAATGACTCCTGAATTTATATTGCCAGCCCCAGCCTCTCCCCTGAGCCCCAGACTCACATATCGACCTTCCTGTCAACAGCCCCACTCATATGTCTAACGGGCATCTCAAATTTTGCATATCCAAAGCCAAACCGCATCAATAGACCGTCTTTAAGAGTCATCTTGACCTTAGTATTTTGGCATTTCCACTTGTTCAAATCAAAAGCCGAAGAATCATCCTTGGCTTCTCTCTTTCCCTCCTTCCACATCCTGCCATCATCAAGTCCTGTGAATTCGACCAAAAAAATAAATACTCCAGATCTTTGCACTTATCTCCTTCCCACAGTCTCTGCCCTGGTCTACACCGCCAGCACCTCTGACTCCAACAGCTGTCAGGGCTCCTATCCTGCTCCCCTACACCAGCTCTTGGCCCGTGGTCCAGTTCCGTCCATTGGCCAACATCCCCCTCTTTAGATGGAGAATTAGAACATGTCCTCCAAAGGTTAAAAGCGTTAATGGCTTCCCACTGCTCTTAAAGCCCCTCACCAGGCTCACCAGGCCCTATCTAGTTTGGCCCTGCTTCTTCTCAGATTTCAATCCCACCCACTCCGTCTCCGACTCACCATGCTCCAGGAACATTTCCTACCTCATGGCCACTGAGCTTTGTATTCTTTCTGCCCATAGTGCTCATCACCCGTATATATTCTCTCATTTCATTTAGATCTCTCTGCTCAGGAGACATCCCTTCATGCTCTCCCTCCTAACCTCTGGCCCCTGACATGTGTGCTGCTTGTTTATTTCAGAATTGTTTCCTCTTTCCTCTGGAATGAGAGAAGGAAAATCTTTGCTTTGTTCCATCCAGGAGCCGCTGCCTAGGAGAGTGCCAGGCACACACAAGGTCCTCAATAAACATCTTTTGAATGACCAAATCACCCCTTTGTCAGGGGACGGGGGGGAGACCTGGGCCTACACCCACCTTGCCTCACTTTTCCCATCTCACTTTCCTGAGCATGAATATCAGTTGAAGATTTGGTGGGTGGGAATGAGCGGCGGTGTGTTATTAAAACAACAAACATTAATTTATGGCTGACCAGCAGGTAAAATGTGTGTGGAATTATCAGCTAAAAGGTTGAGTCTGTGTTGGCTGCTTGCTGTTAAGTCCTTATCCTCTGCCGTTTGGGGCATTTCGGTGGAAACGTGTGAGGAACTCTGATAAGCAATGGAAGCCCCTTCAGCAGGCCTGTTAACAAAGTCAATGGGATGTTGGAGAGAGAGAGATTAGCCGGGGAAGGAGCTCAGGGTGCAGGAAGTGGGGGTAGAATGCTGTAAGAAGATCACCTGGCCATGTCCTGTTGTAAACCAAGCAAACGGGTAAAGGCAGATGTGTCATGCTCTACTACCTGCCACCTGCTGCAGACAGTGTGCCCGTCATCCACTACCGCTCTGCAGCTACGTGTCTGCAACCAGACTGCGGGGCCCAGCCCCCAAAAGGGCCCACAAAAGGGGCCTGGCAGGCCTCAGACCAGCCTCCCCTCCACACCAGGCCCGTCCATGACACGCATAGCCCCCCACGTAGCACAGGGCCCCTCCCTCCCTTCAGCCCATGGAACACGGGCACCAACAACACACCAGCGAGGCCCAGAGCACTCGCCTCCTCTCCCTGGCAGCTCTCTGGGTTCCAGGTGGACTTCCAGTGTGGGCTGAGGACTCACCCGTACGCCTGGGGGACAAGGTACTGCGGCCCATCTCCTGCCATGGGGGAAGGGTCTCGAGGGTTGGTGGACAGCTTGGGAGGTGTCCTCTGAGGGTACGGATAGTTGGGCTGCACAAAGGGGATGTAGCTCAGCAGTGGGGTGTAGGAAGAGCGGAAGATCTGCTGTCCCATCTGCTGTGGATTGTACGGTGTCACCTGCAGGTCAGAGATGAGAGAGGGGTGGGGTCCTGCAGAGCCCACTGCTTCCAAACCTCATAGTTCCTAGCTCTAACCCCAACTCTAATCCCAGATGCATCTCCCCCGCAGCCCCTTGCCCCTCAGTCACTGTGGGTATACAGAAGGCAATGGGAAAGTCACAGGGCTAAGCTTCTGTGTCTGACTGGCATGGTACTCAATTTATCTGAGCCTCAGTCTCTTCATCTGTAGAATGGGCAAACACTCCCCTCACTATGTGGGGATTGAGTCCATTGATATAAGTAAAGAGACTGGCACATAATAAATAGTAGGTAAATTTTATTTCCATTCTCTGCCCTGCCTCGCTACCTGTTCCTCTGTTAATAACCATCCCCAAAAGCCCTTGCCTTTTACTTTTACTATGTCAAAAAAAAAAAAAGCTGTTGAGATTTATTTATTTATTCCTCCTTGGCTTCTATGTCAGGATCTCAACAGATTCCAAGTGCAAAGCAGTCCTGCCCAGTGGAAATGTCCGTGACAGGTGATGGGGACGCCCTGTATCTGCACCGCCCCGTACGCTGGCCCCATGGGGCTATTGACTGACTACTTGAAATGTGGCTGCTGTGAATGAGAAACTGAATTTTAAACTTTACTTAATTTTAATTGATTTAAGTTTAAATAGCCACATGTGGCTAGTGGTTACAGTTCTGCACAGCGTGAATCTAGGAGAAAGGGCACAAAAAGACGAAGGGATTCAGATCAAACTCTGGAGAGAATTGGGAGCTCAGTGGGGTTTCGGACGTACTGGCTGCGACTCCCACCAAGAACCAGGGGTCCCACTCTCTTACCCCCCACAAGCCAGGGACCCTATGTGCCTTATCTACTGATATTTTCTCAGCCTTACGACAGTGCCTGGAACACAGTAACTGCTCAATAAACCTATGTTAAATGAATGAGCACAAGAAAGAAAGAGAGAAGAAGAGGAGAGAGGAAAATAGAGGCCACTAAGTGTCTGCTTGAATACCTAAAATGATGGGAAGCTCATTACACATTAAGCACTGTGTTCTGCTACTGACAGCTCCAAATGTCAGAAAACCCTCTCTTGTATGGAGCTGACAGCCACCCTCCTGTGTGCTGAAGGGAGGTTCAGTCAAAACTGGGGAGACTTCTGGGTTTCCTCTTTGAAAGCAAGAGTCTGGGGTCCAAACTGCTTGGGGATTCAGCACACTGACAGCCCTCTCTCCAACACTGCACATCCTTATCCAATTAAAAAAAAAAACAAACACAAAAACTCAGAAAGGCTAGGGCTTATTGAGTGCTTAGGGCAAGCCCGGTCCCTCATACAGATTCTCCCACTCAAACTCCAAACAGCCCTGAGGCAGGACCATTACTATCCCCACTTTAGGGATGAAGCAAGAGGGTTCAGAGACGACTTTGCTCAGTAAAGTGCTTCAAGGTGTCCGAGTTGCCGGGGCAAGCCCCAAGGCATACCGCTACACTGCACTTCTGTGGGTGCTCCTTCTGGAAGCCTGAGTCCCTGTCCCGGCCCTCCCCAAGCCTCCCCCAGAGGATACATGGGACCAGGTGATGCTGGACGTGGGCCCCAAAACCCCAAGATGATGAACTAAAAGTCAGAAAGAGCCAAGAGCTCACAGAGAGAATCCAAGAGCTCTCAGGACAGACGCCTGCAAGAAAATGGCAGAAAATCCACCTGCTTTTCCTGGGGGGAGGGGGCGGCTGGAGCCCCGGACCTGGGAGGGGACTGACACGAGAGAGGAGATGGGCGTCCTACGGCTTATACAAGCTTTCTTCAGAGAGGGGCCCTAACTACATGTAACGACTAAACCCCATGAAACGGCCGTGTATGCCTCTCTGCAAGCAGCTCCCAGATACACTTTGCTGACAAAAGCAATGATAAAACAGTGTGCCCAGAAAGCCGCATTTGTACAGAATGTCTGTATAAATAGATGCCACTGGAAAGATGCTTAAGGACTCAGCAATAGTGGATATGAGATTTTTTAAAATTTTGTACCATGTTCTTATATTACTTTTTCACATGCACACCCAGAAGGTCGTGTCTGTGTGTGCTCTCTGGAGCTAGGTGGACGGTATCACTGTGGGGTGGGGGTGAGTGATTGAGATTCTGGAAGCCAGACGGTCTCTTTTCTCTACTCTTCAGGATACAGAGCGCCTCCTGACAGAGAAGCAGTTCTGGCCCGCCTGATAAAGTAGCCTCTACCTGTGGGCCCTTCTCTATGCTCTGGAACATTCCAACATACTTCAGGCCAGGGGTACAGTTTGCAGAGAAAGGGTGGGGCTCCCTGGGTGTGGGGGGAGGGGGGGAAGAGAGCAGAGAAGTGTAAGTCTGAGTGTGGGGCCTGTCCACCTGTGTGTGAGGGGCCAAGACCAGCCTGGGGATGAAGAGCAGTATCAGCTTCTCTCCTCCCTCCTCTGTTTCTGCCCCAAGACTCTCAGTCTCTCTGAACACACTTGTGTGTGCAGCTTGGGGGCATGCACATAACTATATCCTCATGTGTGTCTCCTCTGTGTGTGTGCATTTGTCTCTGCTGCTTTATCCTGATACTGTGTGTTTGTGTATCTGTGTACAAGAGCCAGTAAACCATGGCCATTGGCAGCATGGACACTGAAGCTGAGCTGCCCAAGGTCAAACTCTCATTTTGCCATCGTGTGATTTTTTTTTTAACTTTTTAATGTTTATTTATTTTTGAGAGAGAGAGAGAGAGAGAATGAGCATGGGAGGGGCAGAGACAGAGATGGAGACACAGAATCTGAAGTGGGATCCAGGCTTCAAGCTGTCAGCACAAAGCCTAAAGCGAGACTCGAACTCACAAGCCGTGAGATCATGACCTGAGCTGAAGTCCGACACCTAACCAACTGAGCCACCCAGAGACCCCTGCCATTATGATTTTTCAAGCAGATATCTGCTACCTATGGAAGTGGGGGTGGCAGATTTAGCAAACAAACAAAAAAGATATCCAGTTAAATCTGAGTTTCAGATAAACAGCAAATAATTTTTTAATATCGGGTGGCCCATGATATTTGGAGCTAACTTATACTAAAACTTTATCTACCAGTATCTGAAATTTAAGTTCAACTGGGTGTCTTGTATTTTAACTGACACAGGGAGGGACATGAAAGGATGTGACCCCCCAGCCCCAGTGATGCCGGGCAAACCCACGTGACTTTCTTTGGCCAGTGGAGAGCAGGTGCACATTGCCACGTGCGAGCTCCAAGCTGAGGCTCTCTGAGGCATTACGTGTTTCCGCTCACCCCTCTGTCACCCACCACGGCAGGAGCCAAAGCTACCATGCCTTCAACGTGGTCCCAAACAGGCTTGAACCCAACCCCAGCCCGGCTCAACCAACCTGTAGGCCTATCAGGGAAAAATAAGTATTTATTGTTGAAAGCCTCTGAGGTACTGAGGCCGTTTGTTGCCCTAGGAAACGCTAACTAATATGTTAACTTTATGACCTTGGGCACGTTATTTAATCTCTCTGTGCCTCAGTGTCCTCATCTTTAACCTATTTCATAGGATGGTTGTGAAGTTCATGCAGGTAAAGCCCTTGTCTTTTTCTCTCCTTTTTAAAAAGTTTATTTATTTCTGAGAGAGAGCTAGCATACTTGTGTGAGCCGGCAGGGGGAGGGGGGTAGACAGAGAAGGGCCCGGGGGATCCCAAGCGGGCTCCGTGCTGACAGCAGAGCCCGATGCAGGGCTCAAACTCAAGAACCGTGAGATCATGACCTGAGCCAAAGTCTGATGGTCAACTGACTGAGCCACCCAGCGCCCTGTCCTTAGTCTATGCTGATTAAGCCTGTCGACAAGGGCTGGCACACAGTAAGGGCTCTGCAAGTGCCAGCCCTTACCACCTAGGGACGCTGGTTCATCTCCACATGCCTGCTGGCCTCTGTGTCTGTTCTCTGGGGCTAAGGGCGGGCCGGGAAGTGTGGCTAGTAAGCAGCTGGATAAAGACGAGGCAGCAGATGTCCTTCTGACCCGAAGGCCCTCATGGAGCTGGGGCAGAGGTGGGGAGGTTGTCTACTCACCTGTCGGGAGTAACAGCCCAGCTGGGGGTGCAGGGCCTGTTGGTAGGGCATCCTGGCTGTGCGCTGCGGATACACGCCCTGTGGAGAGAAGGGAGGGGCTTGGCATCGTGGGACAAAGTGCTCCCGGCCAGTGGGCGGCAGCCACTCAGCCCAGCTACCAGCTCTACCAGCTCACACCAGCCTGCTCAAGGCCGTCCCACCACCCTGCTGGCCAGACCCACCCGCCAGTTAGTTGCTTGTCCAGCCATCAGGCCGAGCAAGCGCAACTCACCCCACATGGGGAGCCCCTTGTTGAGCAGGATTCATGGCCCTTTGGGTGAGTATTTAAGGTAAGACCTTGAGGAACCTGATGGCCTCTTGAATCCCAGATGTACCCCTTGTTGACTATGTGACCTTGGGAAAATCACTTCACATCTCTGAGCCTCTTTTCCCTGGTCTATCAAATTATGTGTGTTTGAATCTCTAAAGCCTGTGAAAGTAGCCAGATTACCTTTGTTGCTATTATACCCTTTGTCCTTTCCCCAAAGCCCATCCCTGTCCCCAGGACATGAGTTATCGACGTACATCTGTGTGTATGTGTGTGTCGGCTTGCATCTGTGTTTATTTAAACATATCAACATGTGTGCTCCCATTTGTGTCTGCAGCTGTGTGTTTCGGGTGCATTAGTCTGGGCCTCTGCTGCTGTGTGTCTGTGTGCCTACACAGTCTGTACCTTATGATGAAGATTGGCATGAAGATAAGTGAGTTAGTGAATCTTAAGGGCTTAGAACAGTGCCCAGCACATAGTATGTACTCTGCAAATGTTAGGTCTTTTCAGCATTTCTCACTGTTCCCCCACCCCTTGGAGAAGCTGTCTGGCAGTTCAGCCAAATGGAAAGTGGAATCTTTATTCAGAACTCTGTCTGAGGTGGCCTCAGGCATCCATGTGTACACACACACACACACACACACACACCCTGCTTCTGTGGGTGGAGTCAGATCATGGCCTCTCCAATCTCAGACTGCCTCTACCTGCCAATTCAGAGTCATCTCCTCAGATGCCCCTCAGAGCACCCCTCAGGGCAGTATGTCTTTCCAGAAGATTCCAAACCCTGAGATGTTGTCCTCATTCTGGGCTCAGCTTGTGCCAACGTACCAAAGTGTTGGTGGCTGACATTGTACCCTTGATGACTTCCTCAGAGCCTGTGAGCTCTTCATCAAAGTCTCCAGAATCCCTCACATGGGGTCCTGTCTTCCAGGTCCCCCAGGGTACACAACCTCTCAGAACCTCTCCTTGCTCTCTGCTCCCAACGAACTGACACAGACCGTGGTCACGCCCCTCCTGCCTCCACCAGCACCTTCACTTGCAACTGAGACCCTGCAGCCAGGGGAACCCCCCTCACCACCATGACCACAGCCTCGTCTCTGCGACCCTGGCCGTGGCCTCACCCTGGACAGAGAAGACGGGGCTTCCCCGGCTGTTCCAGCCCACAGCCAGCTCCGAGGCCAGATTCTGCATGTCCCTCTCCCTCCCCGTCAGCCCGGGCTCTGCTATACACAGTCAGCTGGCGCAGATCACCATCCTCTCCACACCGGCCTGGGCTGAGCTACCCCAGCCAGCACTGGAAGACAAACAGCCGCCTGTCCCTGCTCCATCGTGGATGGATTTTCAGGAGACAGGGCCACATGCGTCATCACTATGAGCAACACTCTCTGACTTTAAGGACATCGCTAGTTGTTCAACTTGCCATTCTGTAAAATGGCAAGCAAGGGTAAGTAAACATTCATTCTTCTTTGCTTGAGGTCACGGCCTCTTTCCACTTTCCCTCCTTAACTGGGAGCAGAGTTCCTTTATGCCAAGCAGCCCAGGCCCCCCCTGGAGTTCCTTGGTGCTGCGGACTTAGTCTTCCTCAGGTCTGCATCGCTCCGCAGTGGAGTTCTGAGCAAATTGGCTTTGGGACCTCATCTTTATTCCTAACACCAGGCAGGAAAAGAGACTAGGAAAGACTGCTCCCTGTGTCTCCTCAAGGTCTGTGGAGCTCCCTGACTCTGTTGGCTAAAAAGATTGGGGCTGAATAATAAAAACCAACGCCTGTCGCATACTTTAGATTTTTCAAAGCCCTTTCTCACTCATGAACTCAATTAACCTAACAACCGAGTCAAGTATATATATGCCGCTGCTGTTGCTGCTGCTAATTATTATGAGCCCATTTTACGAGTGAGGAAACCAGGGCTCAGAGCGTTTAGCTAACTTTAACTTGCTCAAGGCCACACAGCTCAAAGGCAGTGGATTCCTTTAAACCCAAGTGTGTCAATTCCAAAACCTGCCTTCTTTTTATGAAATCGGGCCTTGATGAGCTGACTTGAAGCTGGGTGGCATTATGAAATCATGAGGAGCTGGGAGAAGGTAAGTTGCACTGTTCTCAACCACTACCTGGGAGGGCCAGCTTCTCCAGCCGGACCCAGGGAGGCGTGGAAGCAGCCCTGCACCACAAACACCAGCATCTCTGAAAACAAAGGATCTCTGTGCTCAGATACGTTCGAATCTCACTCCCTCCCAGAAAGCCAAGTCAGAAGCAGTTGACATAACAAGGAGCTGTTATCCCCTCTTTATAAAGCAAGCCATCACGAATCAGCTTTATATGCTGAGCTGGGAGTGCACTTAGAATGAATTGGTTTCCACTACATAAAGGTATGCAACTACTTCTCTCTCGGAGGTGGGTGCACCCAGTGCTGCTCTTTGATTTGTTCCTGACATGTGCTCGACTGTGAGCTTCTCTGTCATCTTCGAATGCCCTTGCCCGGCCAATGCTCGGCCTCTAGTTGGTGTAGAGCAAAGGTTTTTGAATTACTTAAATGAATGAGTAAACACATAAATAAAAATGAACACGTCGGTGAGTCCGTGAATAAATGCCTGAAGAGCGAACAAGCAAGGGCGTTGCTTGCAAGGGTGAAGAGTACTGGAGAAGGGGCTGGTGAGTGGAGAAGGGCATGAACGGGGCACTTCTCTCAAGGCTGATGTGAGGACAATACCGATATGGGACCCAAGTGTGCGGCTTTCTGTCCTGCAGGAGGAGAGGGTGGGCACTTGTCCTCTTTAGCAAACGAACAAACAAAAAGGCTTGAAAGCAAAATATCAGAGAGAAAGAGAGCTTAGCTTCTGTTTAAGATTCTGAAGCTAAGTCTGGTGGTCCAGCCCAGAGAGGCTTTATATGGGGTGGAGAAGATCCGCCTTCTGCACAGGGAACATCTAAGCCATAAGGCTTGCCGCTCTGCTGTAAAAGAGGAAATGACACAGGGAGCCAAGAAGAAGGGGAAGGGGAAGGGTCACAGAAATAGGACAAGATGATTTTCAGGTGTATTGTCTTGTCTATTTGCTCACTCCATGCTGTGCTGGGCCAGGCTGGGGCAGCGGATTCCCGAGGGTCTGGCTGTTATAAGTTGGCATGTCCTTCTGGTATACACATATGCCATTCTGGAGAGGAGCTGGGGCAGGGGCCAGAAGACTAAGTAATCCTAGACACTGAGCGCCTTTCCTGGAGAAGCTGAGCACTACCTAAAGGGACTATTTAAGCTACTGAATTGAACTAAAGTTTAAACCAGAGTGGACATTGATTTGATTTTTTTCCTCCTTCTGCCCAGTGAGCGGCAGCTCTTAAGGGAAATTGACTTAAATAGACAAACTAAAGAAACTACATTTTCCTGCATAAGTAAGTTCTGTGAGTAAAATTTCTAATCCTGCTACACATGTTTCTGGTCAGTAATTCCCTTCAGGCTATTAGGCTATGAACCCAAGGCTGAGAATGTGTGTGCAAGGCCAACTTTGCTGGTATAAGCTAAGACCACTCAGATGTCATTGAAATAAGGCAACCATATAATTTGGCGTCCACACCAGGGCACTTGAGAGTGAAAGGGGGTGCTTTTAATACTTATGCTGAGACAAAAGTCCTGAACTGGGACTGTCCTGAGTACTGTATGAGACACAGGCCATTCAGGTAACAAGGAAGCCATAGCAGGTGGGTGGGAAGCAGGGACCATGCCATCATCCTATGCTGGGAGCTTAAGCACCTAACTGGCCAAAACTAGCAAAGCAGACCGGAATACACAGCACAGAGTGAATTGGAATTCAGACAATGGGAAATTTAGAAGAGTGTGTGTATGTGTGTGTGTGTGTATATGTGTGTGCGCGCGCATGTGTGCACACACCACGTAGTTGGCCTGATGTGGCCACAATGTAGAGAATAACAAGTCTAAAGCCTCTTTGTGAATCAGGCTCCCTGCAAGCCACAGCTTCTCCATGGCTAGGAGCCGGACAGCCAGACCCACTCACTCACCTGATACTGTGGAAAGGTGGAGTGATTTGTGAACACAGGTGGAGGCGGATAGTTGAGGTTGAGCCACAGTGGCTGGTTCAGGGTTGCTGAGGTCCAGGCTGTGGCAAAGCGTGGGGTGAAAACATTCCCTGGGTACTTGAAGTTGTTCTTGTCGGCCACCGTCACAGGTGGGTTAACTGCGAGTCACAGGAGAGGTAGAGTGTGTCAGTGATTGAAGAAGGAGGAGGCCAGGACACCCTCTGCACCATGACTACCCCGGGATTCATGTTCTCAGACGTCAGGTCTTTTGAGCTCCAAGACTTGGGTTCTTCAAAGTTTGGGTGACTTTCCAACTATAGGAAAACATCGTTAGCATACACCTGGCCAATTTGGAAGAGGTGAGAATCCCAGCATGGTCTGGCTTAGAGCGCTTTCTCCATCATTCACTGGTAAAGGAGGTGGTTTAGCAAGAGAAAACAATAAGCCAGGTTGCTACGGCTATATTTCACCTAGGTACAAAACCAAATTCTTTCAAGTGCTTTACAAAAACCCAGTTTTATACCAACAATTGCTATGTCGTTGGAATTCATTCTTACCAAATTATTAAAGCAGTCCCCTGGGGACATGTACTTGGCCACACTGAGAACCTTTTATAGGTTGTTGTATCTATATTGGAATCACTTTTTTAAATTTTTTTTTAAATTTATTTCTAGGAGAGAGAGAGAGAGACAGCGTGAGCAGGGGAGGGTCAGAGAGAGAGGGAGTGACAGACTCTGAAACAGGCTCCAGGCTCTGAGCTGGCAGTCAGCACAGAGCCCGACGCGGGGCTCAAACCCACGAACTGCGAGATCATGACCTAAGCGAAAGTCAGACGCTTAACCGACTAAGCCACCCAGGTGCCCCTTGGAATCACTTTTTTAAAATCTCAAACATTATTTAATTAATATGGTATGACCCCAAGTTAGTCTGAAAGAATGAGATTTGGTTGAGTTGTTCTAGGATATGAATCCTAGATTCTCTCTCTCTGTAACTTGTCCTGTGGGTTTATTACAGAGTCAGAGATGGGACCTCAGTTTCCTCTTATGTGCATCTTTTTTGGGAAAGGAGGTTTGACTGAAACAGTTGTAAGGAGAGAAAGCAGGAACGTGAATAATCTTGATGTGGAAATAATTGGAAGTGTTGGTTTTTCTTGGGCTTGAGCAACTTGAAGGGATGTGAGGTGCACTGGCTCAGGGCTGTATTCAAATTGGCCACTAATGACGCCCATGGGACCCAGAAAGCCACCTGCATTTCCCTAGTAATTGTATTCCAGATGAGGGACATAGGAGAAAGTCCTTTCCCCCATTTTATGAGTTTAAAAACGGACACCCAGAGAAAGACAGTGACTCAAAGGCAGCCACTTGTTGGCAAAGTTTCTGGATTCCCTTCCTCTACCGATGCCCCCCTGGGCAGGCTCAGCTTACATTTCAGCTCCAGCCCGTCGACCTCCACTTTGCTGCGAAGCTTCAGCTGCCCACCAGAGTTTTTGGTGGCCCCAAAAAACTCATACAGCAGGTTCTTCTCAGCCGGCCATCCAGACTTCTTGGCGGGCAGGGCCATGGACATGGAGCCTATCGGGTCACTGCAACCCTCCTCACCACAGGTGTCCTTCCGGTTCTGGGGCCACTGACTGAGAAAGAGGCTCTCTCGACTCTTGGTCGGCTCCTTGGCGCCAGGGTTCCATTCTACAGCAGGAGGGAAACTGAGTCAATGGCTCTGGAAGGCCAAGTGCTGGATGCAGGGAGCATATCTTTTCTTGTGGGCAAAGTGACGGGTCCTCCTTAGCACACGCCTGGGACTCAAACCACTCTGGAGCCTCTCTCCCAGCCCAACCCAGTCCCGGTCTCCTCCCTGAAGTCTTCGTGGACCATGGCTCATTCCAGTCTTCTCCTCTCATGCAGGCATACATGGATCCATCCACTCTCCATTCACACCTTCCTCCCTTCTATCCGTCCATTCTCCCTTCCAATTACCTTTCTTTTCTTCTCTTATTTTCTTCCTTCCCCCTTCCTCCCTTTTTTTTTCCTTTCTATTTTTTTTTTCTTTCCTTACTCTCTCTTTTTTCCCCTCCCTTCTCCCTATCCATCCACAGTGCCAAGCTTGGAATACAAAGCCACCTTCAGGGGACCCCTGGCTTAGTGGGGGAGACACACGTTCATGCAGAGCACGTGGTCTGCACCTAGGGCCAGCCCCTCACCATGGACTCTGCCCCTGCTGTGCTGCTCATGGGCAATGCAGCCCGCTCGTCCGTGCTGGGCCCTGACCTGAGTCCTGAGGACACTGTGATGAGTCAGAGCCAGACTCAGCCCTGCAGGAGCTCACAACAAGGAGGGAGAGAGAGACAGACCCAGAAATAGCTCCAGGACAAGACAGATGGGGACCGGGAGGTGACAGAGGGACACAGTGGGAGAAGAGGGTGGCTGAGACAGCTTCTATCCGAGGTGGTCAGAGGGTTTCCAGAAGGAAGTCGGCCTTTGGTGAGGCCTCACATGCAGTCTGGGGAGGCAGCACTGCAGGAGAGGGCGTCATAGAGACACGGTGAGTCCCTGCGAGGGGTGGGGCGAGGTTCAGGTCTCCCTCCAAGTAGACCCAGTGGATCACCTGCGTGAGGATGCTGCCTGGACCACGGTGGAACCCTCCATGCCCGTATTTTCTTTTGAGCAAAGGGACTCATTCTTCAAACAAAATTAACTATGGTTAAAACTCTATATATGTGGGTTTGTTTGTTTTTTAAGACATCGTCTGGCTGAAGTAGTGCTCCTCACTCCTTCCCCAGCCTGGAAGCTTTGCTGGTCTCCATGGAGCTTGGCTGGGAAATGGCCCTGGACACACAGCATGGACCTCAGATCGTTCCGTAGCAGCTGCATCGGAGGACCTGTGCCCCGTGTCACCTGTTGAGAGTGGGTCTGATCCTACCAGCTCTTGCCTCCACCACAGCCCAGTGGCCTTGTGGCTGAGTCTGGACAGAACCGGGCCTGCACTTCTAGCGCCATCCCAACCAAGGAAAGAGTGCTACAGCCTGAGACAATTTAGGAGAAAATGACATTTTTAGCAAAACATGTCCCTAGAGTCTCTTCCAAGAGTTTCTCTGGTTGCCAAGTTTAGCCCCCAGCCAGTGTGCTGAAATAACAGTACCCACTAATAATAGCCCTTTCCCCAGAGACCCACACACCTGCAGTCTCTCACACACCTCCCATCGCCTTGAACATGCCTGCCACTCACTCAACTCCAAACCTCCCTCTTCCAACATCTGTGTGGACAGACAGACAGACAGACACACACACACACACATACACACACGCGCGCACACACACACACACACTCCTGCCCGTCATTCCTCTGCCTCACTCACACATACACAACTATGCACACAAGACAGACACACACACACACACCCTCAAATGCACCCATACCCACATTTTTTCTAACAAGCACACTCACCTGTAAAATTCCCTTTGGCACACCTATGCCCATACATCTGCACACACAGACACACACAGGTAGCGGGGAGAGTAGGTGGGAGAGGAATGCCTCCAACCCAGCAGCCCCATCTGTCAGAGAGCTATCCGTGCATCCTTTCTGGTGAAGGAGGTGGCAGGAAAGCCCCATCCTCCAGGCAGGGTTCCGCCCTCACACGCAGAGCTCGTGGCTCCCAGAGATCCTTCCCAGGACCCAGAGTCCAGCTTGCTGTCTCCAGCTCTGATTTCTCAGCCTTCCAATAATGCTCCAGAACACAGAACACACACTAATCTTCTTAAGAAGATGGATTTGTGCCTTCCCAACACAGGGATATCAGCTATCCATCCATGCTCACAGCCTGGGGGTAATTTTTGTTTTGGTTGACAGGAGTAAGGTCAACTCTCCTAGTGACTGCTGGCTGTGGGCAAATGCAACTGCCATCAGTCTGCCTTGGAAAAGTCCAGTCTGGGTGGCTGGATCAGAAGGGGCACAAGATGCAGAACCTGGGAGTGGGATCAGGGGAACTTGGGAGGTGACTAGGCTTTGGAGGAAAGAGGTGGAATCCTTAATTAGCAGGAGGATTTGCACTTTTCTAAGGCTCAGGAGTCCCAGGGAACACGGCCAGAGCCAACAGTCTGAACTAAACCTGGAAGGTTTGCACATTCACTCCCAGGGCCCAGAGCGAGGACCAGTCCTCATGGTCAGAACAGGTGCCTCTATCGGAAGCCAGATGACCCCGCCTGCTAATAAAATTTCTCTCCTTTCTGGCTTAAAGTCCCCATGCTGCAGTTACACCTGGGGTAGATGCTTCCTTCAATGTACTGTGAGTACCTTGATTCAAAAGTTGAGCCAGTTACCAAATGTGCTTCTATCCCCCCTTAAAGTGCACTGGGGTCAAGGCCACCATGTTTGCTTATACAAGTTGTGCCCTGTACACAAGCCTCCAGCAAAGGGGGCCTGTGGGTGCTAAAAACAGGCTGCACTTGGGGGCTGCACCCACCAGAGACCACTGCACTTTACACTGCACACAGATGCTGTCTGCACCCGCCGCGATGCGCATTGGCTTTCTGGTAAGTCCCTCCCTGCAGGCTCATCCACTGGCTCTGCTCCCAGGCCCACTCACCCATCAAGAAACGCCCCTCCACGGCAGAGTCAGCCTCGGGCTTGGAGCAGATCTTGGCAAACACTGGGAGCTGCCTCTTCAGAGCAGGGAGCTCAGGGAGCTTGTCAGGGGGTGCAGACAGAGGTGGTGGTGGCAGCAGTAGGAATGGGCCCAGCCCCATGGGCTCCCCAGGTCCTGAGCCACTGAACATGCTGTTTTGCAAGAAGTCCTTGATGACCCTTGTCTCCTCCAGCACCATCTTGTTGTCAGGAGCCTTGGATGTTTCCATGGACTTGAATGGGAACTGAGCCAGGAGCTTGCTGATCTCTGAGTTGGAGGCACCCAGGCTATGGCCCCCATCTTCTGTCCCTTTGACACTCTTGACCTTAGCAGCACGCAGAATTCCTGTGACAGTAGACATGACAGAATCACAGTCTGGCTGGCTGCTGATAAGGGACATGGCCACCTTCGGCTCCAGAAGCGTATCACCAGCAATGACGGAGGCTCCTGGGTACTCACTGCTGTCTGCCACTGGAGGAGGTATGACGAGGCAGGGAGCCAGCTGCCTCGGTCCCTCGGGAGAGGTGCCGGGGGCCTCCAGCTCCTCTGAGCTCCCTGTGACTAGGATGAGGTGTTCTTTGGTCAGGCTCAAGAACTCCTGCTCCACCAACAGGGAGATCTCATCTTTATCATAGCTGAGCTCCAGAGCTCTGCAAACAGGTCAGAAAGACAGGCAGCTTTAGTGCCAGCTCACTAGGGGTGGCTCCGCAGCAGGGCAGGGCCCAGGGCCCAGGGGAAGGGGATGGAGAAAACACGTCTCCAGTTCAAAGAAACCTACTGCTTTCTCAAGAGAGAAAATGGACAAGCAGTGGGTTCCGAAGAGGTTTCTACGCCATGCCAGCATCGAGAGCACAGTTCTGGGAATCGGGACACCTGGGTCCTCTCCAGATACTCTGTCTTGCTGAGTGAGCCCCGCTGGGACCCTGGGTAGGTTGCTTAGCATCTTGACACCCTGTCTCCTCATCTGATTAACAGGAATATCATAGACGTACAAAGTGCTGTGGACAATGTCTGGCCCAGGGTTAAGGGTGTCACGAGGATGTCTACACCTGTGTCAGCTTGGCTGGGCTCTGGATCCTGGAGTCCATACTGTGGCCCTGTGGATACCCATGTCCCCTCTCATTGGCATGGCCCTCTGGTCAGGTCACAGCCTCTGGACTGAGCCCAACTTCCTGTGGGTAGCTGCAGTTGCTTGGTTCATGCACTGATTAATAAGCACCTCCTGGTACCTACACACTGGCCTCTATTGGCACCTCACACCCTGGGCCTCAACTGGACCCTTGATGGCCAACACCAGCCTGATGAGGCCTAACGGCCCCATTACTCTAGACTCCTGTTTGCTGGTTCTCTCTAGATGTGGGAGAGGATGGCAGTCCTGTTGGCCTGGCCCAGCCTGCCTCACTGGCATCTTTGGCAAGGGGGCACCTTCCTTCCTGGCACTGCCAGAAGGATGGGACTACCTAGCTTAAACCAATCTGCTATCCATATTTGGTGGGCTCCCATAGGAAGTGGATAAGGTGCTCTAGAAAGAGCATTCTGGAAACTCCCCAGTGCTGTCTCCTGGGAAAGGGTGGTGAAGACAATGAAGAAGGCATGGTGAGGGGGGTGTTGGGGATGAAAGCACCTCATGAATGGAGCTGTGCCATTGGGAGGCCTGGAGCACACCCCTACAGGACGACAGTTCATCCCGAGGGCTCAGTGAGTCCCACAAACAGGGCTATGAATGCTCCCAGCAGGGATGTGGCTTCCTGGTAATGCTCTTTGCATATGAGCACGTGCACACTCACCTATGTGCAAGAACAAATGCAGGCACATGTGGGTGTGTTTGCTGCATGCACACATGCAGGCACACAATGGCTCACACGATACCACACACAGAACCAGGGGCAAAGTCACTGCATTTGACAGCATGGGCTACAGTCCCAGAGGCTTCCTGCTATGCCAGGCATCACCCCCTTAGCTGCTAGGTCCTGATGAGGCTCAGGGGGTCATAGCAAGGTTGCTGCGTGGTCAAGGGACATAGGAAACATGGGGAAGAGCTAAAGATATGGGAGCGTGTCACCATTCTAACAACAGAGACAGCCGGACCTCCTGATCACCAGTGGCACACGCAGCCTCAGCAGACTTAGAAGCAGAGAGAGGTGCCAGGAAAAAGCAGACTCCAGCCAAATGGACCTGGGTCTCAATAGGGCACTACTCATGACAGAGCCTGGAACCTCTGGACCTCCCCTATAGCATGGGCGTGAAACCTGTAGCAGGCTAATGGCACAGGTGTGAGAACGTGGTGAGGTACCCTGTGATGGTTGCAGTGGGCGGGTCCTGGGAGGTGGCGTGGCTGCAGGGAGGAGGGGCCGTCTTCCACTCAGGCTTTCCTGTCTTTCCATGCTCTTTCCCCCTCCTCTCTGCCCTCTCCCACTCTCTTCCTTTCCTCCGTCCCATGTCTAGACTTTGTCTATAAATAGGTCCCACTCTCACTGCTGTGTCCCTGGAAACAATCAGAATAAAAGAGGCTACCAATCTAGGTTTTAGACCCCCTTCTTCCTCTTCATCATCCTCCTCAAAGGGAACAGGTGAGTCTCGAGTCACAGACACCAGACATTTAAAGAACCACTTTTCGACTCTCCCCTCTACAAAGCAAGCTATATGCCAATAGATTTCCTAGAAAAACCTACTACAATTATATCAATTTTAAAACGTTGTGATAATGGTATTGTGGTTTATGCTTAAACAACAAAAAAAGTCCTTATCTCTTAGAGATAAATATGAAATGTTTACAGATAAAATTACATTTAAGACCCCCCTTTAAACTTAATCCAGCGAGGTTGGAGGGGAAGATGGTGGGCTCATAGATGAAACAAGATGGGTTGGTCAGTTGGCTCAGTTGTAGTGATGGCCAAAACAAGATGCTTTGGTCATCACTAAAACTGGGTGACTGACAGGTACATGGGTTCGTCACATGCTATTTGCTCTACTTTTGGCTGTTTTTTCTTTTTGATACAAGTGTTACATATAGATACACATATAAATAGTCTCACCACTCACTTGAGACCAATTCCAAGGAGATGTCAGAGCAGATTCTAAAAGACTCTCAGGACCTTGGGGTCTCTGTATCAAAACCCACCCACACACAGATGGTCCCTTCTCAGCACCTGAAAAGACATTCTTACATCCTCCCAACTTGGAATACAGGCGGAAACTGAGTATGAAGCCCTATTCTTACTCCTCTGGATACATCACAGTGGTCACGGGCCTCTTAGGAAGCTGGTATCCCCAGAAGGGACAGCACAGTGCCAAGAATGGAGGGCCCACTCTGGCTGTGGGCCCTCCATGAACCCTCGAAAGGCTGTCCCAGGGCACTGAGCCTTCCCGTGGGCCAGCCTCCACAAACCCCTATTTCCCTTACATCTATCATAAATCCATTACATAAAGCCAAGCATCCACATACATGCTTGAATGTAATCCTCTCCACATTCCTGGGCAATAGACAGCATCGTCCCCACTTTATGGATGCGAAAAATTGAACCTGAAAGAGGCCAAGGACCTTGTCACCTAGAAAAGGTGGGCATGCCAGTGGGTCCAGCTGCCTTTGCTACCTTCCCGCTCCACCTGGCTTCCTTTCCAGGGATAGTTATCCAGCAAGGACCCCCGGCTCCATGGCTGGGCTTCATTCCCCAATCTGAGTGCCATCAGGGCTCTTGCTGGTTTCATTCCATCACTCCAGCCTGTGAAGGATCATCGTGGTGAATCCTGGGTCTGTCATCCGTGGCATTAGCTGTCCCTGACAGCTCCATGCCAGCTGCATGTCTGATGAGCACATCTTCTGGGTCTTTCGCCAATTTATGGATAGAAACGTTGAAGGAAACAAGCCTGGGGCCGAGCCTCGGAGACACAGACAGAGACCCTCCCTACAGCCTGACAGTAATCCTGGCTCAACACTTTGGGGGAATAAATCAATCCAGTCACTATCAGCCCATCTCAACTTCTCCAAGACAGCCTTTATCAAGCACCTCGCTGCAATCAAGATTCATCACACTGTTACAAGTCCCTGATCAAGGGTCTTCCTACCTGCCCCCTCCGCTCCCAAGAAAACAAGATTCGTTTGTTCTTGTTTGTTCTAGAAAACTGCATGCCTGCAGAGTTAGGACATTCTCAGAACAACTCAGATCAATCCATTTCTCTGATTAAACCCTCATGTGGATTCTCATTACACAAAGGATAAAATTTAAACTCCTTTCTGACCTTCAGGGCAGTATACAAATTGGCCTGGTCACCCCTTCTGACTTTGACTCCTTTATCCAGCCACTCTGGCCTTATAAATATTCCTTGAAACGCCAAGCTTATTCCAGCCCCAGGGCCTTTGCATTTCCTATGGAATGCTAGAGCATCCCCTGACTGCTTCTGCTCATCACTCAGGCCTCAGTTCATGTTTCCTACTCCCAAAGTAGCCTTTCCTCCCCATTTTTAAGTGTCCCCCTCTCCCACCTTATTCCATTCTCTGCTCCATCAATCTGTTTATTTTCTTCATGGTATTAAGCACCTTCACACAGCATCTTTTTTAGATATTTACTTCCCATAACAACAGAACTTCCCTGAGGGCAGGAATTGTATCTTGTTCAGCACACAGCCCTAGGGTCTAGAGCAGTGCCTGTCATATGACTCCAGTTTATTGACAATTTGTTGAATCAATGAATGAACTAGCTCATGAACTTGTCTTGACCCTCATCCATCTCTTGGAGCTCTTGACATCAAGAGCTCTGCTGCCAAAGACTGCCCAGCTCCTTCCACTGGTTGAAAACTCTCTCACTTTGGTTCCATTTTCTAGCCCCCATGTCTGGCCTGGCGCCCCTCTAAGCTGGTCAGATGACACTAACCACAGGCTCAGCCCCATCCCAAGAACTCCCTACCTCTGCATGGCAGTCCCACAGCAGACCCCACACAGAGCCCACCTGATCTTCGTAACCACCGTGGGGCTCCCAGAAAGATTTCTCTTTCTCCCCACGACTTTGCTGGGTTCACTGTCAAGTCTGCTCCCCTGCATTTCCTGGAATCTATCTTTGCTTCTCTCTTCCTAAGAAGTTTTGCCGATCCTGGCACCTCTCCCATGCTATTTGCTTTCTCCTTCAAGTTGGTAAAAACCATAAAATCTGCCACAGACTGTATCACAGTGAATCACTCAGGGAGGCCAACCCAGCTCCTGGGCACTGACAAAGGAAGAAGTCAGGACTGGTGCCGTGGCCCTGGTGGCTACCGCTACCTCTGCGTTGCCCACCTCCAGAAGTGACAGGTGTCTGAGTGCAGTGCATCATGTCTGCATTCGCAGCGTACAGAGTCGTATAAAAATAAAGGCTATTGACTGGTTGGCACCCCTTCCCAGAATAATGACTAAGCAAGTACACAGTTAGCTCCCGACAGCGGTTCTGTGTACATGATAACACAGAGCAAAGATGAAAACTGCTATTCAGCTGAGCCAGACAACAGAAAAATGCAAGCGGAAAATTGTTAGTGCTATAAGAGGACACCAAAACAAATATTTTCTTCCCACCATGGCATTTCAGAACGACGACAAACACGGTACCCAAGCCCGGTGCCCAGGCAACATGGCGGACTGTGACTGAAGCAAGTTAAGGGCTCTGGGTCTGCCGCAGACCTGAGCCTGAGTGACAGTCCCTCTGCAGACTGACTTCATTGACTGCGGGAGAGGTTCTGACTTCTCTACCTGTCTGCATGGCTGCAGCAGCAGAGTGTAGTGGCCAAGAGCTCAGTCCCTGGAAAGAGAAATGGGACCCAAACCCTCACTGGTTAATGGGGGCCATACCTTAAGCAAGCTGGCTGACACATCTAAGCCTCAGGTCCCAGGCTTGCAAACACTTATGGAGAGCTAGCTAACCAGCCAGGCACTGTTGTAGATATTTTCCATGTAAAAGACTCATTTTAATCCCCACAACAGCTCCAGTGGGGTAGCATGGTAGACTGATTACAGTAATACCCCACATTTTATCATGCCTTCCTGCATCCAGGCCCTTTGGTGGTGCCCACCCATCTGGATTCAGTAAGAAGCAGAAACACCTAGGAATAAATTTCACCAAGAAGGTGAAAGACCTATACTCAGAAAATTATAAGACACTGATGAAGGGAATAGCAGATGACACAAATAAATGGAGAGGTACACCACGCTAAGGGATTAGAAGGCAATATTGTTAAAATGTCTATACTACCCAAAGCAATCCACAGATTCAGTGCAATCCCTATCAAAATGCTATCACATAACTAGAACAAATAATCCTAAAATTCATATGAAGTCACAAAAGAACCCGAATAGCCAGAGCAATCTCTATAAAATAGAACAAAGCTGGAGGTATCACGCTCCCAGATTTCAAACTATACTACAAAGCTATAATAATCAAAAGTGTAGGGTACTGGCACAAAAATAGACACAGAGAGCAGTGGAACCAAATGGAGAGCCCAGAAATAAACACATTCCTATATGGTCAATTAATCTGTAGAAAAGAGGCAAGAATGTATGGTGGAGAAAAGACAGTCTTAATAAATGGTGCTGGGAAAGCTGGACAGCTACATTCGAAAGAATGAAACTAGACCACTTCTTATACTATCTACAAAAATAAATTCAAGATGATCAAAGACCGACATGTAAGACTTGAATCCATAAAACTTCTAAAAGAAAACAGACAGTAAACTCTTGGATAACAGTCTTAGCAATATTTTCTTGGTTGTCTCCTCAAACAAGGGCAACAAAAACAAAATAAACAATTGGGATTACATCAAACTAAAAAGCTTTTGTACAGTGAAGGAAACCAACAAAACAAAAAGGCAACCTACTGAATGGGAGAAGATATTTGCAAGTGATATACCTGATAAGGGGCTATTATCCAAAATATATTAAAAACTCATATAGTTTAACGCCAAACAAAACAAAACAAAAAACCCCACAAATAATCTGAGTAAAAATGGGCAGAGAACGTAAATAGACATTTTTCCAAAGAAGAATACTGATGGTCAATAGACACATGAAAAGATATTCAATATCACTTATCATCAAATGCAAAGCAAAACCACAATGAGATATCACCTCACACTTGTCAGAATAGATAGCATTGAACAGACAAAAAAATTGGTGAGGGTGTGGGGGCAAGGGGGCCGTCACACACTGTTGCTGGGAATGCAAATTGGTGCAGTCACTATGGAAAACAGTATGGAGGTTCCTCAAGTAATATAAATAAAAATACCATCCAGTCCAGCAATTCTACTTCTGGGTACTTACCCGAAGAAAGTGAAAACACTGATTTGGAATGATATATGCGCCTCTATGTTCATTGCAGCATTATTTACAATAGCCAGATTATGGAAGCACTTTAAGTGTGTACCAAGAGGTAAATAAGGAAGCTGTAGTACACACACACACACACACACACACACACACACAGAGGCATGAATATTACTCAGCCATAAAAAAGAATGAAATCTTGCCATTTGTGACAACATGGATGGACCTAAAGGGTATTATGCTAAGTAAAATAAGGCAGACAGAGAATGACAAATACTGTAGGATTTCACTTATATGTGAAATCTGAAAAACAAAGCAAATGAACAAAAACAAAACAAAACAAAAACAGACTCATAAATATAGAGAACTGGTTTTCAGAGTGGGTGGGGGAGGAAGGAATGGGTGAAATACGTGAAGGGAATTAAGAAGTACAAATTTCAGTTATAAATATATAAGTCACAGGGATGATAAGTGCAGCGTAGGGAATGGAGTCAATAATACTGTACTGTAATAACTTTGCATGGTGACAGATGGTGACAAGACTTATGGTAATCATTCCACAATGTATATAAATGTTGGATCACTATGCTGTACACCTGAAACTAATATAGTATCGTGTGTCAACTCTATTTCAGTAGAAGTAGGATAAAAATTAAAAACAACATATCTTCTATACAGAAAAGAAAAA
The DNA here is from genome assembly GCF_008692635.1 of Crocuta crocuta. NCBI lineage: Eukaryota > Metazoa > Chordata > Mammalia > Carnivora > Hyaenidae > Crocuta > Crocuta crocuta. The sequence continues at coordinate 1,356,936 of NW_027530853.1, read as the reverse complement.
GGAATAAGCAGAGAGCGCTAGGACATTAGGGGTTAACCTCGTTTGTCTCAGGACTTAGCAACTTCTGTGTGAACAAGCATAGGAGAGCCTGCTGGATGATGACACGGCCCATGGAGGGAAGCCCAAGGTCCTCAGCCACCGGTCGGCCACACCCAGCTGACTGCAGATGTGGGAGCCACGTGCGGTCAGGGCCAGTCCCTTGCAGAAGAACCATGCGGCTGAACCCAGGCCACATTGCTGAACCACAGAAAAGAGAGCTAAGTACAGAGCTGTGCCCAGAGCCACTGAGCTTTGCGGCAGTTTGTTATATGTCAAAGGCTAACTGACACGGGGAGATACAATTTTCCCAGATTTTAAAATGAAGAAGCATGGGGCGCCTGAGTGGCTCAGTCTGTTACACGTCTGACTTCGGCTCAGGTCATGATCTCGCGGTTCGTGGGTTCGAGCCCCGCGTAGGGTTCTGTGCTGGCAGTTCAGAGCCTGGAGCCTGTTACAGATTCTGTGTCTCCCTCTCTCTCTGCCTCTCCCCCGCTCAGACTCTGTCTCTCTCTGTTTCAAAAATAAATAAACTAAAAAAAAAGAAATTAAAGTGAAGAAGTACAGAGACAGAGAAGTTCAGTAATTTTCTCAAGGTCATAGAATTAAGAAGTAACACGGTGGATGCACTGAGGCCATCGCGCTCCGATGGCCATGCTTGTCACCACCAGGCCATACTGCTCTGAAAACCAAGAGGGAGATGCTGTGGGGGTGAGAATTCTAGGGACACGTACCCAGGTTAGGAGAGAGGAAAGGGCCTTGTTGAGAAAGTGTCATTTAAGCTGAGGGAGAAAAGACACAAGTATGTATTCAGGCAAATAATGCAAGGAAGAGCTTTCCAGACACAGGGAACCATACGCGCGAAGACCACAAGTTAGGAAAGGGCTTGGTGCATTGGGTAGGATAGATGCTTAAGTGTGTGAGGCTCATTAAGGGCGGGGTCCCATGAGGTGGAATCAGAGATAAATGAAGGAGGGGGCACCTGCCAGGTCTTGGAGTGATACTAAGGGACTTGATTCTAAAGGCAAGGGAAGCCACTGGGGACATTTCAGCAGAGAGGCGCTGGGCTCTGGTTTCCCCAAACCAGAGGTATTTCTCCCAGGGATCACCCAGAGGAGTCATAGGAGGGGACTGGGGCCTGAGCCAGGGTCTATGCTGTGTCTTCTAGGTGCCAGGTGTTATACTCGCCACTTGTCCCCACAACAGCGATGAAGGATAGCTAGCATCTCCATTCCCGATTTAGAAAGAGGAAACAGGCTCAGGAATCTGAAAGGTAAATTCAAGTTCACCCAAGAGCATAAGTGTTGGAACAGGATGGGATCCCATGTCCATGTGGGTCCAAGCCTCTAGCTGCAGTCACCACCTCACACTGCCCAGAACAGTGCAAGTGGTAGACTGAGCAGGGCCTTCAAGCTCAAACCCCAGCTCTGTCCTTTCTGCAATTCACTTCCCTTCTCTGATCTCGGGTATGGGAGGCCGGGGGCCTCCAGGAAGCCAGCCAGGAACTAGGACGATGAGGTGACAGAAGGCAGAACTTGGTGGGCAGGTGAGAGGCTACGAGTGGTAGTGGGGAAGAGATACCAAAGGATGAGGAGGGGCCTTCATCACAGAGGCAGAGGCTCTGGCGTCTAGCCTGGCCCTGTCCCTAGTGGGCACACACCCGTGCTTGACCGAGGGTGGTGGAGGTTTCTGGGTCTTCCTGTGATGAGGAGCAGAGACCCATTTTCTGTTGCCCTGGTGTATTCGTCACAGCACCCAGGATGCCCCACCCCACGTGGAGGGAAGGGACACGGCCATCTCCGCCAAAGCTGCCTGTGTCTTCTTCCGTCTTCCCTCTCCTCCTAGTGTGGGATTCACTGCATCGCCCTGGGGCTCCCTCCCCATGCACATGCCACAGCCATGCACACACACAGAGCAGGGCCACAGACACACACCACACCCACGCACACACACATAGCAGAGCAACACACGCACACACCACAGCCTTGCACACACACACCAATCCATGTGTACACACAGACATAGCAGTCATGTACACAAATAAAATATAGCCATGTACACATACCCATGTGCACACACCCATGCATATAGTCATGCTACAACCATGCACACACAACGACCCCGCACACACATGCAAAGACATATACCACATCCATGCACACTTGTGCAAACACACCTCACTCATGCACACTTCCCACACACACCACAGCCATACACGTATACACTCAACACCCACACGCACACACACACACACACACACACACACAGACTGTCACAGCCTTGGGGAAAACTGCAGAAAGGAAAGGCATGAAAAGGAGGGTGGATTCCACCCATCACAAACCCGGGCCCTGGGCTCTGAGTGGTTTTGGTTTGGGGCGGAGGGTCACTTGAAAGAAGCTGCAGATTTGCCGTCTCAGGGCCTGTGCACCTGGGTGCCAAAGGATCCCTGGAAACCCACTGAGTTCTGTCTGTCTGGGGAGAGCGGGGGGCTGGGGTGGGGGCCTTCAGAAAGCTGGCCTCCGCCCCTCCTCTGCTCTCTGGGCTGTGGACTGTGGGAAGATTAAGTGAGAAGGTGAATGTGAAGCACTTGGTAAACTGTAACCAGCGCTATGCAAATGTTAGCAGCTCAAACGGACGGAGAGAGAGCCGGTGGTGCGGGAGAGCCAGCCAGGATGCAGGCAGGGAGCCCTACTGACCCCGAGCCGCCCAAGGCCCCAGCTGGTGGGGCTGCAGAGTGGCGGAAGTCGCTGAAGCCTTGTCATCCGCACCGTGGGGATGGCGATGCCACCTGGGGTTAGAGGAGGTAACCCTGTGAGATCCTTCAGCTGCCCCAATGCCAAGCCTGGACTTCACATCCTTCTCATTACTTCGCAAAGGCCTTCGTGTCGACTAGAGCCCATTTCTTACGACATCCTTGGCATGTACTCACAGCTCACTCCATAAAGCTCAGGCTCCTTCCTTCACTCGCTTCTTTGGAACACCTCCTTCTCAAAGCTATATCCCTTTTAAATCTGAGGATCTGTCATCTTTGACGCCCAAAGTACCTGAGAACTTTCATACATATGCACAGGAGTCACAGGAGGCAACTATTCCCATGCAGATCGCTGGGCCCTCGTGGGGAGGTGGCAGTTCAGTGGGTCCAGAACGAAAGGCCCAGGCATCTGCATTCTGAGCAGGTATCCCTCCTTCCTTCCTCTACCATCTGCCTCTGCTCCCTTGGTTTTCATGCAAATGAGGTGGGAATTTCCTTGAGACGCCACCCAGCTCCTTCCTGCCTATCCCTCAGGGCAGGTGGGACAGAGGCGGCTAGAAGGCAGCGTGTCCCTGGAGGGGACAGGAGAAGCTGAGAACCTGGAAGAAAGCAGGCAGGGCTGCAGCTGGCCTGGGACTGGAAGGGTTTGGGGTGGGGGCACTCAGGGAGCTGGAGATTGAGACGGGAGAGGCTGGGGAATGACTACAGCAGTAACCGAGCTTCGGCTACGGCTGCTGTGGAGCTACAGAGTGATTCATATTGTTCAAATTATCTTTAAAACTTTTCATTTGAATCTGTTTAATAAGAGAAGGCTTACCCTAAGGAAGAGGTATTTTTTTTAATGTGACTTGGGAGCTGAATTGGAAAGAACGTTGCAACAAAGATATTAAAAAGGGGATTAAAACAAACCACTGGTGGCCCATCTCTGCGGGCTCCCACAACCTGCGACACAGTTCCTGAAACCATAAAATTAAATTAAAAAGGGGGACACGGGACATGGGACGTTAATCATGATTCATCTTCCCTCTGCTGCTCATGGCTCCTGGTGCAAAACAGACACGGAAGGGCTATCCTGATGGGCTCCTGGTGTCCAGGAAGGAGCTCAGGTCTTGAAGCCTCAGGGGCTTTCTATCTCTGCTTTGCCCACTCCTAGCATAGCAGGACGACTCTGGGCAAGTTGCCTGGACTCTGAGACTCAGCTTCCTCATCTGTGAAACGGGAGTAATATTGACCATCTACCGGGAAGGGTTGCTAAGACAATGAGATACACAGAAAATTAAAATATAGAGCCTGGCATATATGAGTTGTTCAAGAAAACATTAGTTCCTCTCTCTGCAGCGTAAGGTAGTGGAGGGAAAGACCCTGCAGTGCCTTGCCTTATTGATATTCTGTCCTTGGGTCACTCAATGCTTCCTCTGATGACTGTGACCCATTGCTTGGATCCTGGCCACCTCTGGGCTTCACGCTTCTTGCAGTGGCATTTTTATGGTTCATCCATCATTCACTTCCTCATTCATTCATACACACTGCAGAGCAGCCACCAAGTGCCAGGAACATAGCTGGGCACTGGGAAGACAAAGATGAGTAAGACACAGTCCTTACCCTTAAGGAGCCATGGTCAAGTGGGGGAGGAAGAATTGTTGCCACAAAGCAGCGTACAATATGTGCCTATGATCAGAAATCTCATGCCAGTACCACACCGACACATCCCATCGGGATGTTGTGGTATCCTCCCCTTTGGCCAATGGTCAACACAAGAGCTGACCCTGAACCAACTTTTCCATTCCATCACCCTCATATAAAAGCCACATGGTCCTTAGAGCTAAGGAAGCATTGGTATCTCCTGATGATCACTCCTGCTTTCCCTTATTAGATGATATAAGTTATAGAAACCAACTGCTACGTTCCTACTATTTGTTCTGGCTGCCAAGAATCCCAAAGCAAAGTGCTAGCCTCAGTTGAACAATTTCCATTAGTGGAGGTTTTCTAGTCTATGTCTCCTCTCGCCATACCTTTCTTGATTACTTAATGCCTGTTATTTTATCCTTGATCAGAAGAATAATGGTGATGATGATGATGGAAAATAACTTGGGAGCTCTTATCTTATGCCAGGTGCTGTGTAAGCTTTGCATGCGCTCCTTCATTAACCTCCAAAATAATCTTTTAAGGTGGTTGGTCACCAAGGCATTTTCCATTTTTCAGAATGAGGAAAACGGGGCACAGAAAGTGTGAGCAACTTGGTTACGGCCAGGAAGTGTGCAGGGATTCTAACCCACTTGTTGCCTTATTTTGTTTTCTGAGCCACCTTTAAACTCTGAGGAAAAAGAGAAGGCATAACACATTATTTGAATTAAAAGGAAGAACATGGAAGGGGGTGGAAGAAAACAAAATGTTGAACGGGTGAGCGGTGGAAAATTCAGAGGATGACATACTTATTCTAGGTTTTTAAGGACGGATAGGATTTCAACAGACAGAGATATGGAAGGAAGGCATTCCTGGTAGTGGAATGATCTGGGCAAGAGCAAGAAGATGTGTGGCTCATTTTGGTTTACAGAGAGTTTGGAGAAGAACAGCAGGACATGCATCTGGACTTGCAGGCAAGGCCAACACAAAGATCCTTGAAGACCAGGTCAAGGGGTTCAGAAGACAATGAGGGGAGTCTGGAAGATTCCTAAGCAGCACTGTTAATATGCTTCAGGAATATGGGGGGGGGGGCAGGGATGACATCCAGGAAGGAAAGGAAGCAAGATAAGAAGCAGACACAGCAAGATAAGATGTTCTGAAAATGGCGGAAGAGAGACCAGCAGGGAGGCAAGGAGTCAAAGACCGTCATGAAGATGACTAGAGGAGGGAAGGGTTGGGCCTTGAACCTCTGTCTGTCGTTTCGTGCACTAATTCCTTTGACAACCAAGATGAGGGGGGTGTCCGCGTGACTAGGGTCATAGCAGTGGCTGAGGCCCAGGCCCAGGAAGCTTAAGGGAGGGAGATTCTTAAGTGTCCAGGAGAAAAGGATTCTAACCTGGGGCCCAGGGAGTCTTTGACCCTTGCAAAATATGAAGGATATAAAGATATATTTTTTGAACATTTTTTAAATGTTTATTTATTTTTGAGAGAGAGAGAGAGAAGGGGAGGGGTAGACAGAGAGGGAGACACAATCTGAAGCAGGCTCCAAGCTCTGAGTTGTCAGCACAGAGCGCGACGTGGGGCTCGAACCCACGAACTGTGAGGTCATGACCTGAACCAAAGTCGGACGCTTCACCGACTGAGCCACCCAGGTGCCCCTTTAAAAAAAAAATTTTTTTTCAATGTTTATTTATTTTTGAGAGAGACAGACAGAACGTGAGCAGGGGAGGGGCAGAGACAGAGAGGGAGTATTTCTGCTTTTTAAATATTTAAACAGATTCCTTTCTTGTATGTAGACTTCTCTTCCTTCTTGGGTCTGGCTCAGAGTGACACCCATGAAGGCCTGACTCTGGACACCGAGTTCTGTCTGACTTGGGGAGGTGGGAAGTTTCTGGAGTCCTCCTGAGGGCCTGAAAGCAGCCAGAGAAGTGAACCACACCCAGCAAGTTCCAGGCCACCTCTCTGCTCTCCTCCACCCATTCCCCCACAGGATATGCCCTACCCAGGGAGCTTCCTATCCTTCCCTGCGCCTGCAGGATGCTTTCTGTAGGCTGCTCCCTCTTTCTTCTCAGCTCAGGAGACACTACCATGGAGCCCCTTGCAGTGACAATCCTGCCATCCTCTGCCCCCTGGGGGCTGTCTCTCCATCCTTCATCACACTCACAGTGCAGGGGTCTTGACCTTTCTTCCAGCTCACCTCCCACAGCCTCCTCCAGGAAGTTTTCCCCAAGCCATGTGCTTCCCCGCCACTGGTACTTCATCAGCACATTAACTGTAATTCGTTGTGATCTATGTTCCTCAAGACACCGAAGGTCTGTGAAGTTCAGTCCCCATCTTTCCCACCACTGTATTTGCTTTCACACTTTATCAGGCATGCAGTAAGTGCACAATAAATGCAATTGAATGTCCTTGCTGTCAGAAGAATCTGGGTCCCTCGCAGCCACCAGAGTGGGAGCTGTTTGAGAGCAGGGCTCCTGTCCTACTTATCTCTATTCCCGTGGGACTCAGCACCAGGCCTGGCACTGAGAAGGCGGCTGTGAGTGTTTGCTGAATAAGTCTGCAAACGAAGGAATGAACAAATGCTACTTCTGAGTCAGGGCAATGGAGTCACAGCAAATTCAAAACTCCACTGCGAGGCTGTGAAGTTTCAGTAACGAGGGGAATGAGTGAATAAGTAATCCTAGAATATGAGTCAGTAGTGGCTTGCCACGATTCTCTGAGCCCAAGTTTCAGTCTAATTAAAAGATAACTGAGTAAGATTCTGGAGTTTAATGAACACTAGACAGAGTTTACTGATTTCTGGCCGAAACCCTGTGTCTCCTGTTTCTTCCCCACCTTAGTAAATGGCACACCATCCAACCAGTGGCTCAGGCCGAGAACCGCAGGTTAGCCTGGTCATCTCTGTTTGAGTGTCCCCAAACCACCAGCGTGTCTGGTGGCTTCTTAGAACACACACTGACTTGCCTGCTTTTTCCATCTCTGCTGCACTCACTCTGATCCAGCCACCACCGCCGTGGCGCCTCACCTCAACTACTGTGGCATCTTTCCAAGGTCTTCCTACCTCCTCTCTCAGGCCCACATACCCTCTCCACACAGCAGCTGGAGAGGTCTTTAAAAACAAGTGAATCCGCTTATGCTACGCCCCCTTCCTAAAATCCTCCAAGTGTGGGCCATTACATGGAGAATCAAATCCAAACTCACTACAGTGATCCCCCAAGCCACCTACGCCTCTGCTATCACCTTGTCCCATGTCCCATCATACACCTGCCCCTCTCCGTGCTCACCCCCACATCGACTCTTCTTTGTAGCTGCTCTCCGCTCTCCCATCTGCCTGGATGCCCTTTCCTGGGTTCCACCTGACTGGCTCCTTCTTTGGATCCAGGCTTTAGATCACATGACCATCTCTCCTCGGAGAGCCCTTCTCCGACTGCTATCAGAGGGTGTTTTCCCTTGACTTGGTTTTATTTCCATCAGAGCGCTCTTCGCTATCTGAAATTATTGTATGTGTTCATTTTTATGTGTTTGCTTTTCTCCCCCTAGAACACCAGTCCTTTTCACATGCTGAAACTACCATAGTCTTTAATTTTTTGTTTTCTGTTTCTGTCCCTACTTGAATGTAAGCTGCAGGAAGGAGAGCCCTATCCAGTTCCTGGCTCTGTCCTGCTAGCACAACAAACAATATTTGTTGAATTAGTAATTGAATGAATGAGTGAACGAACTTTAAATGTGTCCACAGAATGAAGCTGGCTCTTAGAGAAAAGTAAATGTGGCATTAATCACCATTACCACAAATACAGAATAGAAACAGGGAAGATCCAATCTGCACAAACTGGATCATACCTGGATTACTGTACTTGGTTCTGGCCCCCGCACTACCACGAGGACAGGCAGTGCAGGCAGGAAACTGACCAAGTTGGCACGCGAGGAGAAACTTAGAAGACCAGAGATAATCAGCTATAGAAACAAGAAATCCTAGGAGGAATAGTGTTGCCATCTTTCAATATCTAAAGAGCTATTGAAGGAAAGAGGGGATTGATTTAGTTTACAGCCCTAAAGGTAGAATCCAGATCTATAGGTATTAGTTTGATAGAGACAGATTTGGTATAGAAGAAAATGGTCTTTTGACAGCCAGCTTTCATAGCAAGGGAAGGGGCTACCTTACAAAATGGTGAGCTTTCCATCTAAGAAAGCGTACCCGTGGTTAACCAGTTGGCAAGGACATTGAGGAAGAGATTCAAACAGCAGAAGATGGCCTCCAATATCCCTTTCAACCTTGAGTTGTCTGGAGTTTTATGACATATAGGGATTGAGTCAAGAAAAACAATTCTGGCTAACAAGATTTCTAGAACTTCCTTCTCCAGCCATCCTGATGGCAGAAAAGTATCACCAAAACCAGGTCTACAAATTAAGCAGCAGGAGCATTAGCTGAGAGGTATCTCATGGGCTTGTCACCATCTCAGAAACACACGGTACAGCTCACTGAACTTGAAATCTGTTGTCTATGAGTGACCATTCAGAACACCCGGCTGCCAAATATTGTAATGGTCCAAAAAGATGCTTCCTTTTCCAGGGGAACACAGCCCACACTATCTATCGCACAGTAGCTAAGAATGAACCTGGGTTTGCTTTCTGAAACTCCACCGTTTCCTAACTGTAGGGCCTTGGGCAGAGAAATGAAACCCTCCAACATGTGACCTCATCTATAAAAAGGATTTCATCTAAAAAGTGGGGAGGGAGGAATTGACACAAGAATGGAGCAAACATGATAATTAATGAGGCTTTGTGACAGACAGACACACAGACATTCACCATGCTGTTCTATTTTATGCGTGGGAATAGCTGCAAAATAAAAAGTGAAAAGAGGGGGAGTTTGAAATAGTACCAACCTCATGTAATAATTGCAGGGCTTAAAGAAATCATCATCATCATTATTATTAGAAGGAATTTTTACAAATCCTAGTTATTACCATTATTACTGGGAATGTTTAAATATCCCATTTAATCATCCCAACAGCCCTCTGAAACAGCGGTAATCATCTCCATTTGGCAGATGAGGAAACTAAAGCCCGTATAAGTTAAACAAATCCCACAGCTGGTACAGGGCTGCAACGCGAGCTGAAACCCAGTATCCGACTCCACCATCACAGCTGCCTTGATGTCAAGAATAGCTCCTCGTGTTCTACTTGGTAGAGATCTACGCGGTTATGACATCGCTTATTCATCTAAGGCAGTGGTTTCCCAGCTCGGTTCTCAGCAGAGCCTGTTTTTGTTGTTGTTTTTTTTCCCCAAATGCAGCTTTTACTCAGGACTCCAGGAAGCAAATTCCAACAAAGCCAAACAGCCCTGGCTGAAGTGGGGATGGGGGCCCAGCAACCAGGCCTCTTGATTCGAGGGTGGTCCCTGAAGCACCCTACGGTCTATGAGCATAGTGTGAAAACCCCACATTGGAGCCTGCAACAGCAACAAACCCCCTAAACTCTGAGAATTACATTTAAGGACAGCCTCCTTTGCATAATGCAACTTTGGGTTTCCTGTCTCCACCACATGTGATCCTCATTATCGACTCTTGAGGTGGACAAGGCAGGGCATATCACCCTTAATTTGCAGATGAAAAAATCAAGGCCAAATGGAGTTTAGCAACTGGCCAAAGGTGCACCAGTTCACTTTTTAGCCAAGAGCAGACTGGAAGTAGAGTCTGTCTCCATTAACTCAGTGTGACCTGGCACAGAGGGTGCCATCTACTGGAAATTGCCACTGACCTTTGGTCCACAAAGTGGACAATCAGCTTCTTGGCCACTGAGAGCTAAGCACAGCCACAAGGGCCCCCTGCCAAGGCCCTGTCCCAGAGCAGATGGCATAGGCAGGGGAGAGGGGCTCAATGCCACTGGAGGGCTGGACGGCAGGATTTTGGCAGTAGACAGGCCATTCCCATCCCAGCCATGTCGTGCTGAGCACAGGGCACAGTACTTAATAATAGCTAAAGTGCCTTCCACCTTCACCTCCAGCCTAAAAGGGGACAGCAGGAAGGCACACCTGGGTAGTGGTTAGACTTCACCTTTCTTCCTAGCTCTTTCATAGAAATCCCTGAAACCAGACACATTTGATAATTGCCTAAATTATCCCCCACTCTGGCATCTCTGAGCTGAAGGGGAGCATGTGTTGGAACAGGCGACACTTAATTATCACTTAGTCTTTAATTAGCGCTTAATTATTAACACTTAATCCATCTGTAAAATGGGGACACTAATACCTGCCTCATAGGGACTCTGTCTGGGAGGATTAATTAATGTTTGCAGCCCACTTTGAAGACGCCAAACATTGAACAAGGGCTCAGCATTGGCATTAATGATCATGGTGGTTTCCTTGCTCTTCCTAATGAGCTGTCTTGTCTTCCTCTCCTTGCAAATATCCATCCCCAACGATATCTGCCTGACTCGGCCCTGGTGGAGAAACATTTAGCTCTGTGTTTCCCAGACACAGGATTTCCCATCCAGGAAAAGGGCTATTTACAGCCATCTTCCCGCACTTTAATTTTCTATTATGTCCTCTGAATATGTCAATGCCTTCCCAGTAAATATTTTGATGTGCGCTCTTGCGGCGGCTTCTGTGGAGGCTGAATGGGACAGCTGCTCCCTGTATTAGGGAATTCCAGATGTGGTTTTAAACCACTAGATTCTTCCGTGCCAATGCCAAGCCTTTGAGGGGTGAGAAGGGGAAAGTATTACCCTGTTGCTTCCAGGCAAAGCCACGGGCATCTAACCTTCAGCCCCGGCCAAGGTGGGTTTTCCTTGTGCAAAATGAAAAATGTCCCCTTAGAGGGCTGATACAGACACAACAGAAATACAGCCCTTGACTGGCCCTGCACCCAGGTAACTCCAGGACCCAGTCACCTCCCTTATAAAGCTTGGACAAAGGACCACAACAGATGGAGGAAAAGTATACAGCCTTTACGGTTTAACCAGACTGAACTATGGGCCAGAACATTCCCCGAGAAGGTCCCACCTCTGCTCCTCCCTCCTCCCTTGGCACCAGTCACATAGGGGGACACTCACTCTTCTTGGAAGCTGAGCCCGTTGTCTCTTGGAGTCCCAGCCATGGGGTCAGAGAGCTGGTCCTTTGAGGTCCCGGGCTGCAAAGCCTCAGGCAGGCCTTGAACTCTCTTCCAGATTTCGTGGCAAGTCTTGTCCAGGCTGTCTTGGGGTGTGTCCTGGTGGACCCAGATGTATCTGGGGAATGGGCCCAGGGCGGAGGGGCGCTTGGCCACCAGGCCAGAGGATGAAGGGAGCCCATTCCCACTGGCCATCCTCCTCCTCTCTTTCCGGAAGCTCCTTTGTCCACCCAGGGCTCGAAGACAGGGGGACCATCCACCACGGCCCCTCATTCACCGGAAGGGGAAACGTGGATGGGCAGAAGCAGGTCAGTTCTGTCTGGCTGGTCCTCCAGTAAGGTGACTATGTTCAGAGGTCTTCGACTTGTGTGTGAGTGGTGGCTGGAGGGCAATTTTGTTTTGGGGAGGGGAGCTTATTTCGATTTGTTTTGATTTGTTCTTTCCTGACTTTTGCCCCCCTCCCCCTTTCCCTTAGAAGAAAATATTTGAAAGTCAACAAAAACCAGTAGCTTAGTAACCGTGGAATCCCCCTGAGCTCAGGAACCAGGCGCCTGGGCGGGCAGAATGACATCTGGGAACAGTTGGAGGGGGAGGGCGGGCTCTCCCCACAGTCCCTGGCACACCCCCGTCGCGACGCGCCCGTGACACCTTGCGGAGCCTGCGGCTCAGCCCATTCTCGCCCGCTAAGCCGCGCGGATGGCTGGGCGAGGGCCCGGCACTGAGCACCTTGCTAGGAGCCGTGGGGGCGGGGGGCCGGCATCAGGTACTCAGTGGGGCCTTTCCAGGGAACCCCGCGCACCCCGAGAGCTCAACAGCCCGCCCAACCCCGCCTGGCTCGGCCCCCTGCCCGCCCCCAATCCCCTTTGCCAGAGCCGCTCAGCCGGCCGCCTTGGGCAGGAAGACCCCCGGGACTGCGGTCGCCCCGGCGCCCCCAGCAGACACCTGCCGCGCCCCCCGCGCTGGGCTGCGCTCAGCCTGGACCCGCCAGGGTCCCCACGCCTCAGCCGGGCGCTGTCTGGGTGGGCCGCACCGGACGCAGCAGTTCCGGCCTATTTGAGCGTCGGTGGCTCCCACACCCTCCCAGTCCAGCGCCAGAATTCCTCTGTTGGTTTCAAACGCAACGGCTCGGCTCGGTGCGCGGGCCGCCCCGGGTTCGGTGCCCAATGCCCCACGGCGGGGTGGGGGTGGGGGCCCGGAGGACCCCAGAGCCCTTGCTCCTTTTGGAGGTCTAGGGCGCCGCAACCCCGCCTGGCCCCACCACTCCGTGTGATAGCTTCGCGCCTGCCTGGGCCCCTGGCCCTGTATCGCCTGATTTTACCCCAACTGCCACTATGTTGGGGGCTTACCGTGTGCCAAGCGCTGAGCTTTCTGTGACATACTCAAACTAACAAGCTTGTGCCGCGGTTCAGGAAACCCAGTCTCTGGAGTCAGAAAGGGGTGTGTCCAAGGCCCTCTTTCTAGTGGTTTCAAACACAGCCCCCCCCCCCGCCCCCCGCCCCCCAGCCTCCGGGTCTGATCCTGTAAGTTCAGGCTTTGATATCAACCAGTCCCCTCCCGTTCTGGGGGTGGAGGGTGGGCACGTAGGAATGGAGTCAGAGGCTCAGGTGAGGAAAGAAGGGCTAAGTTAGCAGTTTGCCGCCCACTGGGCTCCCAACGCTCACTGGATGGGCTTTCTAGAACTCAGAGCTGACACAGCTCCTTGCCCAGGCTCTCTGACCCCACGAATCATTGTTCCTCCAGGGTTTCACCCAGTCAAGGGAGAGCCAGATGACTGGAAAGAAGACAAGATGAGAACAGGCCAGAGCTGGGTTGAACCCGGCCGGTGCCACCACCTAGCTGTGTCACCCCAGCCAATTTTTTAACGTCTCCCATGCTCCGTCCGTCCTTCATTCCCCAGCACTGACTGAGCACCTCCAGGTGAGTGGACCGGCCAGGAAGTGTGCAGGTGAACAAAGCAGCCTGGGGGTCCCTGATCTCCTGGAGCCTATATGCCAGCGCAGGAAGACAGGTCACAAACTAGCATAACAAATAAATAAGCACTGGTTACAGATGAAATAAAGGCTCTGATGGAAACTGAACCAACAAAAGGAGGCAAGGGAAGGGGAATAGAGGCAGAATTACATGGATGTCCAGGTAGGCCTCTTTGGGGAGCTAAGGTTGACATTGGAGATGAGATAGAAGGAAGAGAAGGAATCCTCTTTCTGTAAAATGGTGTTGATACATTACTATGGAAACCACATTTCTGACACATAGTAGGTACTCAGTAAATATGTACCAGATGAATTAATGGTATACCCTATGTAAAGCACCTGGTGATTCAGCAGGCCCTACACACATTCCTGCTCTTTGGAGAAGACCCGAGTTCCTGGAGATGTTGACTCTCAATTTTGAAATCCGAGCTTCATTCCCCTTTGATTTTCATTATAAAATTGAAGATGTGCTCCTTTGGGGAAAATTCTGAGGATCTAGACTGAATAAAATTATAGTTAAGAATGTAGAAAACCTTTTAAGATAGTGTATTTAAAGGAAAAGTGATCATTTCTGATGAAATATTAATAGTTCTGAAAATGTCACTCAGTGTTTGTGCTGCTTAGCAGTTGGTTGGCTAACACTTATGCTTAGAGCAGTATGCCAACAGCCCAGCACTGCCCAGGCCACAGGATTCTGGAAAGTTAGCCAGCTCACTCACTCCTGTTCTTTCTCCCCTTCAGCAGGAGACTAGGCAACAGGGACTAAATTGGAAAGGATTGCAAAAAAAAATAAATAAATAAATAAATAAATAAATAAATAAATAAAATGCAGCAGAGACAGGGAATAAAGATAGCATGTTTCTTGGAGCATAGAATCTTTCTAGAAGATTCTGCAAAGGATGCCTGGGTGGCTCAGTCAGTTAAGCATCCAACTTCAGCTCAGGGCATGATCTCGCAGTTTGTGAGTCTGAGCCCAATGTAGGGCTCTGTGCTGACATCTCAGAGCCTAGAGCCTGCTTCAGATTCCGTGTCTCTTTCTCTCCCTCTGCCCCTCCCCCGCTTGTGCTAGCTCTTTCTCTCTCTCTGAGAAATAATAAATGAATAAACATAATAAAAATAGAAGATTCGGCGAAAAACATAAGTGCAATAATTAGAAATAGCATAAAACTATGTCCACTATGGTAGCCACTTGCCACATGTGGCTATTTTAAAATTCTATTTTAATGTAAATTAAGTTAAAATTGTAGCTCCTTAGTTCGATCAGCCACATTTCAAGTGCCATATGGGGCCTTGGGGCTACCATTTTGGACAGCACAGAGAACATATTCTTTGTCCTAAAACACATGGACTCTAGAACCAGACTATCTGGATTCAAATTCTGAGTTCATGTGTTCTGGCAATGGAGGCACTCTGTGCCTTGGTGTATTTGTTCTCTAGGGCTGCCATAACAGAGTATGACAGAATGGGTGGCTGAAACAATAGAAATTTATCTCTTCACAGTTCTGGAGGCTAGAAGTCCAAGATCAAGGTGTAGAGAGGGCTGGTTCCCTCTGAGGCCTCTCTCATGGGCTCACGGATGGCTGTCTTCTCCCTGTGTCTTCATATGGTCTTCCCTCTGTGCATGTCTATGTTGTCCCCTTCTTATAAGGACACCAGTCATATTGGAGTAGAGCCCACACTAATGATCTCATTTTACCTTTACCACTCTTTGAAGGTTCTATTTCCACTTACAGTCATATGGTATCTGAGGTACTGAGGGTTAGGACTTGAACATATGAATTTGCAGGGATACCATGTAGCTCACAACACTTGGTCTCATCTATAAAATGGGATGATAAAGAACACCTGCTTTGTAGAATTGTAGATATACCGTTACTAATAACTATTTAACACATGGAAAGTCCCTAGAATGCCTGGCACATAGGAGGCCCATAAAAGTGCTGTATGCTATTCGTTCCTTTGTTGATTACATTGAAATGTGTGCTACTGAAGTTTCTAAATAACAGCTTCTGTGCTATGTGTAGCGATGGAGGACTTTAGCTGTACTGGGAAAATTGCTCTGTGATGGAGGGACAGACTCAAATCATCAACTAAGCCTTCCTAGGCTTGGTTCATTTTTGAGCACCTGTCATGGGCCAAGATTGTGCAAGGCGCAGAGCTAGGAGATGAATAAGATCTCTTTCTAGCTTAGACATTGTTACAGGCAAGTGTAGGGAGCCAAGTGTTCCGTAAGTGCTTGGTACACAGCAGATGTGGGGAAAACTGAGCTTATTCCAGTCTCGTTCAATATAGGTAGCTGTGTTTCTCCAGTACGTATAGATCTATGGGCCCAGCACAGGAAATGGTGTCCATCTCCATTGGACACTTCACTTCAAACTCTGGAAAAGGGCAGGGACCAGGCCTCTCTTCAGCACCTTGAACAGTGGGTTCAATTTGTTTGGGCAAATTCTTCAATTGCCTTTTACCGCCTTTATTATCCTGAGCAGGTGGTTTAACCTCTATATATCTCAGTTTGCTCATCTGTGAAACAGGAATAATACAATACTGACCTCATAGAGTTGCTTTGTGACAGCTGAGATAATAATGCAGGTACACAGCTTAGAACAGGTACCCAGTGAATATTAAGCTATCATTATTTAGGATTCAGAGATTCTTGCTTTTCTGTTTATAAGCAGGAAAGCCTCAGGAAGCAGCAAATCTCCCTCCCAAGTCTCTGGCCCAAACCTTTCCTCGCCCAGCTTCCGTCACTGACACTAACACAGCCAGGATGGCCAGGATCCAGGTTGGGCATGGCCTGTGCTCTGTGAAGACCTTCATAGGTGCGAAACCAGCTTCCTCCTATAGGCCCTATCCCTCATCTAACATATGTATATATATTTTTTTTTTAATTTTTTTAATGTTTTATTTATTTTTGGGACAGAGAGAGACAGAGCCTGAGAAGGGGAGGAGCAGAGAAACAGGGAGATACAGAATCCAAAGCAGGCTCCAGGCTCTGAGCTGTCTGCACAGAGCCAGACATGGGGCTGGAACCCATGAACTTGAGATGGTGACCTGAGCCGAAGTCGGAGGCTTAACTGACTGAGCCACCCAGGTTCCCCTCATCTAAAATATTTTAAACACACCCACCTCTCACCACAAATATAACTTTTTGGCTGTAAAATAAATTTGAAAGGCTTTTTGCCATTTTGCTTTTGAAAATTTTTGGCCATGAGTAGTTTATTTCATTTATGGCCGGCTGTGATTTCTTACCCATCTCGGTGCCCACCTGGGAAATCTTGCACAGTGAGAGAAGTCCAACCTCAAATTGTTATCAAATGAAATGAAATTTTTATGACTACTGAATTCAACAGTTAATGAAGTTGACATAATGTTACATTTTGCATTTAATTAAATATTTACTGATGTTAATGTTGTAGTTTTCTACTTGGTATTGTGGAGCTAATAAAAACATTTTTAGGCTTCAAATTTTCTTGTAGGCTCTAAAAACCCACAGAGAAATCCCCTGTGTTACCAGGCCAATGATGCCGTAATGGGTCAAGCTGCCCAGAGCAGAACCCACGCATGGGGAGCTCCCAGGGAAATCTGAAGGACAAACCATCAGAACTGGAGCAAGAGGAAGGTGTAGCCACGTGTCACAGGAATAGGTGTCCCCTGGATATTGTCCCAGCCACTGAACCCAGCCACAGAGCAGCCAGTCATTTCTAGGACTTTGAAAAGGACACCAGAATGCTCTAGAAGCAATGCTATGACCCTGTGACTTCTCTCTCTCGGCAACATCATCAGTAATTCTCACCATTGTCCAGGGGATATCAGCCCTTATTCTTGCCTCCCTTCCTTGCCCACAAGTGAGGAGACTGTTGAGAGCTTAGGCTGTGGTAGCCAACACACTTGAATTTGAATTCTTGCTTTGCTACTTCCTGTGGAGTGGCTTTACACGTGCTTAACTTCTCTGGCATTTTATCTTTCATCTGCAACATGGTGGTTAAAAGAACAGAAGGTTCAGAGAGGGAGAGGTTCAAATAGGAAAACGCAAAGTTTCTCGGCACAGTGCCAGGCTCACAGTGTGCCCACAATAACAGATACTGATTAATGTTATTATCAGCTATTAAAGTAAAAACAGTAGCTTACGGGATCTCCATTTAAAGTCAGGGACAAGGAAGGCCATAGTTGATGGAGGCAAAGAATACACCTTGGCAGTGGGGGCAAAGTAAGGTAGCAAAAAAGTCAGAATGCATTTGACCTTTCACTTTCTGTTCTGGCTTTCCCACCAGCCTCATCGTGACGGGTGCTCCAGGAATTCTGGAAAGGCTTTATGTGGGATCCTTCTCAACTAGAAGCTTGGTGTTCTGCCCTTCCTTTCATAACTTCCGGGCCAGGATACTGGTCACCAATATGCATTCATTTAAGATTTATACTAGTTGAGTGCTGAGATGATTTGAGGCAGCTTTCAGATTAAAAAGTAAAAATTACAGCATTGAAGAATAAAGCAAGAACTGACTCTGTCTAAAGAACCCAGAAAGAGTTGCTACTCTCAGGCACCTGAATTGGTCAGAACACACGGAGGTAATAAGGTAATAAAACTGAGTATCCTTATTTGTCAGCTAAAGCAAAAATGGAAACACGTCGGAAGGCAGAGTTTTTATTTTCTGACAGCAGAAAATACACATCTTCATCTGTGGAGACAAAATGTTTCCTGGAAATAACCCCAAGCATGAATTTATCATGAGTCCTTGTATAAAGGACACTGAGTGACATAGTGGGCAATATATTCAATTCTGTTTTCATAAAGACAGAAATGCCATTAAGTTGGTCAGTTTCTCACATCAGGGTTCTCTGAAGACATAGAGCATAACATTAAATCATAACTCAGAGAAGGCATTTCTTTGAGGAACTCAGATAATGAAGTCTGGGGGAGACACCTTTGGGTCCATTCCACAAACATTACTGAGCACCTAGTCAAGCATCCATCCATCCATCCATCCATCCATCCATCCATCCAGAAAAGCTCTACTAAATGCCTACCGTGTACCAAGCACTCTAAGTGGCACTGGTGAAGATTGCTTGCAAGAGCTGACACCTGGACCAAGTTCTGAAGGACAAACAGGAGGGCGCCAGCCACAGCAGGAGGAGCAGAGCATTCCAGGCAGAGGGAGCAGCCTGCACAAAGGCCCAAGGCGATGGAGAGAGAGAAAGCATGCTCATCTCAGGAGCATAAGGGCCTACAAATGGCTAGAGCATGGGTGGGTGGGTGCGGGGAGCGGGGAGACGGGCTGGATGAGCAGGCAGGGGCAGGTAATGGAGGCCCCTGTTTGGACAATCTAGCAGGGAGCTAGGACTTCACTCTGTAGGTCATGGGGAAATGTCCTGGGAAGGTGTGGGAGCTGTGAATCAGGGTAGTGGTTTTGAAATCACTGGTGGCAAAGAGGAAGCTGTGCTGAATGGGGCAAGAGCAGAGCTGGGGCATTTGTGATGTGGCTATTGTAAGAAACTGGAAAGAAAGACCAGGAGAGCCCTCACTGGGACCTGGGAGATATTAAGAAGGAAGAATTTAGATGATTTGGGGGCTGCCTGGATGGAGGGGTTGAGAGGGCCCGGGATGAGGTCCTGGGTTTTGGGCTCAGGAGCCCGTGGACATGGAGGCACTGAGCAGAGAGGGGGGTGTGTGTGATGACAGGTTAGAGGCAGGGGGAGTGGAGACGCGAGCAGGCTAGGGCACAGTGTCCTGCAGGACATCCACAAGGGGAGGATGACAGACACACTGCAGGTACTAGGGACTCAGACCTTCAGGAGGAGGTTTCTGCCAGAGGCAACTCCCAGCCCAGCAGGGAGCAAGGGGGACAGTGAGAAATTGGACAATTACAGAGCCTAGAGAGTGCAGAAGGGAGATCTCCTGCCCCTCCTGCCCTTCTGCCTGCATCCTGAACTACAGAAGCCTCACTCTGTCTCCCAGACAGGCCGCCTTTCACCTGTCTCTCTCCCTAAACTGAGCCAGGAGCCCCCCTCCTTTCCATCACAGGCTGTATCTCTCCCAGAGTAATTAACCCGTGCTTTGTTGTTTAACTCCCTCTTCAATAAACTATCAACCCCCTGAGGGCAGGGACTACTGGCCTTGCCTTATTCTTCTTTGTATTTGTTACCGCAGCACCTAGCAGGGAACCTGGGGTGCAGATTGATGTGTCAGACAAGAGCAAATGAATGAATGAATGAGGAGTAAGCCAATGACTACAGAAAAAAGCACGGAGGGGTGTGTAACGATACTGCCAGCTGCTGTGACATGCTCCCAGTATTTCAGTGACTTAATACTGTTAGAGATCATTTCTCAGGGGCACCTGGGTGGCTCAGTGGGTTGAGCACCTGACGTCAGCTCAGGTCATGACCTCGCAGTTTGTGAGTTTGAGCCCCATGTCGGGCTCTGTGCTAACAGCTCAGAGCCTGGAACCTGCTTGGGATTCTGTGTCTCCCTCTCTCTGCCCTCTCCCCGGCTCACACTCTCTCTCTCTCAAAAATAAAATAACCATTAGAAATTTTTTTTTTTTAAAGATAATTTCTCAGATAAGGGTGTGTTTCTGGTGTCCCTGTTTGGTGGTGATTTTCCTCCACACAGTGATTTGGGATCCAAGCTTCTTCCAGCTTGTGACTCTGCCATCCCCAAGGGATCCACATACTCTGTACCATCCAGCAGATGGAGAAGGAAGGATGAGAAAGTTTTATGGGGTTAGCCTTGCAGTGGCTCACACCACTTCTGCTTACATTCCTTTGGCTGGAACCTTGTTTCATGACTTCACCCAACTACAAAGGGGACTGGAAAATGTAGCCACTTCTCAGTGACACTTCAGCACTATTGACATTGTTGACTGAGTAATTTCTGGGGGAGGGGGAGAGCCTCCCTGGGCATTGTAGGATGTTTCGCAGCATCCCTGGCCTCTACCCCCTAGATGCTAGTAGTACCCTCCAGTTGTGACAGCCAAAGCAGGTTGCAGACATTGTTAAATGTCCCCTGGGAGGCAATATTGCCCCTGATTGAGAACCATTGCTGTAGGTCATGGAACAGGAAGCATGAATTTTTGAGATCCAGCTAGCTGGCCATGCTGCAAGAGGCACCCAGCAGTGGGAGTGGGGGGCGGGGGGTGTTAGGAAAGGCTCCCTGGGAGAGGGGACACTTGAGCTGAGTGACGGTTAAGACCATTTACTCCACACAGTGAGAGAGGAATGGTACTGCAGTCAGAAGAAACAGCGTGAGTAAAGGCACGGAGGCATGATAGCATATAGCTGATGACAGCCTAGAATTGCCCTTGTCCTGTGCATTATGGCCTCTGACAAACTGAGGAGAATTCTCTCCTCTCATGCCACTGATGTGCGTGCTGTCCCTTGCCTTGTATCACAAACAGATTTTTCTACAAGAAATGTCAGAATGTGGTGGCCCCAGCATTTGGTGGCCCTGGAGGAAGGGCTGACTATGGGCCCTTCTCACGTCTCCCTCCTGGATTCTATGGCCCACAGCCTCATCACACTTTGTTCTAGGCTTTTTCTTCCTCAACCCTTGCTGTCACCTTTCCTTGGAAGCAGATCACTGTCATCTCCACAGTGACAGCCTTGCTCTGGGGAAATACCAGCTTCTGTCTGATCATGCTCATGATTTCAAATCCCCACCCTCCACTCAGGCCCCAGGCTTTTCCTTTGAGCCCTTGCCTTTGTTGTCCTTCTCTTCAGTCTTGCTTGCCCCTCAGCCTCCATTTCTGCCCTCACTGTAAATAGTGTATCTGCCCCACCTCCTACCCCTGGACTTCAGAAAGCTCCTTCATTTTCTTCTTAGGTCAGAATGAAAATTTCAGGGCATCAAGTCTACAGCCCCTATTTGAATAGGGCTGAATTCTCCGGCGCATCAGGTCTTGTTTTCTTTCTAAAACGAACTCTGATCTTATCTAGATATTAGGCTTATCTTGGCGAGTCACTATACTGCATTGGGCTTTTTTGCAACCTGATATTGTGGAGTCGTCTTGACCCGTGGCTGCCTACCGCTCTGGGGAGAACGGAAGGGGCATATAGGAAGCCAGCCCCCAGGAGCTGGGCTGAGGGCCACACTTGTCTAGGCAGAGGGCTGTTATCACCTTTTGGACTGCTGCCTCTCCCTTGCCCTGCAAATGTTCCCAAGGCTCCCATCTCTGTCTGCGCCCACATCACTTCAAGCAAAGACTACTGCGGTAAGCTCCTAGCGCACTCCCCTTTTCTGCCATGAACTTCCCATCTCTTCCCTACAAAGTCAGGGTACATGCCAGGCTGTGCCCCTTGGCTTCTACTTCCTAGAAATAAAAGTCCACCTTTCCAGAGTATCTCCTGCTAAAGCAGTCACGCTATACACAGCCTTAACAAATCTCTCTTTAAATATATATTCTGACCATCATGCATTTGCTTTCTCTCCTCCCTCCATCCAAAAAGTCCTCTCCTCCTGTTATGGGCTGAATTGTGTCTCCTTCCCTAAATTCCTATGTTGAAGTCCTAAGCCCCAGGACCTCAGAATGAGGCTATATTTGGAGACCGGGTTTAAAGAGGTAATCAAGTTAAAATGAGATTAAGGTGGGCCCTAAGCCAATGACTGGTGTCCTTCTAAGAAGAGGCCAATTGGACACAGACACATATGGAGGGGAGACAATGTGAAGACATAGGGAGAAGGCCCTCTACAAGTCACGGAGGGAGGACTCAGAAGGATCCAACTTTGTGGACACCTTGAACTCAGACTTCTAGCCTCTAGAATTGTGAGAAAATAAATTTCTGTTGTTTAAGTCACACAGTGTGTGTGGCAACCCTAGCAAACTAATATACCTCTTATTTCCTACTGCGTAAGACCAAAATCCAAACTTCTCACCATCCCCTATGATTCTACATAATCTGGGTCCTGTGCTCCCACCTCCTCCCTCATCTCCTGGGTGTCCCCTCTTCCTCACCTTCATACAGGCCCTCACCCTGTCTCCCCTGTCCCTATCCCTTTTCAGGGGCCTTGCTCATGACCCCGGTACCAAAAACCCCTTTCCACCTCTTTGCATGGCTGTGTTGCTTAATTTAGATCCCACTTTCAAGGTCACCACCTCAGAGAGGTCTTCCCAGACCTCCTATTTGAGTTAATATTCTCCCCATATTCTTTCTCATGGCATCATGAACTTTTCCTTCATTGCATCCTTAATTTGTAACGTTGTATGTGTTTATTTACCGCCTATCTTCATCAAGCCAGGAACTGTTCACATGGGTGTATATTCATTATCTAGTACAGTGTCCAGCATGTAATCATGCTCAATAAATATTTGTTGAGTAAATCTTCACCTTGCCAAAGTCTCTATCCAGCCCTCAGGGTCCAGCCAAAATCCTACTTCCCTCCTTAAATGAGCCTTTCGATTCTCCAAGTCCAAGACCCGCTTACTCTTGACATGTCTCTGAAACATGTCCCTTGTGTCATAGTGATCACCACTGCCGTGTGTGTGGGGATCCCCCCTGTGCCCCACATCCTCCCCAGCTGGACTACACACTGTGCGTGTCTGCATTGTCCACAGCAGAGGCTGGCACAGGGCCCAGAGCCCAGGAGGCCTCGGTAAAAATGTATATGGACCCAAATAGATCAGAGAGAGGGACAAATGGTGGAGGAAGTAACTGTCCCATTTACAGGGATGAAAAGTGCGCCCCTGCCCTCCACAGCCCCCAGAGAGAAGGATGACAAATATTCCTTTTGCTAGGGAAGGTTTGGGGGCAAACCTCAGCTGTGGGCTGCAGCCACAGAGCAAAATTCTGGGTCTGAGAAGCGGGTAGGGAGAGTCCACTGGCCTGGAGCCCTAGAAGTATAGAGCAGCCCAGACTCTCCTCTGCCCAGCTGTGGGCTGCCGGGGAGGGCTGGGTATCTGCCAGCTCTTCGAACCCCGCGGGCAGGAGAGGGGGAAGGCCCAAGCTTAGAAGCCAGGAGCCCACCCCAGGGGAGGCCCCAGCCAGTAGCCCCCCAAGGCCGCCACCTACTCACCGCAGAGCCAGTCCCTCCCTCCTCCCCAGCGCTGGTGGGAAGGCCGAGGCCAGTCGTGGCTGGCTGAGCCCTCTCTTTCAGGGGCTGGGCTTGGACAATGGGAAGCGAAAAGCCCCCTCCCCGGCGCCCCGGGGACATAAAGCAGGCCTTTCACTGTGGAGTTCTGGCTGCTTCGGTTGGTTCTTGGCACCCAGCGAGGCGGCGTCCGGGAGGGGCGAGAAAGCAAGTGTGTTGGGGGTGGGGATGGGCCGGCGATTCGGAGGAAGCTCGCCGGCCCAGGCCACCGGGCAGGCTCCCCAGCTGTGGGATGAGCTCATACAGGGAAACCGGAACAACTTGGGGTGGGGGAGGGGGATGGGCATCAAGGAAGCTGGGAGATCGTGGCTACGGGGAGCAAGTTTTTCGTGGGGAGCGAGGACAAGGATCCACTCCTCCGACCCTGCCCATCACCCTCCCCATCTGAGATCGGCAACCTAAGAGCCCTTTCCAGGCTCTTTCCCAGAAATTCCCAAGCCCCGCCGACCGGAGGCCACTGCCCCCTGGGCTCGCAGACACCCGGGCTCGGGCTTGGCGGAACCCCCTAAGCCCGGAGCGCAGCCTCTCCCGATGCCTTAGGCAAAGGGGGTGGGGTGCTCCAAGACTGTTGTCTTTCCGCCGGGCGCGCCAGCGGGGGCTTTCCCCACCCCCCGCTTTGCCCCTCCCGGTCCCTTCCAGCCTCTCCCCCAAGCCCCCCGGGCAGCATCTCTTCCTTCTCGCCCAGAGTTTGGCGTAGACAGCGAAGGAGCCATCGTGACTGACGGAGGAGCCTAGGGAAGGCGAGACAGGAACCGCGACCGAGTGGGGGTGGGGACCGACGCTGAGCCCTAGGGGGCAGGCGGCAGCGGCGACAGGGGAGAGGTGGGGGAGCAGCTCTCGCCACCGGGAGAAACTCACCGGGCTTGGGGCCGTGGCTGGGAAGGACGGGGGAGAAGAAGCTGGGTCTGGCTATTTAATTTTGAGGATAAATTGTACAAGTAACTCTCTCACCGCCCTTCCACCAACCTCACCTGCCCCAGGCACCCCCCCCATTCCCTCCCCCACCTCAGCGCACACACGCACTCCTCCCTCCAGCCTGATTTTGTCTTGGGGCAGGGGTAGGACCGCACCGAGCCAAAGGAACGGGTCGCCACCCCCTCCCCTCCAATTCTTAACCCTGGGTGTGCGCACGCACACCCTTCTCCTGGGATGGGGTAGGGGGCTACTGCGAACAGGGCTCCTAAACATCGTCCTCCGCCCCAGATTGTAAGTTCAAAGCCACCACCCATGATTAGCTCGTAAGAGCCGTGACTTGGGAAACCGCGTCCTTCTTCGGTTACCTTTCCCCAGACAGTATTCCAATTTCCAAACGTGGAAGAGGCTGGTGTGTGAGTGCGTGTGTCCATATCACTGTGTGTATGTGCGCGCGTGTGTGTATGGGGGGGTGTATTAATGGGTAATCTTATAAATGGAAACGAGAGGACTGAACTTAAAAGAAACTGGTCAATTGTAAAACAAACAGGAATAAACAACCCTTTAGATGTAATTTGTGGTTTATCTGGAGGTGGAGGTGGCGCTGAAGAGGAACCCCCACCCTCCAATATTTTTTTCCTTTGCTGCGCCTCCACCCCCAGCATTTGGAGCCGCGGAGAAGCGGCTCCGGAGTGATTAATCCGGGGATAATTCACCCCCCCGCCCCCCGGCGCGAACCCCGCGAAGCGGGATTGGAGCGAGTCATTTCCGAGAGCGCAGCGCGCCTCTCCCCGGCCGGGCGGACACTTGGTTCATTCCAGCCGCAGAAGCTCAGGGCTCCCGCGTACCGGGATTTTTTTCCGNACCCTCGGCCGCGTCCTCACCTCCACCCTCACCCTCGTCGCTACCCCCACAACCCCAGCCGCAACTTGGCCGGATCCGGCGTGGGGGCCCAGGAGACAGACATCCCCGCCAGGGGTTGAGGGGCACCCGGACCGTGGCTTCAGTTGCTCCAGCCTCCCAGCCCCCAAGGTGCCAGGCTTTTCCCCGATAAACTTTCCTGGAGCCCTCTCCCCACTGCCGCCTCCCGATTCCGGTTGGCACAGCGGTCATGGGGGCTGGAGAGGAATGGCGTACCCCCTCCCCGTTTCCGCGTTTGCGGGGTCTGCCCTTCCTGCCCCCGCCCATTTTCTGGTGAATGAAGCCCGCGCCCCAGCCCGAGCCGCCTCGAGACTGCGGCCACCACCTCCTCCCCAAGTGTCCCCCTCCCCCGGCGCTCGGGGCAAGAAGGGGGATCAGGTGGGCGCGCGCGCAGGGTCTGGGTCCCGCGCACGGCTTGCGGGAAGACTCAGTTCGGGGGCTGGAGGGTGCTGAGCCACCGGGAGGCGGGGGCGGCGGTTGTGCCCGGGGGGCGGGGGAGAGAGTGTCGCCGCCAGGTTCCGCGCCGCCACATTTCCCTCGGTTCCCACTCCGCGCCAAAGTGCCCTTTCCCGCGCCCTGCTGCAGCCGAGCGCCGGGGCTGCGGCTGCGGCGGCGCGGGCGGCGGGACCTGCTCCCTGCGACCGAGTCAGGGNTTCAGGGGTGTCTGGCTGCAGCTTGCGTGTTGGGGAAGGCACGCGGACCTTCGGGAGAACCCCGTCTTCTGTGGGGATCACTGGCCCCGACTGGTGCCCTTCCACTTTATCTCCTGCACCCCTCTGACGCTCAGCTCTAACCACAGCCTAGAAAGTTCCGCGTGCCCGGGTGGGGACGGGTCCAACGGGCGATGCCTGGCGCCGCATTTTCATTTAGCCCAGAGGCTGACACTCACCGGGGGAGAAAACCCGTAACACCTGCTGCCTAGGCCTGGACTCGAAGCACCTCCGGCCTGGATCCGTGCTGTTCTTGTTATTGATTGATTGATTGATTGATTGATTGCTTTTTTGTTTTAAACCACCGATTGAACCTCTGAAGGCTTGGCCTCCGCCACTCCAGCATCTTAGTCCTCCCTTCTCGGAAAGTGCGCCCCTTCCCTGGCGAGCTTTCTGCCCCGTTCTGGGCTCCAGTATCCAGTGATCCCGTCCCTGCAGACAGTCACCACCTCCTTAGCCGGGAAGGTTAGGGTTGCTGGTCTGGGAAGGCGCCCCAAGCTAGCCTCAGCTTTCCCATCCCGACTTGACAGGACTTTCTGGGTTCTCCTAAGAGTCATAGCTGCAGACACCCAGAGAGGGGCGCCCGCGGCGCGCTCGCCTAGGAGCTCCGGCCTCGCGCACACCCACACCCACAGGGTGGCTGCGCTGTTCGCGGCGCCGCTGGTCACCCAGACTTGCCACATGGGCGGCGGGGGAACCGCTGCTACGGACTGTCAGGCCTCTCCGACGTTTGTCCAGGTGTGGCGCGTGCTCTGGCTTAGCACACTTGGATTGCTCCTGATGTGATCGAATTGTTTTTCTGGCTAGATTTGTCCCTGCCCCTTGGGCATGTCATACCCCTGGGGGAAAAAAAGGGCCGACTCACCAGAGCTTGCACACTGCTGGGCGGTGCTGGAATCCTGCCTTGTAGAGATCCGTTGGCTTCCAGCTCTGTGGTCAGTAGAGCAGAGGTGGTGGTGGTGGTGGTGGTGAATGGCGTGGGGGAGGGAGCACTCGCTCTCTGGCAGCCCGTTCTGACTTCCAGTGCTTCCAGTGCATTTCTTTTTAAACCTTTCCTGCATTTAGATGTGCTTTTTGGCCTTGCAAGCAGCAGAGATTTGGAAATGGACTTGGTGACAGATGATCGCAGAGTTTGGCACTTCAGAGGGGGAAGCACATTCATTTTTGTGTTCTCTTCACTCTGCTGACTTTATAAGATGCTCAGGACTGAGCTGTCTCCCTTCCTTGGACCAGGGAGGACTGAATAAAATGAATATAAGCATTTGAAAAGGGGGAGCCTCCTCACCCACCTTTCTTTAGACCCTTAACCCCTTCCACGTGAGCCCTGCCTCACAGTAACCCCCCTACTCCCCGGCCTCCATAGAAATCTCTCATCAGTTACCACCTCTCTTAACTGTGGATCTGTCTGTCTCCCTTCTTCTCTTTCCCCTTGGCCTGTGAACAGCTTAATCTTTAATAGAAACCAAGCTAAACAGACTTCTCTCCCCTAGTGACCTTTTGTCTACCATCCCATCTTTTTGCCTTTATGAGTGTTTTCAAAGGGGTCTTCGATTCACTTTCCTTGCTACCTCTCACTCGCTGCAGGCTGCCTTCTGTCCCTAGGATTGGAACTCTCTAGGAAAGATCACCGGTGACCATTCTGACCATCAAATCCACCCTGCTTACTCTAGGTTTATCTTCCGTTACCTCTCTGTGACTTTGAACACCTTGGGTTACTCCTTTTAAAATTTCTCTTCCTTGGGCTTCTGGGCTACTGTGCTTTACTGATTTCTCTCCTACCTCTTGCTGTTCCTTCCCAGTCTCTTGTAGAAACACTTCTTCCCCTCCTGTAAGCATCTCCTGCAGTGTTCCTTTCCTTGTGCCTTTCCTCATTTCCTTTCACCACTTTGTGGGTGAGCTCATCCGGGCCCATCCCTTCCACCACCACGCTGAAGCTTCCAGACAGATGCCTCCTGCCAAGACACCTCTGATACATCTATTGACTTTCAGTCCATCGAAACTCTGGGTCTAGACAGCCCATGTATCTGGCTGACTCTTGGATAACTTCACCTAGATGTTCCCCTTCCAAAGCCAACTCATTACTTCCTTTCCTGGGCCTCCATTATTCCCTGCGGAGGCTGATGGCACCTGTAGCCTACCACTTACCCAGCCCAGAAGCCTTAACGTCATCTTCAATGCCTTCCCTACCAGGTGGCCATCTAGTGCAGTCTCTTAATTGCTCTTAACTTGGCTACTCTCTGGATTCAGAGGCTCTGAGCATTGACAAGGCTGTTGTGCTTCCCATATGCTTGATAAGTAATTCAAAATAAAAGCAATCTTGAACTGGAAGTATATGGAATTTTGACAAACTTCTGATTTTTCCCAAGCTGACCACTTCATTGCTTAAAAAAAAAAAAAATCGAATGCCAAATTATTTAAAAAAAAAATCTCCCTCCTTTGCTTGTTCCCTAAGTGCTTGTTTCCAGGGGTTTCTTGCAGACTGGAGCACTGACCATACACAGTGTGTGATTATAGTACTAATTGAATTGTATTCAAAATATTTATTTATTTGTCTCCTGTATTTAAGTATGAGCTTCCTGAAGGCAGGGACAGTACTTTATTTCTCTTGGTATCACCAGCACTCAGCTCAGGACCTAGCACAGAATTAGTGCCTGATAGATGGTTGGTAAATCAGTGGATGGTTTAAAAAAATTTTTTTTTCTTGGACAGTTTTTTAAGGACTGATGAGGCTAAATCAAGAGTTTTAGGGGGCAAGACAACCAGAGATGACAAAAATGCCTGGTCCCCTGTTGCTGTCCCTCTAGAACAAAATATCACAGATTGGGAAGATCTTTCCTTAGATTTCAGAACGGATGCAACAAGCCTTTAGCTATAACTGTCCCCACACCCCCAAGGAAAGGTCTTGAGCCACTCAGTCACCAGAGTATGGATTTGAATTTCCATTTGCAATTGATCTGTGAGTTTATGGTTTTGAAGAAAGAAGCTGAACATAGTAGATGATGTTGGCCATATCTCCTTCTGGCGAGAATGTGGCTTTGTTAAAGGTGAGCCTGGAATCGTGTGCAAGGGGACTGGGGAACCAGATTTGTGGGCTCTTAGATTGCAAGGTTTGGGTTTGTCCAGAGGAGTCCAGAAGGTGGCTTTGGCAGTATCACCTTGACTCACGCGTACGGCCTGCCTCTGCTTCATCATCGTTTTGAGGCCAGCAGGAGTAAGGTAATCTGATTGCCCAGCAGAGCCAGATGTTCCTTGTGGAAGAACTGGTTGATCTTCAGACCTCTCTAAGGCTCACGTTCCCCACTTAGAAAAGGGGCAAGTCATTCCTGCATTGTGGGAAGGGCTAGAAATCTGAGCTGCACCAGATGCAGTGCATCACCTAGCTCATCCAGTGTGCCCATTGAGTGGAAGCCGGGGCTGGAGCGGTAACCTGAGGACAAAGGACTCAGCTGAGAAGCCTGTGAGCCCTCACTGTGGCCTGCACCTCCCCCCACCACAGGGACCCCCTAGGTATCCAGGGGGGTAACACTAATAGCTGGTGGTCACTGAGTTCTCATCATGTGCCGGTACCGCCTCAAGCACTTGCTTGTATGAACTCAACCATCACAGCAACATGGTAAGGCCGGCAATATTATTAATCCCATTTTGTACATGAAGAAATAGGTTCAGAGAGGATATGTAACTTAACCACATAACAAGTCAATGGCCAAGCCAGGGCTTGAAGCCAGTTTGCCCAACCCTGAATCTCTTACTCACAACCACACTATTCTCCAGCTTCTAAGGGGGCCCAGCTGCCGCTCTGCCCCCCGGGGATCCTTCTGCCTAGGCTGCCTGCCTTCACTCTGCTCTTGCCCCTGGGCTGCCCCCACCCCGAGTTATGCTGTGCTGCTGTTGGCACTCAAGGCCTGGACCCCAGACTTTCAACCCCTCACATGGCCATGGTCCATCCATCTCCACCATAGCTCCCGTGACTGCAAAGGCATCACTTTGGTCTACTAGTCCAAAACACCCATCTTGATTGAACTCTCCCATGAGCTCTCACAATAGCCAAGCTCCCCTGTTGTAAAACTTATCAGGATATACTGGAATGTCTTGTTTAGTGGGGTGATATCTGTTTGTATTCCCTGAAGGTCTATGAATCCAGGCAGGGCAGTGTAGACCAGACTACAGATACTCAGTAAACACCTGTTAAGAGGATCAGAAGCAGGTTCTCTGGAATCCAAGGCTTCCTGACCTTCCGACTGCCTTCTTGTACATTCCCAAGGCAAGAGATTTAGGGGAGTGGGAAGGGGTGAAGGTGCATCCCCAAGTGGGAGGCAGCCCAGGCCCTCTGCATCTTACTGATAGTAGCTGCGCTTGCACTTCAGCGAGTCCAGATAAGTGGTCTTAGACATTACTATTCAATTCAAATAACAATCCAGGCACTTTATCAGATTTGAAGTGACAAAGGCTCACAAATTAAGCAGTTTGGCCAAGGTTATAGAGCCGATAGGTAAAGGAGGCAGGATCAACCCTAGGGCTACCTGACTCCAGGGGCCATTCTCTCAATTCCTGGAAAGCATTATCACAGTTCTGGACACATCGGACAGGTCGTTAGTATTCAGTACGTGTTGGATGCTGCCACAGCCACCACTACCGGCGCTGCTGCTGCTACTGTCTACTGGCTTTGTGCACCAGCCTCTTAGAATTGCGAGGGAAAGGGTTCTAACACGGTGCCCCTCAGAGGTGCTGCTATGTGCATCTGCAAGAGTCTTCCCTCCCTGTTCCCCATGCTGAAAGTACACCCAGAAGAACCTGGCCCACTCCCCTAACCCATCAACCCCTGTCACTCTTCTTCCTGGAGGGGTAATGGGGGAGGATCCCGTAGCTCCTCCTAGAGGTTGGACAATGTTACTGATACTGTCCTGGGGCTTTGCTCTTTGAGACCCCTATGGCCTCCAAACCCCTACTCTCTGCTGCATAGATTTTCTGCAACAGGGGAACATTTGGATGAACCTGAAAATGGAGGACATGGTCTTAAGATTCACTGTCTTTGAACAGTCCAAGACTCTCCCTTGGACCCACAGAAAGCAAAGGGTGGCCTATGCAATGTGGGGTTTTCTCAACCCAAAAATGATGCTGTGGTTCTTAGAGTTCTTTCCTGGATCTTGTAAGTTAAGAGAGACAAAAGAGACTCATATTTATTTCCTTTCTGGACTCTTTTTTTAAAAAGTTTATTTATTTATTTCAAGAGAGAGTTCACGCATGCCTTTGGGGGAGGGGCAGATAGAGAAGGAAAGAGAGAATCCCAAGCAGTCTCCACACCCACTGTGGGGCTCGAATTCATGAACCATGAGATCATAGCCTGAGCTGAAGTCAGATGCTTAACCAACTAAGCCACCCAGGTGCCCTATTTCCTTTCTGAACTCTGAGAGCTCAGTTCCGTGGACTATCTTTCCATACCTTTCTTTTAAAGATGAGATTCTGTATTTTTTTTACTTCTCTCCTACTCAGATACCCACTCAACTGTTAGATGTGTGGGGGAGGGTGATGCTCTTTAGCTTTCTCATGTAGCTTCATGTAACACAAAGAATGGTCATGCCTCTATATAGGATCACAAATGAGAGCTTTGGTAAAGCGGTGGATGGGAGGGGAGGGAATGTAATGGAATACCATGTTTTGGAATTGGAGAAATTCCAATTGGAAAAATAAGATAATTTGAGATGGACTGAGATCGTGTAGGAAGGAATGAGTTGGGGTTAGGATCAAGAGTGCTGGGGGTGTTGGGATGGGATAGACAGGATGGATTGGGATGGATTGGGATGGATGGTGGAATGGAAGGGGATAATAGGGTTGGGAGAAATGCAATGGTTTGGGGTAGGATTGAGAGGGTTAGATATAGGGTGTTCAGGGGGTTGACAGGTAGGATGGGGTGGGTGGGGTAGGAATGGGTTAGAATGAATTGGGGTGGAATGGGACAGGATGGGATGGGTGGCATTTGGGTGGGGTGGAATGGGACCATTGGGATATGGTAGAGTGGAGGTGAGTGTGTCCTGCTGGAATGGGGCGGGATGGGGGTGAGTCAGGATGTTTTGGGACAGCTTGAGTTAGGTGAATGGGATGAGCTACTGGGAGATGTGGGGTGGGCCCTATAGGGAAATGGAAATGAGGGAGGGCACCAGAAGCAACCTGCTTCACATGATTGTAGCATCTCCTTCTTCCTCCCCAGAGCTTCTCAGGTTTTTATTAAATTGAATTGTGAGATCCTCAGCAGATAGAAAGTCCCCATCAGCCGCTGCTTCCACTCTGGCATGGATCCTAAAATGCTGGAGGTGCCAGTCTCCTGCTATCAGAGGTCACTCTTCAGGGAGAAATTGGGAGTCCTCTGTGGACACCATCATGAACCATATCAGAGAAATATGCCAGGCCCAGAAATATGGCTGCTCCCATGCTGCCCAGCACCAAAGAAGGCACCGTGTCCTCCCTAAAGCTAGGGAGTGGGGTGACTGTACCCACAAAAAGCAACATCCAATGTGGTATATGGGTTCACTTCAGTAGCACTCCTTTTTCGGGGAGTCTCCCCATTGGAAACTGCCTTTTGTTTTCTACATATTTGTTTCTGTACAATGTCAGAACATTTTAAACAGAACTGATTTCTCAGAGGATGTCCATCCTATCCTTGAAAATCATCATTGTAAGGAACTTTTATGATGCTGGAAATAATGTATATATAGTTACATTACTGTCAGCACCAAGATAACTCTTAGATTTATTTGAAAATCTCCCCTGTGGTCTAGAGCAGAAAATAAGGGCTCTTATCGCGGCACAAATAGCCTTCCTCCCTGGCAATGTCTAATTTATACTCAATTAAGTGCAATTATCCTCCAGAAACCTAAAAAAAATTATGTGGCCATCTTCTGGGTTTCCAAATCAGAAGTAGACTAAGTTCCATTATTAACTAGCTGCATCTATTTGTTGAATTGAAGTGAGCAAGTGTGATGGTCTTAAGCTTGAAGGGAGAAAGCAGAGAGTTTGAAATTTAGATTATGTGAGATGCAGGTCCACGTTAGAGAATGCACGGGTGTTTTGTGTGGCTTCTTCTAGGATGAGCAGGTGTGGTAGGGTCAAGAAGCAGGTGTGGCTTCTCAGCCATGGGAAGTTTGCCTGCTCATTGCCTGACTCTCCACTCTCAGCCTGGGTCTCGCCTACCACTTACTGACCCTCACTGCTTCCTCCCTCACTGTTTCCTGGGTGGGGGCTGAGGATGGGGAGAGGCGGAGAGATTGAGTGAGACTTGGTGAGGCTGTGTGGGCTTCTGGCACGTTCCTTGGCAATAAGAGGAGGTGAGAGTATAATGATTCATTTTCAATCCACGTTAAAAAGTTCCTAGCATGAAAACAGCCACCTCCGGGATGGCATCCTCTCCTCCGAGGGACCTGTGTGGCTCTGTCCTACTGGCCTCATCATTTGTGTAACCCTGGAAAGGCTGACCCACAGCACATCCACTGCTGGGAAGAAGGTATTCTCATGTATTTGATATATGTCTAGAAATTTGGCTTAAGGGTCAGGAAACCAGTATTCCAGTCTTCACCGTGCCTCTATAACTCATGCGACCTTGATTTCATCTTTGTGAGCCTCTATTTCCTTGTCTATAAGATGGGGTTAATATTACTCACTGTGTCTCTGTAATGCTGGACTTGGAAGCTCTTTAATGAACAAAATGAATACGACCCAGAGATATTAGAATGGGTCATGAGTCTAAGCCCCATCCAGTGGGAGGTCCTGCCCAGTGGCCAGGCTGGCTTGGCTTCCCAGGGATGCAGAACTTCAGGATACAGGAGTGGTGAGTGAAGATGGGCAGACTTGCTGAGCTTCTTGGCCCTGATCCATTCTTACCCTCTGATGGACTGTGTGGCTGCTGAGGAAAACTTGGAAGGAAGGGGACAAGCAGCTACCACCCCCAGCCCATCAGACATATGGTGCGGCTTTCTCCCTACCCACCCACCAGCCCTGGGGCAGCATTGCTGTGCGTTCAGTCTGGGAGAGGTTGTTACTCAGGCTTCTCCTTCACTAACACATCCATCCAGAGGACACACTGTTCATTGAGGCCTTTTTAACTGTAGCAAGATGAAAATTCCTTATGCTCCAAGACCACTGGGACCCACATCTCCTATGACATTTTGTTCTAAGAAACATGGAACGAGAAAAATGTTACAGAAGTAGTTTTCCTGAGTCACATTGAAGACACAGGTACTTTTTGTATTGTGCCTTTTTGTTTGTTTGTCTTGAGCTCAGGTGCATGACATTAAATTAATCCCACCTTCAGACCATGACACTTTATGATCATCTGTCTATGCAAGGCTCCTCTCTTGTTTTATTTAAAAAATTTTCCTCCCTTTATCCACAATCCCAAGGCATTGCTGCCTTCCTCCATCTGTATCCACCCTGTCATATTTGACAGATGTCTTGAAATATGCATGGATCCTTATAATATATGTAGGGTTGTTTAGGGAGTTATATGTATTTTTTATTTTCATCGATGATCTTGAACTATACATTTCTTTCAGTTTCTTACTTTACTCCACACTGTATTTTAGAGATCCAGTCCTGGGGCACCTGAATGGCTCAGTCAGTTGAGTGTCTGACTCTTGGTATTGGTTCAGGTCACAATTCCAGGGTCGTGGGATCAAGCCCCACATCAGGCTCTACACTAAGCATGAAACCTGCTTAAGATTCTTTCTCTTTCTCCCTCAACCCCTTCCTCCAATTTGCATTCTCTCTCTCTCTCTCTCTGTCAAATAAATGAATAAATAAAAGATCTAGTCATGCTCCTCTGTTTTCTCTGGTTTGTGGTTTCTAACTGCTGTGTTGCATTCTGAGCTGTGCCTCTATCACATTCTCTATATTCACCCCACCCTCCATCCCTGCCCCCAGAGGGACATTGGCTTGGCTGTAACTCCTGGCCATACACGAAACTCTGAAGAACATCCTTATTCATGCTCTCTCGGGACCCTGTCTGAGAATAAGTCTGGGCTATATAAAGGGGCAATTGGGATCCTTGAATTAAGATGTTAATTTTCTATGCTGTACTATAATGTTTTCCAGAAAGGCTGAGCCAGGGCGCATTTCCACCCAGAGTGGACAACAGTTTCCATCTCCCCATGTCATCACCAATACCTACTCTTGTCCACCTTTCTAATGTGTGGCATTCTGATGGGTTTAAAGTGCCATCTCATTGTTTTAATATGCATTTCTCTCATTACTAGTAAGTTTGACTATCTCTTATGTGCTTAGTAGTTGGAGCTTCTTTTTTTTTGCAGATTGTCTATTCATAGTCTTTGCCTGCTTTTAAACTGGGCTTCCTGTCTTCATTTAGAAAAATCTTGGTTGATTTGTAGAGGTTCTTTCTATATTCCAGATATTACCCTTGGTAAGTTTTAGAGGTTACCAATCATTTCTCCCAATCTTTCATCTGACTGTTTGGTTTAGCGTTTTTCTTTGGACAGGGATGCTTCCTTTTGATGTGGTTAGATATATCAGTGTTTTGTGAAAAGCAGAAATTGAGACACAGAAGGTCACCTGGGTCTACCTTCTTGTAGGACAGGCTCTCTGTTCAGAGGGCTTTGAGGATTTCCAGAACCTTCCTGTTCCTACAGGGCTCCCAGGTCCTATGAAAGGTCTCTCTTACTGGTTCGAGGCCCTGTTTTCTGAAGGTGCTGGCTAAAGGGGAAATTACTTACCAAATGGGGGCCACATTTAGAGAATGTGAGGGATTACTTAGTCTTTCAGCAAGGCATTTAATGAGGGTCTGTGCTGTGCCTGACTCTCAGATGCCCTGGGGACATAGACAATTTTCCTAGCTGCATTATTCGCAGTTGCCCAAAGGTGGAAACCAACCAAGGGTCCTTTAGCGGATGAGCGGCTAAACCAAGTGTGGTGTACACATGGGCACAGGGGAGTATTACACAACCTTACAAAGGGAGGAAATTCTGAAGCATGCTACAACGTGGATGGCCCTTGAAGACATTATGCTATGTGAAATAAGGTAGTCACAAAGGGACCAGTAACTTATGAGTCCACTTAGATGAGGTACCTGGAGTAGTCAGATCCGTAGAGACAGAAAAGTAGAATGGGGGTTGCTGGCTCCGGGGAGAGGGGAGGGGGCAGTTAGTGTGTAGTGGGTACGGAGTTTTAGTTTTGCAAGAGAAGAGCTCTGGAGTGGTGATGCTTGCATGACAATGTGAATGTATTTAACCAGCTGAACTGTACTCCTAACAATGGTTAACGTGATAACTTCTACATTTCATATCTTTTGTCACAATTAGAAAAAAAAGAGGGGTGGGGTGCCTGGGTGGCTTAGTCGGTTAAGCGTCCGACTTTCGCTTAGGTCATGATCTCGCGGTTGTGGGTTCGAGCCCCGCGTCGGGCTCTGTGCTGACTGCCAGCTCAGAGCCTGGAGCCTCTTTCGGTCTGTGACTCCCTCTCTCTCTGACCCTCCCCTGCTCACGCTGTCTCTCTCTCTCCTAGAAATAAATAAAACATAAAAATTAAAAAAAAAAAAAAGAAAGAAAAAAAAGAAGGGTAACTGGCTGCCCAGATTTGAGGGGACAAGGGAGGCTCCTAGAGCAAGCAGTGTTCTAGCAATGGGTGTCTGGAGCTCTCGAGCCCTGGTGTGACCTGGTTGGTTGGCTGGGTGGGTGGTCACAGGCCTCTGGAGGAAGGAGGTGTTGGGGAGAGGGGGCAGGGAGGGGTGGAGGAATCCTCTTCCTTCTGTGTTCCCCCACCCCGTTCCCTGCCTTCCCGGAGCGAGTAAACATATGACAGCGCTGTCAGGAGGCCAGGAACCCTGCTCCATCAATCATGGACCATATCACGGCCCTGCTAATCCCACCGCAGTGAGAACATCACCAAACTTTCTTCCAGAAGGAATAAAAGTAAGAGATCACCTTACTTGGGGCTGACTCAGCAGACCTTCTGGCGAGGAGACCGGCGGAGCCCCTCCATGTGCAGTCACGCGGGCCCCTCGCCATTTCCGCCGTTCTGCCTGCTTGCCGCTCTGCTCTCTTCCTCCTCCCCCGCCCATCTCCGTCCCCTTTCCTTTTCCCTCCTCCCTTTTCCCCAGTCCTGTGACCTCGCTGGCACTGTTGTCATCTTCTCCTTGCCCCTGGCCTCACCTCCAGTTGGTCCCTCCTCCTGACCTTTGACCTTGTTGTCTCCACCTGACCCCCACTCCCACCTGACCTGGGACCCTCCCTGTCCATGGCCCCCCCTTTAGCCAGGCTCCGGCCCAGGACTCTGTCAACAAGAAGGGTTTTTAAGGCCCTTGGCCGCTGCCATCTGCTTAGGACCAGTGGGCTGGCTTGCTGTGGCCCTGGGCTGGGGCTCATGCCTACAAATACCATTTCAAAGCCAGTACCTTCCCCTGAGGACAGTTATGAGCACCCAGAGGCCCAGGGAAGTCCAAGAGAACAGAGGAGGGGAGGAGGTGGCAGGCCAGGCCTCCCCCAGAGAGCAAGCAGACTCCCCAGGGGTGAGCTTTGGTCCCTCGAGTGCTGAGGATGTACGGTAGGAGGTCCGGGACCGGGAGTGGCTTGGACAAAGGGTGCAGAAGAGCTTCTGGGGCATGTGGTTTGCCTTCCCCTCCAGCAGCACTGCCCTCTCTGTCCTGGAAGGGGACGCCGTCCTTTAGGGAACTCTCAGGCCTCTGGCTGCAAGCTGCACTTTCCTCTCCTTGAACATGGCGCTCCCAAGAAGTCAGTCATTTTTCAGCTGACGAAACTGAGATCGAAGGAGATCAAGTTACTGTCTCCAGACCACACTGCTGGGCAGGGGAGAGGCCAGACTTAAAGCTGGTCTGATTCAGGCCCCCCAGGCACAACCATCACTGTGGCCAAGTTTCCATTGAGGGCTGTAGAGTCCCAGGCCCTTCCCCTGGTCTTCTGAATCGGAGAATCTAGGAGCGGGTGTGCAGTCTGCATCCCTAACGAATCCCTCTTGTTATTACTGTTGTGCACACGGGGTCTGTCCGGGAGCCTCTGAGGCACGCAGCTCCCCAGGTCCAAAGGTGGAGCTCAAAAAACATAGGCCTTCAAGCACCCACTCCTGCTCAGCTAGCTATGACCCTGGTCTTGAGGGGCCCCAGGACCCCGCAGGGGAAGCGAGCTCTGCCCCCTCCTTCCAGCCTCGCCCAGGCGGAGGTGGGACCCCTGTCCACAGGCTGCAGCTGCCCAGAGCTGCCCAGATTTGTGCTGTCAGGTGAGGTGGCTTCCGGAGGAGAAACCCCCAAGCCCTGAGGCAGGCGTTTACCCAAACTGCTGAACCCGCCAACAAAGGGCCTGTTGGTGAGGGCTGGCCCGCCAGCTTGGAGCTCCTGAGTCCCAGAGCCCCTCCGTCAGCCCCGGATTTGTTAGGTGAGAAATCGGGGCACTCAGGGGAGTCTTATCCTCAACTTCCTCAGCGTACTAATTCCCATTATTCTAGGCTTAACGCTCACTGAAGAGCAGCCACAAAGCACCGAAATGCCATTTTCCCTCAGGCCTGGTGGTGAGAGGCAGCTGGCATTTTAAGACCTGCCGGCGGGCTAAGGCAGGGTCAGTCAAGCGGGGTCAGGGCGGCGTGAGGCTGGGGTCAGGGCGAGGTGAGGCTGGGGTCAGGGCGAGGTGAGGCTGGGGTCAGGGCGGGGTGAGGCTGGGGTCAGGGCGGGGTGAGGCTGGGGTCAGGGCTTGGTCAAGGAATTCAGGTTCCAGCCCTCTTACCTTCCTGGTTGGAGCAGGACGGGCCCCCAGGGAAGGGCCCTGGCCCAGCAGAGAGTCTGCCTTCCCTGTGCAGAGCCAGGGACCCCACAGGGAATTCGAGGCAACCGGCCAGCAGTGCAAATAAGGAAGCTAAAGAAGGAAGTACAGAGACCCTGGGAGGCCCAGAGATGGCATTCATTTGTGGGGTAGGGGTTATTAAATGAGTGCCCTGGGAGAAAAATATTCATGATCCGATGAGTTTGGGAAACAGCCCACCCGTGGTGTCCAACGTGTGGTCCAAAGCCTTGCAAGGACCTTCTTAGAAATTCACCACCCACCCACTGAATCAGTATCACATTTTAACGAGATCCCAGGTGAGTCCTGTGCCTGAGAGTCTGAGAAGCACTAGGGGACGCACTTTCTCAGCACAGACTTCGGACTTAAGTCCAACACAGCACAGAGATCCTGGCCCTAGTTCATTCTGGGCCTCAGTTGTTTCATTAGTCAGATGAGGCAAAAAGCCTGACCTCGCGGTTTCGCCTGTACAGGTCTGTTTGGGAGGCACCTGGCTCTGAGCACACAGCCCTCCTGCCCCCTTGTTCACCTAAGTCCATGCCCCACTGACAGGGTTTGGGTTCTTCTATTCACCCCGACGGTGTCCTCGGCATCTGGGACGGTGCCTGGAGCACGGCAGATGGTCAGTCTGTGTTTGTTGAGTGAATGAAAGCATATTTCGTGGTCGCCAGGGAAAGCTCAACGCCCTGGAAGCTGGTTTCTGAGCAGCAGAGACACAGTGAAGTTTTCCTTTCTGTTTTCTGCGGCTGCACCAGATTATGGTAGATTTCCCAAGGTTACTGAGAGGCTGGGGCCAGGGGGCGGTGGGGAAATTTTTGATACAGAGGAATGAGATAGCTGGCGTGTGTCAGCCTGTGTTGCAGGAAGATTCTGTTATTGCCGTTGTTAGAATTAAATTATTTTGAGGAGTGTTAGCCATTAACACTTTAGTAAAAAATGAGTAAGTAGATCCATCTGGAGAGGTTAGGGTCAGGTAGGATGGGAAAGGACCCACTGTGTATCTGAAACCACTCAGTGTCCCCAGGCCTCAGACTTTGAACCTAGAAGTTAGTCTGGCCCAACCTTACTCCTCTTCTTCCTCTTGATCCAACCCTGTTGGCCTCTTCCACTCAGTGCAGTCCTTGGGGTACCTTGTGCCAGGCCCTGTGCCCCTCTGAGCCACAGGCTCCGTCTGGGGATCAGTTTCACTGCTGGAGCAGTCTTGCCCATTGGCTGTCCTGAACAACCTTGTTTCTTCCATCACAGAAAATTGACCCTGAAAGGAAACAACTGTATGAAATTTGCTGCTGAATTGGGGTAGGGAAGTGCTACCCAGGAATAGCACAGCTGTAATTGGCATCCCTCCTCTCCATGAGCCCATAAACACTTTGTTTTCATCTTAACAGCACACTAAACAATGCCCCTTCCTTGACTCTGCACCCCCTTTGGCTGTCACCCCCTCTCCCTCTGTTCCTAGCCAGGCTTCCCAGGAGGGTGTCTGCCAGTTCATCTCTCAGTGCCTGTCATCTGCCTTCACCCTC
This sequence comes from Crocuta crocuta, assembly GCF_008692635.1. Taxonomy (NCBI): domain Eukaryota; kingdom Metazoa; phylum Chordata; class Mammalia; order Carnivora; family Hyaenidae; genus Crocuta; species Crocuta crocuta. The sequence continues at coordinate 1,316,524 of NW_027530853.1, read as the reverse complement.
CCCACTCCAGGGGAAGTGCCACAGCCCCGGGCACCGCATGACTTCCTACTTCCCAAATCTGAGTGTCTCTTTTGGCTTCCAGACCTTTCTCCGTCTGGCACAGCCTGCTCTTGACCTGCTGTCTGTCCCTTTCCCTTCTCAGGAACAGATACTGCTCGTCACTCCCTCCCCACTTAAAGTTGCTTTCATATCAGTGTCTCTAGGTCTTTGCCCTTAGCTCTTCTCTCTGTTGATTCTACATTTTCTTCCTTCGGGGCTTAACACCGCTTTCCAAACGCTGACGATCCCCGAGTCCCACATTTAGGCCTCCAGAACTCCAGATCCAACACCATGCACATGGCCCAGGCCCTCCCCCTCAGCATGCCACAAATCAAATCCTCCCTTTCTTTTGTCGCCCCTATGACCTCACCCTCAGCCATGTCACCATCCCGTGCTCTTTTGTGTGCCACCTCCAGAAATTGCCATAGTAGCCTTGAATCTTCATACACTGGAAATCTGGGAATCATTCTTGAATTCTACCCTGTACCCACTGCCTCTCACTAATCAGATCTTGTGGATTCTGCCTCCCAAATAGCTCCCAAGCCTTCCCACATCCTCTCTAGAGATGCTGTGACCCGGGCCTCACCTTTTGCTCCCAGGCACTTGGGACCCAGCACTATGGCAACGATGTGGTCTCCCACATCCTTTCTCGCCTTCCTCCAATTGGTGACGTGCACTTCGGTCACAGAGAAGCAGGGGAGGATTTACCCTCTGGGATGGAGGGGAGGGGCACTGCGGAGATCAGTGAGGAGTGGGAGAGACCGAAGCTCTTGGGATAAGCGTGAGCGTTGGAAGGAGTTCAGGCTGGTATGTCAGTAACACCTGTTCCTAACACCTCCTCCCTTCGGGGTTCCGATGGATGGGCTATAAGGACAGAGAATGCTGGTTGGACGGAAGGGGAAGGACTGATTCATCTGTTAAGAGTTGGGCATGTGCCTGATGCCTGTCAAAGCACAGGCTTTCAGGTACATCATGTTGGAGAACATGGCTCAGGGCCTGAGCCTAGAGGTGCTTTCCGTCTCCCACTGTGAGTGGAGTGTGACTCTTGATAACCAAGCAAGCTCTCAGGAGCTTCTGCAGAACTAAGTCTGGGACAGGCAGGATCTCAGGACACATTCAGCATCCCTTTCTTAACCATGAGAATAATGGGCTTGGTCTCCCACTGCGTTTATGTAGGACAGAAGGCGTCTGGTGGACACACTTGGCTTTTCAGTTCAATGGCCCTGCCCATTGGTAAACATGGCCCAGTGAGGGGTGAGGAAGGAGGGGACGAACACCAAAACCATACGGGGTGAGGGAGGCCTCCCTNACTTCTAAATATCTCTCCTTTCCTCAACACAGACCAACTTTATTATGACTGGGGGCGCCGACCTCCTTCCTCCCAAGAAACTTGGATTTCAGGGCACTGTTTCTACCAGACAGCATTTATTAAGAAAGGATGGATTCTTTCCCCACTTTTATTCTTAAAAGACATACATGACTAATTGCCAGTTGTTTCCTGGTTTGTTGGCAGTGATCAGCTCTCTTCCCAATCCCCCCATTGTCCCCAAGAGCTTACAGGGAGACTCTGCTGGGGCCCAGAAAGGTCTCCTGAGTTCCCAGCTTCCTTCAGATCTGCCCCCGGACTGAGGAGGGCAAAGCTACATCCATACCTGGGAGCAGATATGCAGCCCTTTCTACCTCCTGGCTCCCCTGCTCCAAAGCCCCACAATGTGTGTTGTTGAGACCATGAGACCATTCATTTTCCTAACGGGTGGTTCTGATCTTTGGCTCTGCAGAAAGCCATCTTCTTGGGAACTCATTCTGGTTCCCTCTGAGGTTGAGACTCCCCCCATACATTCCCCCAAATGCACCTCATTGCAGTTTCCCCCTTTCGAGGCAGCCGACAGCCCTGTCCAGGGGCTCCAGTTTCTCATGCACTAAGCAGAGGGCCTGGGGAGACCAACGTCCCTTCATTCTCAAGCCTGTGGGGCCCTGGGAGGGCCACGCCTCCACCCACCCATCAGAATGGACAAAGTGAGTGTGACCTCACTGACTGGGCTTAGTTCCAGCCCCAGGCAGACACTTCGCATTTATTTGGCCTGTGAGTTTTGATCGTGGACAAATGCAGTTTCTGTGAGGCTCTTTGAAATACTGAAAATAGCTCACAAACTCTCATTACTGCCTTTGAAGGCCCGTAGGGATCCGGGAACCCCAGGAAGGGGGCACCTGTCTTGTCCAGTTCCTGCTCTACGTCCTCCCGGCCATGCCTTTCTTTCCTCTCGAGTTTGGGGCAATCGGACTGAAAAACAAGGAGTCAAATGGAGAGATCAAAATGTCAGTTTCATTACTGATAAAGCTGATTAGAGAATGTGGCTTTGGATATGCAGCCAGGTTGGCTGGTTAATACATCGTCCCTGAGCGAGAGAGATTTACCCACCCTTTCTCAGGCACTAGGGGACAGGCCTGCTGGGTAAGTTTAGGGGGCGCCAGGCAGGTGGGACTGACCGGAGGGGGGCCAAGTTCCTCCCCCAAACTCATTATTTACACAAGTGTCTCCCTGGAAAAATCTGTGCAGCTGCAGTACTTTGCCTTCCGAGGTACAGAGTGGGAACTCTCTCCCTTGTATGGAGATGGGCCCAGGTGAGCGTGTGCTGCCCTGCACAGATGCTGCCGCAGCAGGCCTGAGCCTGAGCACGTAGGCATGGCCTGCTGTGGAGGGGGGTGGGGTAGGCAGGACCTGTCCCATGCACCTTGAGTGCAGCTGGAGATGCCAGCCAGCCTGGGAACTCTCTCAAAGCCCCTATGCAGATGGAGAGATGTTACTAAGACGTGGATCATCTGGGCTGCTTATCTCTGTGACATACTTAAATAAGAAAATAAATTGTTCATTTTTCTTTTCCCTTCATTGTGTCCTGAAAGAGTAAATGGAGAATGAGCTTCATCCGGGTGAATTGTTAGGAAATGGGGCTGCTGTTTAAAATGCAGCCACTCCGGAGTCAGACCTGATTTTCCTTGGTTAACTCCTTGATAGGAACTGATGTCAGATTAGGGCCGGGCACCATACATTTGCTTTGCAGATGAAGGTTCAGAAGTGAGTGGAAGAGGAGCAGGTGGGGGATGTTAGGGGAAAGCAGTAGCAGGTGCCAAGACTTTTTCCTTCTTTCTTCTGCCTCCTTCCTTCGCCTCCTCCTTTGTTCCGTCCAGGCATTCAGCCATCCATGCATCCATTCGACCAATTGCACCGAGTTCCCACTTTGTGCTGGGCACTGTGTGGGGTTCTGAAATGTAGAGCTGATGACGTGCATGGTATCTGTCTCCACACTTACACCCCCTAAACTTCTATTCTTTCCGATATATCACCCCTGGGGGGATCATTTAAATGCAGTGTGGTGAGTATCACCATGGAGTTTAGCCCAGAACTGGGATGGAAGTGATGGGCACAGAGAGGAAGGGCAGGAACCAGCCGGTGGGTATCAGGGAGGACTTCTGGATGTACTCTGAAGGCAGAGCCCACGCCTGATGAAGATAGACAAGAGCAAACCACAGCTTTGCTACCTGGTAGCTGTTGTTGGTAGTGGCCTGGGAGGCTATTACCCTGGGTGAATGCGTGTTGCTTGGGTGGGGTGCCCGTCCTATTCTGATTCTGACTACGTGGAGCTGAACCCAGGCACCGTGCCACAAGACCCCAACTGAGATGGGTTGTATACCTGCTCCCTTTTTATAGAAATGGAAACTGAGGTTTGATGGAATGAAATGACTTGCCCAGGGTTCACAGCAAGTGATGGAGCTAGGACACCACCCATGGGGAGTTTCTACAGCTGTTTCCACCACAGTGCACAAACTGAGGACCCCTAGATGAATCCATCACTAACCCTAATCACAAGCCATTTCCATTATGATAGCAATAATACCATTATCTTCATGTATGGGGACCCTACTGTGAGCCGCTGTGCCAAGCATTTTATAGGTACCATCTAATGTAAGTTTTACAGTAAGTTTGTAAGATAGATGGCATTCTTTTTTTTTTTTTTTTTTAAGGTCTGTTTATTTTGAGTGAGAGAGCGAGTGGGGGAGGGACAGGGAGAGAGGGAGAGAGAATCCCAAGCAGGCTCTGCACTGTCAGCACACAGCCCGATACAGGGCCTGATCCCATGACTGTGAGATCACGACCTGAGCCAAAATCAAGAGTCAGATGCTTCACTGACTGGGCCACCCAGGCATCCCAGATAGATGGCATTCTGATCCCCACTTTGCAAATGGGCAAACCCAGCCTCAGTGATGTTAACTAGCGGCTCAAGGTCACGCATGGTTGATAAATGTGAGAGCTAAATTAGAACCCGGGGCTGCATGACCCCAGAGCTCATGCTGGTGAGTAGAACATTTTTTACTTCCTCCTTTATAATTTCACAAGAGAATGTAGACAAGGGGACCTTCTCATCTTGCGTCACTCCCTGCATCTGTTCCTGCCACTTTTGGGCCTCAGTTTTCCTTATCTGTATAGAGAGGACAGTCATTCCTGCCTGTCTTGACCAGGAATGAGATGGGGACAGGTTCACCAGGGCTTGAAAGGGACTTGCTGCTGAGCTTCAGGGCTCTTGTCTCCCGTGGGCTAGGTGTTGTTCAAAAAGGCAGAGAGGAGCCACTGGGCGCTCGGCGCCAGGGACCGGTTGTCTGATCTGGTTGTTCTTATCCATTGTCTCTTGGTTGTGCACCCTCGGATGCGAGAGCCTAAGAGCCTCTTTGTAGACTGAGGGGGCAGCTGGGGCAGGACAACCCCTGCCTCTTCCCCCAAAGGCCACACAGCAAAGCAGAAGGAAGGCACAGAGCAGCAGCGCAGGGACACATCGTGACTCATGCACTCAGCAAACATTAATGGACCTGGCTCCATGCAGCGTTGCTGAGCTGAAGACCTCGCCTTCCAGTAGGGGAGGCACATGTGGACACACAATGGTGCCCGTGGCACCCAGGAGCCTGGCCGCCCTCCTCCACGCCTCCCTTTCTCCTCTCCTCTCCCGCTATATGAAGCCATGAGCAAACCCTGTTGGCTTCACCTTCAAAGTATGTCCAGGATCCACCCCCTCCTGCCACCCTCATCACGGCCCTGGCTTCCGAGCCAGCATCTCCTTGGCCTGGACTTCTGCAGATGTCCCCTCACTGTTTCCTGCCTTCTATTCTTGCCTCTTGCCAACCCAGCAGCTGGAGAGCTTTGAACAGTGTAGGTCACATCATTCATTCCCCTGCCCAGAATCCTCCAGCGGTGCCCACTGCTTTCAGAAATAAGTCAAGAATCTCCACGTTCTTGCCCCTGCTTTCCTCCCTCGGGGGGTTTCATCTTCTCCAGACTCACCATCAACTGTGCGCTCAGAAAGTCTTGGGCACTATGCCCCCCCCCCCCCCCCCGGGGAGCCACAGAGCGCAGTCCATTGCTTTCATCAATTAGCTCAGATGTCACCTCCTCCTAGAGGGCCCCTGACTCCCTGTGCACAGTCATGCCCACCTTCACTCGCTCTGCCTTAGGTTTCTTCATAGTCGTCTTAGCTGCCTGACATATTACATATGCATTTCTTCCCCACTTCCTGTCTGTCTCCCTAAGTAAGTTCTCTGAGGTCCAGGGGAGGGGCTTGTCTGTTTTGTCCTCTGCGGTTTGTCCAGCACCAGACTGGTGTCTTAGACATCGTAGGGGCTCCAGGGTTATGTATTACATGTTGGATGAATGGAGATGTAGGACTTAGGGAAGCCCAGAAGATGGAGCAGACAATTCCAATGTGGGTGTGGGTGGGTGGGGTCATTGTCGGATGAGGTGGCGTGGAGGGTGGGATGGAGTGAGGGAGCAGACAGTTTTCAGGGAAAGGCTCAAGAAGGGGAGTGAGCCCTGGCTGAGCCCCCAGACTCCACAGGGCCTGCATTGCCAGGAGCAGAGAAGTTCTGCACGGTAGAGTGCATCTTGTGTTGTGGCTGAGGTCCCCGAAATGAGCTGGAGAGGAAGGGCTGGTGTGGCCACTCCCCCCGACCTGGAGCCAGCAGAGTCCTGCCCTGCAGGGAAAACCCATAAGTCACTATCTGATGTGGCTGTTTTATCATCCTTTGGACGTCAGAGAACAGTGTTGGGCATTCTCAGAAGCATGAGACTTTAGAGAGACATGGCCCTGCTGGGTACTAGCCTGCTCAAGAGACTGACTAATCTCTTTTGGTCTTGGTTCCCATCTCTACAACGAGAACAATAATCTCTAATTCACAAAATCTTTGTGGTGATGTGGTGAAATGATGTACATGAAACACGTACCTAGGTCTGGCCTGCTCCTCTGTCATGGTTGCCAAGGCAACAAGGCCTGCTGAATCCAGTGGGACTGGGGACATTGAGAGAAACTTGTTTTTTAAGCTCATGGTGGGGCCGCAGGCATTCTCCAGACATTTACTGGGCACCCACCTGTGAGGGGCCACATCTTTGCTCAGAGACTCTGCCCTCCATCCTGCTCCTTCCTTTGGGTCCTTAGAGCCCCATGTTCCCTCCTGCCTCTGGGCCTTTGCATGTGCTGATTCAGCTGCCTGGAGTGTTCCTGCCCCATTTCACTTCATTAACCAAGACTTATCTGTCACATCTTGGCTCAAGGTTCATGTCTTCCTCCTGGATCCCTGGTTTAGATCATTCTCATAGGATTGTGGTCCTTGTTCTTGGATAGCTTATCTCAGGTGATAATTATATATCAATCAGAGTCAAATAATAATTTGTTATTATTGCTCTCCTTCAGAGACTGTAAGCCTCACGAGGGCTTGGACTATGTGTGTCTTTGACTGTCCTCTCTTTGGACCATGGACAGTTCCTGGCAGATAGTAGGTGCTCAGTCAATATGAGGAATGACTCAGGACAGATAGAAGTTACATGCACAGCCATAGTGACCTTGCCTTTCCCTGTTCCCTTCCCAAACGAGTCTGGTAAGACTGAGGGAGGCCTTTCCCCGTGAACCTCACAGCATTAGGAGGGATGCCAGTTCTTTTTAAATTTACAACAACAACCAAAACAATAATAAATAACACATACTCAGAGCCCCAGTCGCTATGCTAAGTACTCTGTAGACATTACTTCATTTAATTGAAACGTCATTATTATTGAGTGAGAAAAGCAAGATGCTGAGAAGTGTGTATAATATGATCCAATTTAAAAAAGATAAACAATGTCAAGCCCCTACTATATATGTAAATGTGTATTTGGGAGAATGTAAGTTTATGTTTATATATGGTTTTATGAGCAAGAATAAAAATATGGAAAGATGCAAACGAGATTGTTGATGTGGGTTACGTAGCGGTGTGTGTTGGCTAGTGGGCGGTGTGGGTAGGTGAGGGTGGGGGATGAGGGAGAGAAAGCCAAGTGAAAACAGGAAAAGTAACAAGCAAAATATGCATAATAAGATCATACTTATGTATTCATGCAAGACTATATATGAATTTGTACGTTAAAAGAAATACAAACATTGTTCCATAGAAAAAGTGTGCACAGGCAAGGGTACGCCATGATGGGCACTTTCACAAACTGCCTATAGGGGTGTAAATTGTTACAAACTTACTGGAATGCAACTTGGCAATACATTCTCAACAGCCTTAAGAATATTCATATATTTGGCCTCAGCATTCCACTTCAGAGAACTTACCCTGAAGAAATAACCAGAGTGGCAGTCAACCATTTATGTGCAAGACGTGCAAAAGCATTATTTATAACAGAGGGAAAATGGAAATAAATTAGCCAACGATGAGAGGTGAAACAAACTGTTACATCAAAAAAAATAAGTTACAGTGATTATAGTCTTCTGACAGTCCCATAGTCAGGAGCACTCTTATGGTCTCCATTTTACAGATGGAGGGGAGCAGAGGCTCAAGAAGGTGAACAGCCACCTAGCAAGTAAGTGGTGAGCAGGATTTGAACCCCTATGGACCTGCAAAGGTAGAAGAATTCCTGCCATATGGATAGGCTTGCAAGAAGGGGGAACATCAACGGCTCAGGTTGTTCTCCTTGAGGAAATGGTACAGCTCATCCTACAAACCCTTGAAGCCTTGATGCAGGAGTTGCTCAATCATAGGGTGTGGAAGGACCCTCAGAAAACTCATCAAAGTGACTTCACTTTCTTTTCTATGAAATAATATATAGGAAGCCTTTTGCCAGTCCCTGACGCAGAATTAGCAGTCACTGTGTCCTATACCTTATACTTCACACGATCATTTTCTATTAGTTACAGAAACAGTTAGGAAAATGGGTCTGTTTTTGTTTTTGTTTTGCTCATCATTCTGATTTCTCCTCTCTGGATTAGCTTGGAAATTGTTCTCTCGGGTGGCAGCTTGTGGGAATGAAAAGGACCAAATCTTTGGAGTCTGATCTGGGTTTGAATTCTGATATTGCCTCTGAGCAGCTGTGTGACTTCAGACAAATTACTTTGCTTCACTGAGCCTCGGATTCTCCTCCTCTGAGACTGCCTAACTCAGAGAATTACAGTGTAAATGAAATTAGATGTCAAATAGAAAGTGCCTAACATAGTTCCTTCCTTGTAGTTGGTGTTTATTAAATGTTCCCAATTAGAAGACACATTCTTCAGCTGAAGCCTTGCTCAGTGGCACTGGATTGTGAGTGGTTTTAGGCCAGGGTGGACCAGCCCAGACCAGGACCTAAAAACTGGGCCAGGGGCACAAGCATTGTGGTTGGGGCTTTACCCCAATGTGTAGGTGGAGTAGGAAGGAAAGGAATGTATGGTTACCTGGACCCAGAATGGTGCTAGAAGTTACAGGCAAGTTTTGAGCCTGATGTTTTTGCTCTTGTTGGTACCTAGAAGCCACAGCTGATGAGAGACCAGTGGGGGAGCCTGGGCATGAAAGAAAGAGGAGGGATGCAAAATTCAGATAAAGATTCGTTGTTGAGAGAGCCCAGATAGGTCTTGGGTGAAAAGACCAACGCCTACTTGGGAAAATAGCAGCGTTTTTCAATCACTGTGTTCTTTTCTTGCAAAACCATTTGATGTTGGCTGCTGTAATGTCTTCACCTCCAGAGGATGACCAGGCCCAGGCTATGGGGTGAGATGAAGAGACTTAGTTGATGAATGGATGGATGAGTGAATGGATGAATTGGATGGATGGATGGATGGATGGATGGATGGATGGATGGATAGTAGATGATGGAAGGGTGAAGGAGTGGATGGGATAGTTAGTAATGTGGGATGGATGAAGAGATGGATATGGGGGGGTGGCTGGATGCATGATGGCTAGGATGAAGGATGGGGTTGGTTGATAGGCTGGTAAAACAGAAGGATAGACAGGATGGATAGGATGGGTGAATGGACTCGATGCATAAACGGAAAGATGAATGGAGGGATGAATGGATAGATGGAAGTACGGACTTGATGGATTATATAGATGAAATGGGATGGTTGAAAGGATTGAGGGAATGGATAATGAGTAGATTCATTAGATGGGTAGATTTAAGCGTGTTTAGATAGACAAATGGATAAAAGCAAAGATCCAAGGATCTGTAGATGGAAGGGTAATTAGAAAATGGACGGAACAGGGTTTTCATATTTTGTTGTTCAAACAAGCCTATTTGGGGGCTGGCTGGCCAAAAGTGGGGATAAAAGCTGAGTGGGAGAATACAGTATGTCAGCTTCTTAGAGGGACTGCCTGAGGATAGGAAGCTGAACTTCTTCATCATTCTCTTATCAATTCCCAGGATGTAAATACCAACATAGACCATGCACATATCTCTGTGAAAATAGGCTGCATCTTTTCTAATGCAGAAACACAGTCTTTATTGACGCTGGCATGCAAATATGAGATATGTCCACACTGGCATTTACACTCACGTGTAATTTGTAATGGAGACTTCCCGTTTGTACTCTCCTGGAAACCAAATGAGGTTCAGTGGCCAAGAGTCCACACACCCCCAGCTGGGTGGGGTGGGCCAGCAGGAAGGAAGATCACATACACCCCTGGTGGCTCAGGGCCCCTTGCCTTGTTTAATGGATATGGGGTTTTATTTTTTGTCAAACAAATATTTATTTTGAAAGCCACCAGTTCAACGAAACTGGTTACTTGTTCATCAAAGCTACCTGAAGCTAGAGCATGGAAAAGGCCTTCAAGGTTTTCAGTTGGGCCTGAATGGCCTCCAGGATGCAGTTGCCCAAATGCTCAAAGTTCCCCCTTCCCCCAGCTGTGCTTCTGTCTCTTGCTTTGCTCTTTCTTTTTCTTTGAAGTTAATTAGTTATGACTACTTTTCAATTACTATAATAGTAATATATACTTAGTGCAAGAATTCAAACAACGTAGAAGGGTGTATGGTGAAAAAAAGACCTTCTTCCTACTGCAGATCCCCAGTCCCACTTACTAATAGCTTCTTCTGAATTACTCTAGAAATCTTCAAAACACATGGAAAGAAGTATGACACAAGCTCTTTGTATCTCATGCAAATGGGATCCTTCTAGATACAGCAAATATACACTAGTCTGTAACACGTTTTTTTCTCTTGGCATTATCTCTTTTCTTTTAAGAGGCAGAGAGAGAGGGAGAGTGTGAGTGGGGGAGTGAGAGAAGAAGAGGGGGGAGAGAGAGAGAGAGAGGGAGAGAGAGAGAGAGAGAGAGAATACTAAGCAGCCTCTGAGCTGAGTGTAGGCTAGATCTCACGACCCTGGGGTCATGACCTGAGCCTAAATCAAGAATAGGACAATCCAGCCACTGAGCAACCCGGGTGCCCTGAATCTCTTATATGTCCTTCTGGGTGGGCACACAGTACTTCTCCCCTACCCATGATTCTGTTTTCCAGGGCTCAGTTATCTGTGGTCAGCTGGGGTCTGGACGCAGATTATTCGCCTTCTGACAGATGGTCAGGAGGGCAACAGAGGCCTAAAGCTACCTGAAAATACTTCACCACCCTCCTCACTTCATCTCATCACATAGGCATTTTTATCACCTCCCGTCATCACAGAAAGAAGGATGAATGGTGTTCAATAGGATATTTTGAGAAAGAGAGTGATCACATTCACATAACTTTTGTTACAGCATATTATTACAATCTATTTTATTATTAGTCATTGCTGTTCATCTCTTACTGTGTCTAATTTATAAATTAAACTTCATCATAGGTATGTATGTACAGGAGAAACCATAGTATATATAAAGGGTTTGGTACTATCTGCGGTTTCAGATCCGCTGGGGGTCTTAAAACATATCCCCTGCAAATAAGGGGGTGGATACTGTGTATTGATTCATCTTATTCTTTTCTTTTAATTTTTTAATGATTATTTATTTTTGAGAGAGAGACAGACAGAGTGCAAGTGGGGGAGAGGGGAGTGAAAGGGAGACAGAATCTGAAGCAGGCTCCAGGATCTGAGCTGTCAGCACAGAGCCCGACATGGGGCTGGAACTACAAACAGTGAAATCATGACCTGATCCGAAGTCGGATACTTAACCAACTGAGCCACCCAGGCGCCCCTGATTCATCTTATTCTTATTAATGATTGCATAGTATTTCATAAGTTACCACAAGTGACTCAATCAGTACTTTATAATTTAGGCTTTTTCTAGTTCTTGGCTTCCCCAGATAATACCACAGTAAAATAATTGGGTGTGTGTGAGTGATTGCAACCTGAATGGACTAGTCTATAAAATGGATTTATTGCCTCAACAGGTATATGCATTTATGCTAATGAAGGTGCCGAGTAACATTAATTTAAATATTAGCAATAGTATTTGAGAATTCTTGGTTTCTCAACATCTTAGAGTACATCAGAATCAACCTAGATGGTTTTCAAAGTTCAGATTTCCGGGTTCGGGAACTTCTGATTCAGTAGATCTGGGGTGAAGTAGGTCTGGTGTAGGACTGAGAATCTGCATTTCCACCAAGTTCCTGGGGGCTGCTGATCTGCTGGTCCAGGAACCACTGCTCTGCACCTTTCCGACAGCTGTTTAAAAACTTGCCAGTCTGATGTTTCCAGCATCTCATTATTGCATTTCTTTAATTACAAATTAAATTGAACATCTTTTCATATTTCTTAGTCATCTTTATCTCTTTTCCTGCAAACTGTTCATGTAAATTACTAATTTTCTATGGCATTGTTCATATTTTCTTTTATTGATATTTAAGAACTTTCTGCATATGACATACCTTGGCTCTTTATCTGTAGCAGTGTGGCAAATCTTTTTCCCAGCTTGGAGCTTGTCTTTAGACTCTATGGTTCCTTTCTTCCTACGTCCCTTCCTTCCTTCCTTCCTTCCTTCCTTCCTTCCTTGTTTCTCCCCTCCTTCTCTTCCTTTGTTCCTTCCTTCCTTCTTACATTTAGAGGTTCTTCTTTTTTATGCAATCAAACTTGTCAATGTTTTGGCTTTCCTGTTTGTTTTATACTTAGAGAAATGTCTTTTTCACTCTAACATGGTGTAAAAGTTGACAACAAACATGTGTTAATGTTTGTTTTTTACTTCTAATCTAAATTTAATAGGGTGCCTGGGTGGCTCAATCAGTTAAGTGTTTAACTTCGGCTCAGGTCAATGATCTCATGGCTCGTGGATTTAAGCCCCACATAGGGCTCTGTGCTGAGGATTCAGAGCCTGGAGCCTGCTTTGGATTCTGTGTCTCTCCCCCTCTCTCTCCCCCTCCCCGACTTGCACTCTGTCTCTCTCAAAAACAAATAAACATTTAAAAAAATTAAACTTAATGACAAAATAAAATGAAATGGGTTACTGCAAGTGTTACTATGGCCGTGCCATAATTACTTAATTGAAAATGAAAATGTGAAGTCTTCATATTTCTGAATTCACCTGAAGGGATCTTTTCAGCCTCTTCATCCCTTGGGCCTGTAAGAGAGAAAAGAAACCCCCTTGATGATTTCCCCCTCTTCAGGCTGTTGCTGTGATGAGTTGAGATTTAAAAAAAGAAGAAAAAAGGAGTTTGAAGTTTGAGGGCAAAGTGTGAAGGCTGTTTTCAAGCAAACAGATATTTCTAAAACGAAAGAGGCCTAGGAAGAACCACGGAGGCTGCAAACATGAGGCACCACAGCAAACAAAGCTCCTTCCCCCTTCTGCCAGTCTGGCTGCCTGAGCTGCCCAGACTTTCATTTACACATTCCCAGCCCCTGGGTGTTCCCTTGGGCTGCAATGCTCCAGGGCAATGCACTGGAGAAGAAATGGCCGGGTTGGACAACGGTGAAACAGGGCCTTTTACACACGCATGACAATGTATGCATCAATACATATGGGCTAAATGATTAAATGGAACCCTCATGATTTTGAAAGGCGTGTTTTTTCTGTTACTCACACAACTTCCTGCTCAGGGTCCTGGGACAAGGTCCTAGATGCAGGAACAGCATCCTTCACAAGCCACTGTACTGGCCTTGGAGGAACTAGCAGTCTAGTGGACAGCTAGATAATGGTAACAGTGATGCTTTGAAGGGGGGGGCTAATAGAAGGTGCTAGACTGTACAAGGGCAGGGATCATGTCTTACCCATCATTCTGTCCTAGGACCTAGCACAGAACCTGACCCTTAGGGGCTCAACCGGTGTTTGGTGATTGAATGAATGGCCTTGGGGGCAGAGGGGAGGGAGCAATGGAGGCTGGCTGGGGAGGTAACAGAGGAGGGCATTTATGAGTCTTAACAGGAAGAAGAGTGACAGAGAGAAGTGGGTCATAAGCAAGATGGGTCTTTGTGGGTGTCACCTATTGCTCAGGATGAGTTCCACAGTGTCCCATGGCGAAGGTGAAGGTGTAGTCTCTATTAGGGATATCGAGTGTTGACAAAGTCCGCATCAGCAAGGCGGGACAGTGTGGGTCTCCTACTCTCCATGATCTCTGTGGAAGGCCGTGCTGGGGTGACCACGGTACTGTGCCTGATGTTCAGCCTGGGTCTGTTTTGGGAGGGGGAGGTCACCTCGTCTATCGCTCTTCCTCCTTACAGATCAAGCATGCAAACTCTTTGAAAATCAAAAGGATATTTTATGGCTGGAATGTAATGAGCAGCTTGGTGACTAGGCCCGGGGAACCTGCCTCTCCCAGTCCACAGAGAAGCTTGGGCAGCTGTGGAGGGGGGTCAGCATGAGTCTGTGTCTTCTGCCTGTACCCCACCCTCTTTCTGTGATTCCTGGCTGTGGGCAAGCCCCTCTCAAGCTGGGTGCTGGGGGTGCAGCTGAGGGAGGAAGTACAGGATGCTGAGGCCAAGTCTAGTCTTCTCACATGTCTAGAAGAGTGCCGGATGGAGAAATCCCTGGGCCGGGCCAGTGTGCATAAATAGCTTATAAGAAGTAGTCACCTGTTTAAAAAATTAAGACATGAGCCCCCACTGCCCCACCCTCTGACTCCATTGGAGCAAGAAGGAGAATTTGAGGTCAAATATAACCTGGTCCTCAGCTGGTACTGCTACTCCTACCCATCTGTGCCACCTGGGGGCAAGTTATTTAATCTTTCTGCACCTCAGTTTCCTCCTCTGTAAAGTGGGATTATAATAGCCCCTGTCACACAGGATAGTCCGGAGAGAACATGTACTTGAAAACACTGAGCACACTGCAGGTGCTTGACAATGTTTGTTAACAAAAACAAAGCATCGGTTGGTGAGGTAAGAATGGGGGGAAATTGGGGAAGGGGTGCCAAACCCTGGCCTGGAAAAAACAGGTGCTGTATTATAGATATGCATTTATTAAGCGCCTACTATGTGCTATATTTGATAGGTAGATACATAATAGAGAATCTGATGCCACGTCTATACTTATGTCATAGATAAGATAGCATTGGTTTGTGCTTTAAGCCAGGAGCCGAGTGCTGTGGATGAATAGAGGTGGGGACCAGGGAGGGTCTTCTGGGGAGGTAGCCCTTGAAAACTAGGCTCAGAAAGAGTTGGGGAGTGGCCTGTATAGCCTGGAGTCATCAGAGAAGGCATCCTGAGCGAGGATGCTGAGGATGGGTAGGAGGGTGGGAGATAGTGAGGAGGCAGGGATGGGGTTGGGGGTCAGAATGAGGCGGTGAGTCCTTAAAACCCTCTGTGTCTCTCCCCAGGGACAGTAGCTCCCTGGCTTCCTCTTGTTGTCACCTCCATTCATTCTTCCCACAGCAGTGAGAGAGATCCTAACACACAGGGATCAGACTAGGTCACCTCTCCCCACCACACACACACAGCTAAAACCATCCAGATCGGTGCTGGCCTTGACTCCCCATCTGCTGCCGTCTCACCACCCACCACTCCTGCTGCATGGTCTATATCCCAGGGACGCTGGCCTTCTTGCTGTTAGCTTGAAACCGAGCTTGTTCATTTACACCTGCCCTTTTCTCTGCCTGGAATGCTCTCCCCCCAGGTCCTCCCTGGCTCACTCTTACTTCAGATCTCTGCTCCAGAGTGATGCCCTCGGAGGTGGATGACGGCAGATGAGTTCTACCACATCCCCTAGCCCATAGCTTTGATCACGCTCATTATATTGTCTGCCTGTTGTTTACTTGCTTACCTCCACCTCCCCCACTAGAAAACAAGCTGCTGAGGATGAGCATGGGGAATTTGCACTTCCAGCGCCTCCAGCAGGCTCCACACACAGTTAACAAGCACTCAATAAAAACGTAACCATTGCTGGAGTGAAAGACACAAGGGTGGGTGAAAGACAGAGAATGGGTGCTAATGAATGTTTATTGAGTTCCCTGTGCCTGGCATTTCACATCCATAATCTCATTTAATCTCCCCAGCATGCCTGTGAGGGAGCTGTTATCCTTCCCTTGTGCCTGAGGGAGCTGGGGCTCAGAGAGGGAAAGCAGGGTGCCCAAGATCACACAGCCAGCAAATGGTGGAACAGGCAGTGGATTCAGGTCTGTGTGACTCCATGCTGACTTGGTCCTCACTGCTATGCTGTGGGGTGCTTGGTGCATGTGTGCTGGGAACAGTGAGAGGCCAGAATGGTTGATGTCCTGGCATGTGTGTGTCTGCTGGAAGGGGGGCAGATTAAATTGCAACCCTGTATTCCAATCTGTGTGTAAGCACACGTGCACGCACAGGCTTCTACTCACACATGTGCTCACACGTACAGTGTCACCAGGCACATACACTGCCCTACCACTCGCAAACACCCCGCCAGATGGAAGAGACACCCAGAGCGTTGCCCAGATTCTTCCAGAAGGCCACTAGGGTCCTGGCGGAGGGCAGGGTGCAAGCAGCAGGAGGGCCCCTCAAGCCCTCCATCCCGGCTGGTGGAGCGACAGCACGGGAGAGCGGCCTGTGCACCCAAGTACTGAAGAGCTGTGTGCACATGGCACACCTGTGCGCCACGCACATGTGTGTGGGCGTGTGCATGCATGTAGTGAACTTGGATGTTTGTGTCTGGAGATACCGATGTGCTTGCGCCTCTGAATTCTATGTGCTGGAAATTTGGTGGCCTGAATCTTGCTTAGCCTGGGTCCCAGCTCCCAGGCTGCAGCCCCAGCAGGGGGGTCAGATCTTGACCTTCAAATACCCCTTATCCAGTTGCTGACCTTCTGGGCTGGCAGAGTTTACAGGCTAGGCCCCTCCCAGACCACACTTGAGGGCTGCTTCTTTTCTTCTCCAGGCGGCTTTCTGATGACCCAGGATGTGAGCCTGTGCTTGGCAACCATGTCTGGCAGCAGCCAGGGCCCAGTGAGGCCAGCAGCTACACAGAGCCACGGGCAGTGTGGGTCTTTTGAGAGGCGCCGGCCTGGCACTCTGAGCTCAGCAGAACGGGGTTTATGCCTCCGTCTGAACTTCAGGCCTCCATGAGCACCCAGGACTCCTCTTTCAGGGGAGCCTCTGCCTCTTTGAGAACCTGCTTTCTTGGAGCCAGGCTGTGACTTCCAGTCGGAGGAGGGAGGAAACACACCCTCAGACCCAAGCGAACCAGCCCTGCCTGTGGGCACAGTCTTCGGCGGAGATGTGATTCCTCAAAGCTTCCGTGAGTGCCAGGGGTTTTCTTGCCACTGTCTCTTTATCCTCAGTCTTTCAAGTGCTCTGAGGAGGAGCCTCAGAAGCTTCTAGAGCTTCTAGGGTGGGTGAGTGAGGCTGAGGTCCACTGCTTGGCCTTTGTTTACTGCCTCTGAGCAATCGGCACTGAGTCTAGAGAAGCCCTCAAACCAGTCTAGACCAAGCTCAGAGTCCAAAGAGAATGTGGGAGAAGGGATGTGCATGGCCCTGGTGTGGGGCAGAAGTGGGACCCGGCAGTGGAGGCTGACAGCTGAGGAGGGGGCTGATGCTGCTTCCCCAGGTGGATGAACTGAGAATTACAACCAAGGGCAAATCGAGGTCATGGCTGGCCACGACCGGCAGAGGAGAGCCCAGGAGCCAGAAGGCTCAAGAGGTGGGTGGGATGGAGGCCCTGCAAGGCCTCTTTAAAAGCTGGAGGCCTCTAGATGCCCCCAAACAGCTTTCCTCAGCTCCTGTCCTTTAGGACCAACACTTGAACGACTGTCCCACGGGGACCCTCAACCTTTCCTCCTCTGCTGCCCCTGCTGTACACACAGCAGCTCTCTGGCTGCCCCTTGGGCTGTGAATTCTGCTGCCGGTGTGTTCTGAGCCCAGCACAGCTTAGCGCTCCCCGCCTCCCCTACCTGGTTAGCTTCCTGCCTTAATCCTGAGAGTGGCCATTCCAAGATGCAAATTCCTGGTCCATCTCAAGGTGACCTGGCCAGTCCCCCCGCCCCAGCCGCCCGAGAACACACAGACCATCACAGGTGAACTTCTCCCATATTCTGTCCCGTTCTTACCTGCACCTGTGGCCGCTCCCCTCCCCCAACTCCCAGTAAGGTGGGGTCCCTGCTGCCCTTCCCAGGTCCCAGACCCCTGGATCCCATCTCTCGTCTCTGGGATTTGGCTCTTCTCTCCCTTTCTTTCACTTTTCCCATTTGATTTTTTTCTCCTCTACCGGTTTTACTCTTTACATTTAAAATATGTTCATAGTAAAAGAAAAGGGGGGCTGTCTGTGGGCCCTGAGCTCCTCTGGCCACTGCCCTGTTCTGCTGAATGCTCAGCGGCTCCCCGTGGCCTGTGCTCAGTCTCCCTTTCTTCTCCACGGCCTCGTGTGGGGCACTGTGTGTGAGGCACCGCCACGGGCCTTTGTCCGGAAGCGGCGGGGAGCTGGAGGTTCCTCTTGTTTCTCACACTCCCTCCGTCCCTCTTAGTGTTGCCTTTTCTGCTCCGGATTTGGTCTTTCCCTCTTGTCTCTCCCCATGTCTGCCTTTGTGCCTCTTTTCTATCTGTCTGCCTCCCTTTTGCTTGCATTTTTCTGAGCCCTGGTTTCTTCCGTCCTGGTCTTTCTAGCTTTCTGCCTTCCATCGGGGTGTCCAGCCATGGGTGGCATGACGAAGGGGGTCCTGGAGATGCCGCGTCCCGAGCCTCTCCTGGGGCCTGGAGCCAGAACGGCATGGGTCTGGCCCTCGTGGGGCCTGGCGCGGTGCCCGTCCAAGGAAATGTGCTCCAGGTGGCAGGGGGGCTGGGAGAGAGTCCATCTCTACGTGGATCCATGGAGGTGTGCAAACGCGGGGGCCTGGAGTGCCTCCAGTTAGTGTAATTACATTCTTCCTGCTGACAATTCTCACCATGGTCTCAATTGGATGTGACATTCTTATTAAATAACTTCACTGGTAACTAGTAATAATAACACCGTCCTTACTTCGTGACCTAAATTGCTCGATGCTATTTTGGTGAACGGCCCCGGTGCTGCAGTGCTTTTGCAGAATGGCCTGCCGGATTGCTGCGGGCACACACACATGCACACACACACACACACCCACACACACACACACGGACACACATGTGTGTGCATGATCAGGGCTGATGGGAAGTGTGCCCATGCCGTTTGTGCGCACCCTATGTGCATGTTCCCTGGGAGCACATGGCAGGGCAGTACGCACTCCCCACACTGGGAGTCCTGGGTGCCTGATAGCCCAGCAGCCCAGCCTGACTGTCACGAAGAATGGAGACTTGACTTCCAAAGGATCCCTTGATCCTGTCTCTTTCTTGACCTTGCTCCAGCCTCTGTGTGCTTATGTCCGCCTTCCCTGGAGTTTCTGTCTGTTCCTGAAGTTTCTGTCCCTTTTTTCTCTACCAGGCAAAATTTTATTCATCCTTCAAGTCCCAGTGCAGATGTTGCTTCTTCCAAGAAGCCATCTCTGATTCTGCCATGGTGGAATTAGCCACAACCCGAGTTGTTCTGCTTTATTTTGTCTGCTCTGGCACTAGGTTCTAATTTTGCTAGCTGGATATAGGATTGTCATTTGGCCAATAGACCATAATTTCTTTAAAATCAAGGACGGGGTTATAACCACTTACGATGGTGCACCCATCTCATCCCATTGTAAGACCCGCTGCTTACTGAATGGAAGTGGATCTGGGTTTATGATGGGGGGCAGGCATTGCTAGAAGCTGAGATTGGCAGTGGTGGTGGGGTCTCTCCACAAAGATAGCGTGCTTGCAAGGCCCCTGGTTTGTCTGTGTATGTTTTTATTTTCCTTCTTGACAAAAGATGTGAGATGTTCACTCTCGCAGAACAAATAGAACTGTGACTTCGGTTTCACAATTTATGTGGCTGATTTTGTCTGCTTTTGACAGTTCTGTCGTGTTCCTGACAGTTACAATTTGGTTCCTCTCTGGGACCTCAGGATGATAAGTTGGGATGCCAACCTTGCATTGATCCGCTGGGGGGAGCACAGAGCCCCTTTCGTGTTCTCCCCATTCTGTGCTCGTGGATTTGGGGTCTGTACAGGCCAGGGGGAGGACAGATAAGGAGGTAATAAGGCCATATGAGTGTGTGCAGGTGCGTGTGTGCTGGGGGTGGGGCATCATCTGCATCGCCTGACCTAAGGGCATGAACAGCACCCACCTGGAGCTCCCCAGGCCTGTTCCCCACAGCTGCTTAGTCTCCCAGGGGCAACTCTAAACTGACTCCCTGCCCTCTTGTGCGCTTTCCTTCCTCCCCAACCCACCCACCAGCATGCAGCATGTCTCCAAAAGCTGATGTGAGCTCTTAAACAGAGGGGTCACAGCTGATTTCTCTCTGGCTCCTCAATACACGACACACAACCTCAAGAAGCATCAACACATGTATGCTGAGTGCATGATGAATGAACGAATGGATGAATAGATGAAGGAATGAATAAGTCGTTCTCTATAACCTATGGTTTCTCTCCTTGACCTGAGCATAGAATTGAGTCTGTCTTAGATTTCATTCCTAGGTCCATTGCTCACTAGCTGAGTCATTTTGCAAGGTTATTTTGCCTTTGAGAAGCTGGTTTCCATCTATAATATCCAGAACAGAATCCAAGCCTGCCTGGGTTGTTGTTGAGGTGAAAGGCATGAGGGACCATATAGGGTATAGTGGGTAAACCCGTGGGCTCTGGCCCCAAACTGACTGGGTTCATATCCTCACTCAGCTGCTTCCTAGCTATGTGACCTTGGGCAGCCTACTTAGTCTCTGTGCCTTAGTGTGCTCATTTGTACGTGGGGATAATAGTGGTACATATCTCCTAGGGCTTTGGGGAAGATTTCATGAGGCAAAGTATTTAAAGTAGGGCCTGGCAGATGGGAGCTACATGTGTGGTGAAAATAGCATAACTTATAAACTTGTCGAATCACTGTATTGTCCACCTGAAACTAACATAACACTGTGTGTCAACTATACTTCAGTTTAAAGAATAAAAATTAAAAATAAGGCAGAGCCCAGCATACAGCAGTATTCAGGACATGGTCACTTGGGTGGGCAACTTGGTGGAATCCCAGCTGAGACTCAGACATGAAGACTCAGGAGTCAGGCTGTGTCCTCTTTAAGGAGCCCTTCTATTTCTTGGTCAGCTGTCTCCTCACCTCTTCTGGAAGTTTTGGGTGATTGGCCACACCCATGGGGTTTAGGAGTTTCATGAGGAAGAACTTGAATTTTGAACACAGATGGGGTTTAGGTTTATGTAGACCTATGTAATGGGGAGCTCCATGAAAATTAAACTGTAGGGAGCACCAGAGAGAAAATTTGCCATGAATCAGTCATTGTTCAGGGTCCCACGGCTTGAGGATCAAGAGAAGACAGGGTCTGGATCAAAGACAATCAAATATGTCCCTAGATATTGCCAAATGTTCCCCATAGAGGAGAAAATCACCGCTGGTCTAGAACCATTGTTCTATTAGCCTGAGGAAGACAACTCCCTACCCTCTGGAGGGTAGGAGGGAAGGTGGGAAAACCAGGAAAGTTCCTTCCAGCTGCCTAAGAGTGTTAACGCTCCCACACATCCCAGATCAAGGTGACAGGTCAACACAGGGCTCTTGGCAGTAGTAGAGTTTCAGTGTCCATGAGACTGTTGAGGAAGGGCTCTGTGACTGAATGAGATGGACTGTGGGGTCCAAAGTGGTGGCTCTGCCTCCAAGTGAGTTAGCAGCCTTGTTCTGGAACCCCACTCTCAGATGTTCTAATATAATCGGTCTGGGGTGAGGCGTCTGGGCATGGGGTATTTACAAAGCTACCCATGTGCCACAAAGTTGGGAACCTGCCAATGTAAGCAACAACCCTTACGTTCTAGAAATATATGCCATTTGGTCATGATGTATGATCCTTTTAATGTTCATTGAATTCAATTGGTTAGTGTTTTATTGAGCTTTTTTTTTTTTTTTGCATCAATATTCAGCAGTGTCCATGGTTTCCCTTTAGCATCTTTGTCTGGTTTTGGTGTCAGATCAAAATCATCCCACTGGCTTCATAAAATGTGTTTGCAAAGGATTCCTCTTCTTCAGTTTTTGGGAAGAGTTTGAGAAGGATTTGTGTTTTTCTTATTTAAACACTTGGTAGAGCTCTCCAGGGAAGCCACTGGGTCCTAGGCTTTCCTTCTTTTTTTGGGGAGGCTTTTGATTGCTGATTCAATCTCCTCATGAGTTACAGATCTGTTTAGATTTTTTATTTTTTCATGATTCAGGCTTGGTAGTTGTTCATATTCTCACTCAGCTTCTTCCTAGCTATGTGACCTTGGGCAACCTACTTAGTCTCTGTGCCTTAGTGTGCTCATTCGTTACTCTCTTTCTTTACTTTCCTTCCTTACTCTCTTCATTTCTCACTCCCTTTTGTGAGTTTTCTATAGATACTTACCATTGGGATTATGTAAAATTTCTTATAGTTAATACAATCTATTTTAAACTGATAATTTCAATCACATACAAAACTCAACTCCTTTACATTTTTCCACCTAACTTTGTTACCAATGTCATGAATTACATCTATTTATGTTTTGAATCAGTAGCACAGAGTTATAGCAATTTTTGTGCATTTATCTTTTAAATTCCATACCAAAATTAAAAGTGATTTTATACAATGACAGTACGACAGAAGTCTTTATTGTTTCTATATTTACCTTTACCAGAGAACTTTACATTTTCCTATGCTTTTGTGTTCTGTATAGTGTCTCTTCATTTAAGCTGAAGGACTCTCTTTAACAATTCTTGTGGGACAGGTCTAGTGGTGATGAACTCCTTCAGCTTTTGTTGATCTGGAAAGGTCCTTAGTTCTCTTTCCTTTCTGAAGGACAGTTCTTCTGGGTATAGTATAGTATTCTTGGTTGGCAATGTTTTCCTTTCAGCACTTTTAAATACATCTTCCCACTTACTTCTGGCCTGCAAGGTTTCTGCTGAGAAATCCTCTGGTACCCATATGAGAGCTTTGTCATATGTGGCAAGTTGCTTTGTCTCTTGTTGCTTTCAAGATTCTCTTTCTTTGTCTTGACTTTTGACAGTATGATTATAATGTGTGTCAGTTTGGGCCTTTTGGGGTTCATCCTAATTGGAGTCTCTTGAGTTTTTTTTGAATTTGGAGGTCCATTTCTTTCCTCAGATTTGAGAAGTTTTTGGCCATTATTTCTTCAGATAAGCTCTCTACCCCATCTCCCTTCTCTTTCTGGGAATGCTGTAAAGTGTATTTGTCGATGTCCCCTAAGCCCCTTAGGCTTTCTTCACTTCCTTTATTCTTTGTTTTTTGTTGTTGTTGTAGGTTTTATTTTTTTTTTTTTTTGCTCCTCTGACTCAAAGTTTTCAAATGGCCTATCTTTGAGTTTATGGATTCTTTCTTTTGCTTGATCAAGTCCACTATCATAGTGAATTTTTCAATTCAATTTTTGTATTCTTTAACTACAAATTTTGTTTGGCTCTTTTTTTAAAAAAAAAATAACTTCTGTCTCTTTGCTGAAATTTTCATTGTATTCATGCGTTGTTTTCCTGATTTCATTTAGTTGTCTGTGTTCTTTTGTAGTGCATTGAGCTTCTTTAAGATGATTATTTTGAATTTTTGTCAGTAATTCATGGATCTCTGTTTCTTTAATTTTAGTTTCTGGAGATTTATTTTGTTCCTTTGATTGGGCCATGGTTCCCTGTTTCTTCATGTGCCTGGTTATCTTTTTGCTATGACTTCTGCATTTGGAAAAACAACCATGTCTCCCTATTTTATGTATTGGCCTCCTGCAGTGGACGTCCTTCTCTAGTTAGCCTGGCTAGAGCTTTTGGCGGTCACTCAAACTTTTTCCAGGAATGTGTCTTCTCTGGGCTTATGCATATAGTTTCCCAATTAGAGAGCTTTGACATTTCCTTTCTTAGGAGTTTGCAATTTCTTGCTCCCTCTTGTGTCTGTCTGTGTCACTGCAGGTTCTCTGGGACTACAAGTGCTGGGCTTCCTTTTGTTCCTTTTGGCTCCCAGGCATCCAAAGTATGCTGGTTCCTTGTTTGCAGTCCAAATCAGATGAGATAGAAGCTAGTCCCTTGGGCAGTTCCCTGAAAAGTATTGGGCTTATGTTCTACTCTTCTCTTTCCTTCCCAAGGGAGAAACTGCTAGTTGGGCTATTCTTCTCAGTCATGCTGAGGTGTGCTGGCTTGGGGGAAAGGCTATCATGGTTGCTGTGGAATGGCTTTTTTCACCTGTTTACTGAGACTGTTCTTGACTTTGAGCTTGCCTTGTGTACTGTAACTTCTTAACTGGCTTCTGGAGTTCTCATAAAGACTCTTTAGATCATACGTTGTTAAGTTGGTGACTCCATGGGGGAGCAAAGTCTAGGGCTTCTTATTTTGTCATCTTGCTGATGTCACTCCTCAAGCCCCTTTTTAATGGCACCTTATCCAGGCACTCTCTCCTCTGTCAGCAGAGACCTCTGGACTGTAAGGGTTGTGAGATATATGGGCCCTACATCTGTAAAGGCTTTGCTGGATACTGTCCAGCAGGATATGTGACAGTTGAATGTAAGGTCATTATGCTTTGTCTGACAAGTAAAGCCAGCATGGTCTTCATGCTTCAGGTGAACATGTGCTCTTAGCTATTTCAGGGACAGCTGTGTGTGTGTGTGTGTGTGTGTGTAAGTTTATTTATTTATTTTTGAGCAAGAGAGAGAAAGTGTGTGCGTGGGAGTGGGGGGCGAAGGGCAGAGAGAAGAAGAGAGAGAATCCTGACTTGGGACTCAAAGTCATGAACCATGAGATCATGATCTGAGCCGATATCAAGAGTCAGATACTTAACCACCTGAGCCACCCAGGTGCCCCAGGACAGATGTGTTTTGAGAAGATATTGCACCTATGGAATTGTCAAGAGTCAAGAAGTCCTGGTTACTAGCTCCATGACCCTGGTAGATGTGACACTTCTGTTTTCTCTTTTGTTATGCATGATCAGACCCACACTTCCTTCTTGGGAGGCACAAGGAGATGGGTACCTCTAGATCCTAAGAATACACATGGAAAATGTCACCAGGAGGGTACAAGGAAATGGGGGGGGCAGGTTCCCCAGCTTATGCTAAAAGATCTGAACTAAGAAGTGGCCCAGCCAAAGCAGAGCTTAGCTTGCAGCAATGAGGATGAAGCTGGTCCCCACCTCTTCCTTGATGTCCCCTTTCTCTCCTTTCTATAAATTCCTTGCCCTTCCCTGTTATATACCTGCTTGCCAGCTGCCATTCAACTAAGAGCATTGTCAGGAAGCCCTGGATGTCTTGTAGAAGGCCCTAGTGAATACCCATTGAGTTGGCTTGAATTCTATTCTTTTTGTATTGCCCTGTGCTACTCCTCAAGCCAGTGTGTTTCCTGCCAGAAATCTTCAGCAACTATATTCTAGAGCCTCCTGTTAGACTTTGCCTCTTTACAGATTCTCCCAATAGAAGGCCCGTTCAGTTATTTGTTCAGCATATGCTTTTGATTTTCCTTTTTTTTTTTTTTAACACATTGTTTTATTTTTTGAGAAACAGAGCATGAGTGGTGGATGGGCAGAGAGAGGGAGACACAGAATATGAGGCGAGATCCAGGCTCTGAGCTGTCAGCACAGAGCCTGATGTGGGGCTCGGATTCACGAATGTGAGATCGTGACCTGTGCTGAAGTTGGATGCTCGACCGACTGAGCCACCCAGATGCCCCAACTTTTGATTTTTCTTAAGGCCACCCAGCAGATGGCCCTGGGAATTCTGCCCCAGTCTCTGGCATGGTGACATCATGTTGGTGTGGCCACAAGAGAAGGAAACTAGAACTGGCAGGATTTCTGGAGGCCCTAAAGGGCCTCCGGGACTCTCATCCACCGAGCTCTGCAGAGAAGCCCTCTGGTAAGCACTTTGAGTGACTAAGTACCTCTGGATGGGGCTGTCATCTGGAATCAGGCTACTGGGACAGCAGCCTGTGGGTGGGTGATTAGGCAGAGGCTGTAGTTGACCAGATTGGAGGATGCCTAGGGAGAGTAAAGGTCACTAAGGCCAGCACTGGGCAGCTGGAGAAATGGCCATGGGTATGTCATATAAGCAGAAGTATGAGGTCACTGGGGCAGGTTCTGAATGAGATGCTTTCACATGCCCCGCCTCATCATATTGTTGGCTTGCATGTACATGGGGGAGGGGCAACAAGAGATCTGTGATGATTTCCTTTTATAGAGATTCTAGAGGAAGTACATTTCTCCATTACTTCCAGGCACAATTTTTAGATTATCTATCCACCTACTCAGATACATTTTTCCCTCAGTTCATTCAAGTTGAGAGAGAAAGAGAGGGAGAGAGGGAGGGAGGGAGGGAGGGGAGAGGAATACAGAGGAAGGTTTTCAAAGAATTAATTAAAATAAAGTCTCTTCTAGGACAAGATGTGCCATCTCTGTGCTTCCTTTGGGGTGGGGGTGGGTGGACAGAGCTATAATGGAGTCATGTCCAGCCAAGAGGAAAAGCTCCTTAGCTCTGGTCAGCAATTTTACACCTCCATGCTACATCTGGCATGTGGCCCACCCACTACCTTTCCTTCTTCTTCCCTCTATCCCTCCCTGCCTCCCTCCTTCTATCCCTATCTCCCTCCCTCCCTCTTTCTGTGTCTCTTTCCCTCCCTCCTTTTCATCCCAGTGAATACAGAAGTATATATAAAGTATATAGAAGTATATAGAACATATACTTTCAGGTCTTAGTCCCAGGAGTCAGACAAACCTGTGTTGAACCTCAGCTTTGCCATCTATTATTATATGTTTGAACTTGGGCAAATTATTTAGCCTAAACCTTTGTTAAACAGGGCAAACAATAATACCAACCTCTTTGGGATGTTTTGAGGTTTGAAAGAAGTCATGTGAGTAGGATGCTTAGCACTGTGTGGGGCACATAGTCAGTGCTGGATAAATGATGGCTGAAATTCCTTTATCTTTGTGCTTACTAACATTTGATTCCTTTGATGGGTCTGTTCTAAACCTTCAAAGATGTATTGGTGAAAAAGGCAGACAATGTTCTTGGCCCTAAGGACCCCAGTCCGGTGGGGAGATGGTTACGAAGAAGCACTCAGGATGTTCCTCCCCAGTTTTAATTCCACTGTGAGCTAAGTCTGTGGACCCTCCCATCCCAAACTGTTCTCAGACAGAGCCACATGAACTTGGTTGGCTTTCTGGGCCTTTACGGAGTTGGATGCACCTGAGCTGTGCATTTGTGGGTGCACTGAGTTATAGTCTATTCATTCATTGAACAAATATTTACTGAGTGCCTACCATGCACCAGGCACTCTTCTGGGAATTTAAGATGGAACAATGAATAAAACAGAGACTTTGCTTTTGTGAAATGAGTGGTCTAGCAGGAGGAAACAGACAATAAACAATAAACACACATACGTAAACTACATAAAGTGTTATGGAGTGATACATGCTATGGGAGAAAGGAAACTGGATAGTAAGGGAGATTAGGGCTGTTGGGGTTGGAGGTGGGGAGAGTAGTGATTTTATTAAGGCTGTCAGGGTAGACCTCATTGAGAAGGGAACATTAAGCAAAGACTTAAAGGAAAAGAAGGAGTTTGCCTTATTTGGGGAGAAAGGACTTTGTGAGAAGAGGGAAAAGCAAGTACAAAGGCCCTGAGATGAGAGCATGGCCCCTTTTGGGAGGAAGAAGCAGGAGGCAAGAATGGCTGGGAATGGCTGAGCTCTGTCAGAGCAGAGATTATGTCTGTCCAGTGTCTGGCAGGTGGTAGAAGTACAGTGAGTATTGGTTGAATGAATGGATCCTTGCTGGCATCTACGTCTGACCTGAGTTGGGCCAGTCCAGTACTGACCTCATTGCTAATTTGCTTGAACAGAGCAGGCTGATTTAAGCTTTCCTTTTTGATAGGAACAATTTTCAAATCACCAACAGAGCTCATATAAAATTCAAATGTGCAGTTGGGGGCATCAAAACACAAAGCTCTTTCCTTAGCATGTAAAAAGAGCAGTAGCACATCTGCTGAAGAGTGGGAAAAACAAAATGAAATTGCAGATGACCTTTGAATGCCTAATTTAAAGAAAAGTCTGTATTGAGCTTTCCCTGCAGCTTCTGTGAAGCACTGAGTGAGCCATTTGTATTTCCATCAGATGTCTGGTCTGAAGGTGCTGGAGCAATGGTTAGGGAGGACCTATATGGAGGAAGAAGAAACTGCACCCAACTGATGGTTACCATATGTCATGTCTTCCCTTTGGCCCTCAAGATGTCTGATTTTGTGTCTTACTCTGGATCTCAGGTCTCACCACCCCTCATCTCTAGAGAGTTAGTCTCCCACCTGTCCTGCTTCTCCTCCTTGGCTGCTGAGGACTGAGTGCCAGGAACATCTCAGGGACTCACTCCTAAGGGACTGCCCCCCCCCATCCCTCACCCCAGGCCTCCTGAGACAAACCATCTCAGTGTAGCCGCTGGTTCTGTCTGGCGTAGGTCTGGAAGACACTGACTCAGGCACTCAAGACTCTGAATGGAGCTCCAGTGCACTGTATCATCACCTCTGCCCCATTAACCCTTTTCCTCTTCTCTGTCTGTCTGTCTCTCTCTTCGTCTGCTTCTTCATCTCACTAGCTCCTTATTTGCTTCTCATATGGTGTGGAAATCCTGGGAGAAATTGGACATGCAACCCCAGTAGCCTAGGGTCAGGAGAAATGACCACCCCCAAGGACATTTGTAGTTCAGGACCATGGATAGGGCTCTTTGGCTCCAGCAGTACTAACTAAATTCACTTGGGTCAGCCTACTCTGGCATTTCTGTGAAAGTGGCCTTGAGAAGCTCATTTTAAGGTGGAAGGGAAGGAGCCTATGTGACTAAGGGACTTGGCCTTATCCCTTGCTAGTAAGTGGCAAAACAGAGTCAAGATACCAGGTTCTGAATCTTTCCACTGCATAATGTTAAGTTTTTCCCCCCAGTTTTTAAAATTAGTTTTCAAATATGAGTCACACAAGAGCAAAGGACTTCAAGTTGTGTCTCTTAGGGATGATGCCAGTTCCTCTGTGAATGTGTGTGTTAGATAAAACAGCAACAATGAGCTTTTAATGAATAGAGAAATAAATGAAAACAAAAAGGCACAGGTGACAACTGGACATATTAATCTATTTACTCAATAAATATTAGCTGAATGTCTATGAAATGCAAAACCTCATATTAGGGATTTAATAGTGAATCAGATGTGGTCCTAGCCATCATGAGGTGCTTCAGGCAGGTGGGAGAGACAAAGACATAAGCTTGGTTTCACATATTTTTGATAATTCGCTTATTTCCCAGGTTACATTTTTTTTTCTTTTGAGAAGTCCAGGGTGCATAGAATTTCTCATATAGGCTCCCTTCTTATGCTTCACTATAGTGGGTTCAGTCTTAAAAAGACAGGGAATGGGGTAGAAACCTAGGAATTCCAGCTGAGGTGACTGACACTTGAGTAAAGCCCTTCCCAAGGCAATGTTCTTTGCCTAGTATACTGTAGAAAGAGATGTGGCTTATCACATTGGCCAAAATAAGCATCTAGCCATGCCCCTCACCCCCCAATCCATCCATCCATCCATCCATCCATCCATCCATCCATCCATCCACCCATCCATGGAGAAGTGGTTAGGAAGACAAAATTTGGTACCAGAATGTCTGGGGTTGAATCCTGTTTCTACTATTCATCATCTGTCTGACCTTGGTCAGGTTACTTAACCTTCCTGGGCCTCAGTTTCCTTAAGGAATCATAACAGTACCTTTCCAATATAGTTGCAGGGGATGGAATGAGCTTCTTAGCTGTAAAGTACACGAGAAAACTCTTCATACAAGAGAAATATTTAAGAATCTGTTATTATTAGACTAAGCTCCATGAGGTCAGGGATAGTGCCTGGGACACAGTGGGTGCTCAATACTATTTTTTTAAATGAGTCAGTGAGTGAATCAAGAATTCCTAAGATATGAATTTTTGTGTTTACCCCTGTTCTCAGCCACTGTCCCCTGAGTCAAAGTCACAGCTCAGCTGTCTTCTCAGCTGAGTAGAACTCAATGCTAGCTCCCTGTGTTTGCTTTAAAACATCTGGTCAGGGACAGGACAGACCTGGCAGAAGGCACCTGTCCCCAGATACACCTGGCCCCTCCTCTCCGTGCTGATCCAGGGATGTGGTAAAACCTGATAAGTGAGAAGTTCTGCCATCAGCAATGCAGCGATCCTTTTGCTGGTCCAGGATTCCCTGTCAACATAATAAACAACCCCTGGCTGGTGTTGGCTCAAAATGATGACAAATGAGCTGCCTGTGTATCGGCAGGCACGGAAAATCATATTTGGAACACAATGGTGGCTTCTGTGTTAAGCATGTCCAGGAGAATCAGAGAGCCTGGAGGTAGAATTAAGAAGCTGAGAGGCATGGGATTACTCCCCGAGAGCAATTGGCTGTGGTACAGGGACAAGCTTGCCGCCTCACCCGGTCTGCTGTGCATTGTCTTATACCTTTTCTGGATGCATCCCCAGCTTGAAAGGAGGGAGACCCTGTTTTGTTTTTATGTCCCTGAGGCACAGTGACTGTACTAAGCTCTTTTCAATAAATCCTAGGCTCTGCCCCCAATGCTGGGTGTGGAATGGAAATAGGACTGTAGCTTTGGAAATGTGTTCCCAGATGGCGTGCAGAATCTCTGGCAGAGAGAGGCGCTTGAGCTTTGCTTTCGCACAGACCTGGGTTTGAATCCCAGCTCTTCCACTGCTACCCATTTGACCTTGAGTGTGTTTTTAAACCATGAGGAACTTCAGTTTCTTCATGTGTAGAGCGGTAGGGGTGGGGCATAATAGATATTTCAAAGGATTGCTGCAAATGTTGGAGAGATAATGCTGGTGAAGCTTGTGAATAAACATTGGTTTCCTTCTCAGACCTGCACAAAAGCACCAGTCTTTCTGGGTTTGTTTGCATGGGCTCTCTGCTGTTTCCCTGGGATCCAATGATGAGGTGTCCCTGAACCACTTGTTAAGTGGAGTTAGTAAGTTGGTCCAACTGTGTCTGTGTCTATATTCCACTGTGAACTTCTTGAGGGCATGGAGCACATTATACAAAATCCGTTCCTTCCATCTTCCCACCCCCACACACATGTTGCCTACAACTAAGTAAACTTCCCTAGATTTGCTGAATGAAAGATTGAATTTTCTTGGATCTCTGGGGTTCTTGATAGAGTCTAGGGGCTTCCTAACTGGGATGGGGAAAATTGCATCTTTATTTTCACTAATTTCCTGTTGAGCCTTGGCATTTCTACCAATGATGAATATAAGCAGCAGGGCAGAGCAGTATTAGCAGTATTTATGAATTTGTCACCAATGAGATCACAGGTATTTTCATTATCTGAAAATACAGTTGTTGCAACCATCCAGAAGTAGCATTTATGGTTTGAACTGCAATATTTGTCAGGCCTACCACTAGATCTTATTAAAAATGCATTAATAGGAGAGTACCTCTATGACCAGATGACAAATTTTCAAAATAATTTGAAAAACATATTTCAGTATAATTGGTTTCCTTTGCAAGTCTATATATTTTGGTTTAAACACCTATTTCATTAAAAACATTTATTTTATTTAAAAATATAATTTGTGGGGCACCTGGGTGGCTCAGTCAGTTAAGCATCCAATTTCGGCTTAGGTCATGATCCTGCGGTTAGTGGGTTCGAGCTCCACATTGGGCTCTGTGATGATGGCTTGGAACCTGGAACCTGCCTTGGATTCTGTGTCTCCTCTCTGCCCCTCCGCCACTCACGCTCTGTCTCTCTCTTTCAAAAATAAATAAACATTTAAAAAAATTAAAAAAAAAAAAGCCTCATTTGTGAAGATTCCATCAGGCTGCCAAAGAGGGTAATGGCACAAAAAGGTGAAGAGCCTCTGGTGTAGGCCTGTGAATCCTTCAAAATGAATGAAAAAAGATAGAGGGTTCGCCTCCTGTGTATATTATCCTAGAGAGTATTTCTAGCTTTCATTAAGAACTCCAAAATGGCAAAGAATTTGATCAGTGGCTCTCTACTAGGGGAGATTTTTTTTTTCCCACCTAAGGGACATATGGCAATGTCTGGAGATACTTTTGGTTGTTACAACTGGGAGGTGCTACTTGGCATTCAGTGGTTAAGGCCAAGGATCCTGCTAAACATGCTACATGCAGAAGACAGCCTCCACAACAAAGAAGAGAAATGGAAATTTCTCTGATTGTTAAGACCTCTAGGAAGAAAAAAAATCAATGAACAACTTCATTAGAAACACCTGTGATAATTCTCCTGTCCAACCCTAATGCACATCTGCCATGTCTACCAGGTGTTGGCATGAGGACTACAGAGAGTGACAGGGCCCTGGAGGGGATCTGGGCCTGCAGTTCAGTAGGATGTGTGAGCTAATAGACGCGTGGGCAAGGTCTAGCCATTATGAACATCTCTACTGGGCACCTAGCATCCAGGCAATGTGCTGGGTTTTAATGTGGCAGAACACGGTCTCTACCCCATGGAACCACACTTGTCAGGGAAGAGACATACGCCACGTGTGACGGTGGAGATGCAGCGTACTGTGAGGACACATGGCAGGGTGTGTGCTTGGATGTGTGTTGGGGTGAGGGCAACTCAATGTAGTGGTACATGAGGGTCTCTCATGTAGGGTGGTAAACTTTGACCTGTGACCTAAAAGATCAGTAGGAGTTGGCCAGACCAGAGGATGGGAAAGGATACTTTAAGCAGAGGGAATGGCATGTTTGAAGACTCAAGAGTGAGCAAAGGAGCATGGAGCATTAAAGGAACAAAATGGAAGCTGGCTTTTAAGGGAAAGAGTAGCAAGAAGTGAAGCCTGGGAGAGGGGCAGGGGCTGGCTCATGCAGGGGAGGGGTGTCTTGTGCACCCTATCTAGGGTTAAGGGCTTTATCTAGAGGAGCCATTGAAGGAGTTTAGGCACGAGTAGCAGGCCATTTTTGTTTTGTTGAAAGGCATAAACTGGGATAGAAGAGAGGAGATACCTGGAATTTGGCCAATGGCTGTTGTGGGGGTGGGGAGGGAGAGAGGGAGGGATGGAGGAAGGGAAAAAGGGAGAGAGGAAGGGAGAGGGGAGAGGACAGATGGAGGGAGGGAGAGATGGAGTGGGGAGCTGCCCAGGAAACCAAGGAAGACTCCTCAGAGGAGGTACTATGTGAACTGAATCTGGAACGATGAGTGAGGTTTGCTAGATGTAGAAGGCAGGAGAAGGGCATTCCAGGCCAAGCAGTGTGAAGGCCTGAAAGGGCCTGGGGTGTTTGTGGATGATGAACTATTCTATTTGGTGTGACCAAAGCTTAGTGTGTAGGGCAGAGGGGCTAATATGAGGCTCAATCCCAGCATCTCCACACCATGGTCTCTGTCCTGCTCCTGAAGGGTGATTGCTGAGGGCCAAAGATACTGTTTGACCCCTGCTTCTGCCATCTGTCCAGACAAGGTGCCCCTGCTAGAAGGCACATATACAGCTGGGCCAGAGTCCAACCGTAGACGTGAGACGCACAGTTGGCTCTCTGTGTGGCAGTTGAGACAACTTCAGTGGACGTGATGATTTGCCCCACATCTGCAGCTCTCCTCTGAGTTTCCTCTTAGGGCAGTTTCATTAATTACATAGCTTCGACAAATCCATATCTCAGCCCAGATTACACTCCCAAACTCCAGTCTACAGCCCTAATTGCCTTCTGGCCATCTCCGTCTGGATGTCCCCCTGGCTTCTCCAACTAAATTTATCCAAAATTGACCTTATCAGTCAATAAATATTTGCAGAATTGAATTGAATTTTCCTGCCAAACTTCTCAAATGAGTTATCTCCTAAAAACTATCATTATTTGTGGACAACATGATTGTGTACCTAAAACACCCAAGGGAATCAACTGGGAAATCTTTAGAATTAATAAGAGTTCAGAAACCCAGTTGGATGCAAGATGAATATATAAAAATCAATAGGTTTTCTGTATTGTATAGCTAGAAAAATAAAATAATGGGAAAAAATGTTACTCGCTAGAGTGACAAAAAGTGCATAAAATGTCTGGGAACAACCTTAACAAGATGTGACTGGGACCTATATAAAGAAAAGCACAAATCCTTACCGAAAGATTAGCTGGTTTTTATTGATCACTTATAGTGTGTTCAGTACTGTCTGAGCACTTAGCAATTTAGCAGCTATTATCACATTAATCTAGAAAGCCATCCTTGAAGTGGGTGTTAATTTTAAAGATATCAAAACTAAGGCTTAATGGGTTTACATAAAGTGTCCATCGAGTATTATGTGGCAAAACTAAAATTTGCACCCAAGGTTTTTGCTTCCAAAACCCACACTTTTGACCTTTTCCTAAGCCATCTCCCCAATAAATCATAAATAAATACACAGACAAATGAAGTTGGAAGGTGTTGTCTGCGTATTATACCAAGATTAATTCATTTCACTCTTCCATTCATGCCCACAGTAGGTACTGAGTATCTATGCTGGGCAAGGACTGAACTAAGTGGTAGAGATAAAGACATGAATAGACTCTCAAGGAATCTACTGATGGAGAAGCCACATAATGACATGTCATTATGTCACCATTGGTGAAGGCAAGGATATTCATAGTGAGTGACCAGCAAGTAGAGGAAAAATACATGCTGTTGTCTTGGGGGTTCATCATGGCTTTTTTTGGAGGAAGGAAAAAGAGTCTTAAAGAACCTGTAGTCAGCTGGGTGAAGGAACTGGAGAGAGAGCAACCCAAGCACAGAGAGCTGGGTGGGCAATGAATATTTATGAATTCATTCATTCAACCAAGAACACTTCTGTAAGCATCTGCTATGTGTCAGGTATAGGTCTGGGATCTGGGGATAGAGCAGAGAACAAAATTGCACCTCTGCTCGCATGGAGATGGCATTCTAATGGGAAACGGCAGAAAATAAACAGGAAGCTATATGTCTCTGGGTGCTAATTGCTCTAGAGAAAATCAAAACAGGAACCTAGAGCATCTGTTTTGAAAGCAGGGAAGCCTGGATTATATGTTGGGTGATCTCAAGGTGATATTAGACTCCAGAGCTGAAGGAAGCCAGGGAGTGGGTCACATGACTATTGGAGGAAGACATTTCTGGACTCAAAGCTTCCAAGGTGTGTGTGTGTGATGGGCTTAAGGAAAGAACAACCTGGAGGCTGCATGGCTGATCATGGGAATGAGGCAGTGGGGCGTCCATTCAGGTAGGGCTTTGAATGGTGAGGACTATAGCTTTTATGTTGAGGGAGATGAGAAGTCAGCCAGTCTTACTAGAGAGGTCTTCCTAAAAAATATTAACAAGAAAAAGACAGGGAAGTGTTGCTGCTTGCAAACTTAACATTTTAGTCTACATGAAAAATCTAAATAGAACCAAAAGCACACAGCCAGGTAGAAAACAATATATGCAACAAATAGGACAAAAGAGTAAAATCTGGATTCTCTAAAGAGTTAGTACAAATTGATAAGAAAATAGTAAGAACTTCTAGAAGATTAAAGTACATAAAATTTAGAAACCTCTGTATGTCCAACATCATAAATTAAAAGGCCAAATTGGCCACAAATGTATATGTACATTTGTGAAGTCTAGAGGATACAAATATGGAAATCAGTAAGAAAAAATAAACACTGCAGTGGAAGATCACCCCCAGATAGTTCCTGAAGGGGGGTGTAGAATTATTAGGGTGAATTGAATGTTGAATCCAGTTATAAAGAGATGCTAAATAAAACAAGAAAGTTTTATTTTTTTTTTGCGCTGTCAAGTAGGGAAAAGCTTTTCAATAAGGTGATACACAATAAGAGTGAAGATGGCTTGAGATAGGCAATCGTAGACATGGCTGTTGAGAATGGAAGTGGAGTATATTTTCTAAAAAGTACTTGGGCGATCCAGAGTCAGAGCATCACAAATGGTCATAGCCTTTGACCCAGTAACCTGCACTTGTGGAAATCTGTCACAGGGAAGTCCTCCAAAAACAAATGCATGGAGAACGACCTGAAGTGTTTAATTCTCCAGGATTGTGTTTGGGCCTGAAATGGGTCTTGGCTGTGTCTGGAAGCCACACTGACTGGAGAGAGGCATGGCTGAACGAAGACAACCCATCCTGCGTACAGAGAAAGAGATGCCAAGTGCCCTCAGGTTAAAGTCTGTAGCAGCCTTCTTGTCCACTGGTCACTAGAAGTGAAGAACAAAGAATACAAAAACACTCATTTGAAAAGATACAAGGACCCCTATGTTCATTGCAGCATTATTTACGACAACTGAGATACAGAAGCAATCCAAGGGTCCATGGTTAGATGAATGGATAAAGAAGATGTGGTACATAAAGAAATGGAATAGTTCTCAGCCAAGAAAAAGAGTGACATCTTGCCATTTGCAACACGTGGATGGAGCTCGAGGGTATAATGCTAAGTGGGATAAGTCAGTCAGAGAAGGACAAATACCATATGATCTCACACATACGTGGAATTTAGGAAACAGAACAAACAAAAAAAGAGACAAACAAAAAGAACCGATTCTTAAGTGCAGAGAACAAACTTGACGGTGAGTAGAGGGGAGGTGGGTGGGGGAATGGGTGAAATAGGTGATGGGGATCAAGGAGTGCACATATTATGATGAGCTCTGAGTAATGTATAGAATTGTTGAATCACTATATTGTGCGCCTGAAACTAATAGAACACTGTGTGTTAACTACAGCGGAATTAAAAAATAATAAAACATTTTTTAAAAGGTAAAGAGCAGGTAGCCCTTTTCTTGGAAGAAATTCAGCATTTTGTAGGCATGAAAGGACATTGGACCCATTTGGCATGGACTCCCCACTGTATCAGTGTTTCAATCTGGAGTGGCTGCTCTCTGGGTTATAGCTTTCTCAACTCACTGACAAACATCTGATTTCAGGGCGACTGCCCAATGAGTCAGGCTTCTAGCACTATCTGCCTCCAACAGTGCCTGCCACAGAGGTCAGCCAGCCTAATGTGGACAATACCACCACCCCCAACCTCAAAACCAAAGCTGGATGCAGTTACCGCATAAGTGAACATTTGTTCTGGGACTCTGGCCATGGAAAGGCATTTTCCACTGCACTGACCACCATTCATTCTGTCACCAGACCTTACTAAGTGTCCAGGTCTTATTTATAATAGAGGAACAAAATCGAGAAACAATTTAAATGTCTGACACTGGGAGAATGGTTGAGTAAATTCAGTTTAACCATGGACTGGAATGTTGTGTGTCCATTTAAAATGCTGTTTATGAACAGATTGAATATCTTGGGGGAAAAGCTCATGTTATAATGTTTACTGAATTGTTGCAAAAGAAAACTGAGATATGACCTGAATGGCCATCAAGAGGGGAGTGGTTGAATAAATTGAGATACATCCATGCTGTGGAATATTACACCTTTATATAAAAAATAAGTTAGATATGCATCTACTGACCTGGAAGATATCCCTGATGTTTTGTTAAGTGAGAAAGCACATTGCAGAGAAATGAGCTAAACCAGGATCTCATTTTTAAACAATAAAAATTCTCCCAGAATATATCCATTTGTTTGCACGAGTGTGGAGGAGGTTGGAAAGGGACATATACCTGCCTGGTCACTTTAGATTGGGTGGAAGGGAGAGAGATGGGAGATCAGTTTTTCTTTATATGTCTTTGTGTTATGTATATGGGTATCTATGCATATTACAAATGCACCTTGCCTTTTGTAATTTGAGACAAGAAAAATTTACTGAGAAAAGAGCATACAAAATTATATACACAGTAGTAGCTCTACAATGTGAAATATGTATGGAAAAATCTAGAAAAAAATGAACATATTCAACAGCAGTTGCCTTTGGGAGGAAAGTGAGGTTATAATGCTTTCTCTTTTTTATCCTTGCCTGTATTTCCCAAATTTTCTTCAATGAGCAAAATGTATAAATTATTGTTTAAAATATAAAGGCTTCCACCTTTTCACTAGTCAATCTTCCCTTTACTTGCTATGGTCTGGCCTCTGTCCACCTTGCCTTCCACCCCTTGCCTTTGTTGAAATTCACGTATCCATTCAGCACATCCTTATTGTATTCTGGGGATACGGCAGGGATCAGGACAAAGCTCCCACTCTCTTGCGATCTACTTCCGGAGTGACCATTCAGACATCAGACTGTCATCTGAGCCCAAGACCGTCATCTGAGCCTGTCTGTGGTGCTCAACACATTGAGTTACCTTTGCCTGTGTGGAACTGCCCTCTGGTTCTCTTCCTGCCATTCTGCCTGCCCCCCACTCTATCACGTTTCTTGGCCCTGTGCGTGGAAAGTGTTCCCAGGGGCTTTGTTCTGAGCCCCTTCACTTCTTTTTCCATAGCAGGAGTACTGTTTATACCCAGATTCTGAATCAGAAATGGTAGATCTGTGCAGGTCTGAGCTGAGGCAGCAGCCCAGGATGCTGGGGAGGGTGGTAAACGTTGGTATCAGTGGTTGTCCAGGACATGGATGAGAGTGGCCTTTGAGGTGTGGCATCTGTGGAGCGTACACTCTAGATGCACTCTGTGCGGCCCCCACGTGGGTGTACTTGCTTATGTCTGGTCTAAGATCTGGGCCCCATGGCTCATCACAGGGTCTAACCTAGAGGAACGAACGAACGAATACATGAATGGGTGAATGACATAATACAATGACATCACCAGGTTTTGGAAACATGAGTAGATATGGTGCCTGTTAGCAACGAGGGGGGGCGGGGTTAGAGGAGTGAATTAGGGGGTTCCTTTGAGGTTTTATTTCATTATTATTGTAGCTGAGTATTTTTCTGGTTTCTGGGCCACTTATGTCTTCTTTTGTAAACTAATTTGCTCAAGACTGTCCAGTTTTTCAATTATAATGCTTGTTGTTTCCTTATTGATTTGCAATAGTCCTTTGTATATTAAGGCTATTACTTTTGTGCCTAACATTCTTGTATCCCTTTCTCTTTTGTTTATATTTTTCACATGCACATACTTTTTGCATAAAACTATCAAGCTGGTAGTTTCCCACAGCTTTTCTGTTTGGAAAATCAGTGAGTTACTTATTTGCCTTTTTTTTTCCCTAATTGTTTTTTGGCTTGATTTTGTTTTTACTTCTCTTTTCTCCATCTGGAATTTGTTTTAGTAGATGGTGTGAGTTGAGGAGGTAGCATTTCTTTTCCCAGTTAAGTCGGTGAACACACAAAATGCTTTTCTTTTCTCATTGATTTTTTAATGTTGTCCTATAGGATTTTCAGTTTTTATGGCCATTCTGGCAATACTGTTTCCTCTTCTGCCTCTCCCCTCTTAGACTGCTGCCCCACTATTTTCAGGAGCATCATTAGGTGATTCTGGTTAGTATCTTGCCAAAGGAAAATAGTGCATTCACTGCCTTTTCAAAAGAAATGCATTGTCTGTGGCCATCTATTTTTCCAGTTAAACTTAGCTATCATTTTACCAAATTTAAAACAGGTCATTGGGCTTTTGGTCAGAATTGCATTAAACTTGTAAATTAACTTTTCAATAACTTTTCAAAAGGTTAATATTCTAAATTAACCTTTCAGTCGTTAGTCTTTCCGCTCAAGATGACGTTATGTCTCTTCAATTACTCCATTTTTTAAATCCCTCTCTAAAAGTTATTTTCAGACAGTGTCTGCACATTTCTTACCAAGTTTATTTCTGTGTAGTATGTGCATTTTGTAGTTATTATAAGGAGGAACTTTTTTCTTCATATTTTTATCTGTCACTGGCATATGGAAATGGTATTGATTTTGTAAACTTACTTTGCATTTGGCTTCTTTGCCAAGTTTTTTTTATTAGTTCTAATAGCTTTATAATTGATTTTTTTTCGTTTTCGAGTATACTAAAATATCATTTGCAAATCAGTTTTTTTCTGGCTCCTGTGTGTGTGTGTGTGTGTGTGAGAGTGTGTGTGTGTCACATGAGTTAGCTCTTCCAATAAGCCATGAAACCTCACAGGTGAGAGTAGCATTTCTGTCTCATTCCTGATCTTAATCAGGTATTTTACCAAAAGTATGAATGTAGGTTATTGTTCTAAAATGGATGCTTTGTCATGATAAGGAAATCTTTTTTTCTAGTTCCAAATGCTTCTTTTAATCAGGGTTATATGTCTAATTTTATTAAATGCCCATTTAGCATTTATTCAGAAGACTTTAGCTTTTTTTCCTCTTGTTAATGGGATACTTTGTGTTAAGAGATTTCTCAATATTAAAGTCATTTCAGAGATTAACTGTCCTTTGTCAGCTAATCCCTGAAGTGGGCTTAAAAAAATTAGTCTTGAGTTCAATTATCAGCATCATGGTTAAGGAGGTTGGTCTCAAGCGGCGGCTCACGTGTGAATCCCATCTGTGAATAATCATGTGACTTGGGCTCCATTCCTTAGTATCTCTTTGCCTTAGTTTTTCATTTGTTCAATGGAGATAATATTAATAGTATCCACCTTACAGGGTGGTTATGAATCTTAAACAACTCAATATATGTAAAGTTCTTAGAAGAGTGTCTAACCAAACATTCACTAAATAGAAGCCATATATTAAATTATTGGGAATTTACCATGTGCGTGGTACTGAGCTTGGGGTGTGGATTCAGAGATGGGAAAACTCACATATGGTCTGTCTTCTCATGGAGCTTACAGCCTGGCAAGAAGACAGATACTTATGAAATAATCACGTGGAAGTATGGAAATTTGCTTCTATGATAATTGCTATCAAGGAGAGGTTATGGTGTCATGAGAAGATGTAATAAGAGTGTTGAGCTAGTTAAGGAGAGACACTGGACTGAGATCTGAAAGGTAAATATGCCCAGAAGGTAGGGAAGAGTATTCTAGGAAGAGAGAAGAGCATATGCAAAGGTCCTGTGGCTCTGCAGGAAGATAGCATGGCTGGTACAGAGGACTGAGAGGGTGGGGTTTGACTGGACAGCTAGTGGACACTGGGTCTATGAGGTCACTAAGAGCCAGACCATGCAGTGACCCTCCCAAGTCTACAAGTGATGTTTCCTTATTGAATAGCAATGAGGAGCCATGGAAGATTTGGTGTAGGTCAGGGGGAAGGGGAAGTAACCAGATCAGATGTCTGTTTTGAATAAGACACCCCTGGCTGGAGTGTTGGCAAAGACCAGATTAAACACGGTGGACCAATTAGAAGGTTATTACGGTAGTCCAAGGGAGAGACTGGCATGAGTCGGGGAGAGTGGAGGGGACAGGGTAGTAGATGCCTGTGGGGTTGTGATGGAGAGGAAGGGTCAGAGGAGAGGGCAGGAGGGGGACATCACAAGTCTGAGCCTCCCAAAGGAGATGTCGGGGCCGGAGCTCAGAGGGAAGTCTGGCCTCCACTGTGAAGTTGTAGGCTGTCAGTGGGCAAATGGGGAGGTCCTCTAGACTACACACAGAGGAGAGGTCCCAACATGGACCTTGGAAAGGAGCCAGAGAAAGAGCAGGGGAGGAAGGAAGGAGCAGCTGGTGGCATGGGAGGAAGCCTGGCACCACGCTGCTCCAAGTGTGGTCCCCAGGCAGCAGCGTCCTTGTATCACCGGGGATCCAGTAAGACGAACAGCCTGTCTCCTGGAAGGGTCAGAATTCACATCTCAGGCAGGCGCCCAGGTGGTGTGCATGCACGGTGAAGTCTGAGATGCTCTGGCCCCGCAGGGGTGTTTCCAGAAGGAGAGTGTGTGTGAGCAACAGCCTTAGAGGCAGCAGAGAGAGAGAGAAGTCTGTTAAAGTGAAGACTGGAGAATATCCGCTGCACCCAGCAGTGACCTAAGCACACCTGTTTGAGTGGATCAATAGGACCTGATGGCAGAAGTGACAGAGCTGGAGGGTGAGTGGGAAGTAAGGAAATGGAGACAGAAAGTATAGACAGATTGTGTTTTCTAGAAATCTGGCAGTGAAGGGTAAGAGAGAGACGGGGCTGGAGGGAGTGCAGTGGGAATTGTTTTCTTAGGGATGGAGTCCCAAGCCCACTTAGGATGGGAAGGCTTCAGCAGAGAGGAAATGATGGAGCACGAGTAGCATATGTGAGAGAGAAGCATGGGTCAGTTTCTAAAGGGTGAAATGGGGACGGGATCCGAAGGGCACAGGGGACGATCATGTTTAGACTGTAGCAGGGGTGGTTCCTCCACCGTGGGAAGGAGGACAGCGTGGGGCAGATTGGACCAGAGGATTCCCCCTTGTGGCTTTGTTTTCAGTGCAGGGCAGGACAGACAGCAGCTCAGCAGAGGGGCTGGGAGACTCAAGAGGGTGTGGAAAATGGAGAAGGTTGCGAATTGTTGTTCCAGCATTTGATGCTCCAGAGGAGAAGCCTGCCTTCTGTCTGGTCTGGTTGCTTTTAGTTTCAACTCTCTGAGCCTTAGTCATTCCGAGGCTCAAGTGCAACAATGCACGTTTTATCACCTGCACAATGCACGATGCAGGCAAGCTCATGCTCCATCTGTCACCCATCTTCCCTCCCTCCGCGCCACGCCCGGGGTGGCTTGGGAAGTGCTTGGGAGAGTAGGTTAACATTGCTCCCATTTCTCTGGAAGCTTCTGAGAGTTCTGGCCTTACTGATCTGTGCACTTTCTCTCTC
This sequence comes from Crocuta crocuta, assembly GCF_008692635.1. Taxonomy (NCBI): domain Eukaryota; kingdom Metazoa; phylum Chordata; class Mammalia; order Carnivora; family Hyaenidae; genus Crocuta; species Crocuta crocuta. The sequence goes on along the minus strand of NW_027530853.1, from coordinate 1,274,298 downwards.
CCAGGCCAGAACTGCACATTCCAGCTGCAGGGTCCCAATGGGACAGTTGAGAGCCCAGGGTTCCCGTATGGCTACCCCAATTACGCCAACTGCACGTGGACCATCACGGCGGAGGACCAGCACAGGATCCAGCTCGTGTTCCAGTCCTTTGCCCTGGAGGAGGACTTTGACGTCCTGTCAGTGTTTGACGGCCCGCCCCAGCCAGAGAACCTGCGAACCAGGTACCCGCGGCCACCGGGTGGGCCCTGAGAGCCAAGCTCACTTGCCAGCAAAGACCTCTGCTCTTATGGGGTCTGCCCTCAATTCTTAGGCTTTCTTTACATTTCCAGAGCCATTTCTCCAGATTGAAAGTGCCCAGTAGACAAGCCTGATGGGTCATGTACTTGGGAAGATAAGACAGAAGACGCAAAGCGTTACAGAGAAATTCGAGTCTATTGAGACTGATTTTGCACGGATTGGTGTGTTTGTGTGTATATCTATTGATGTATATTCTTTGCACGCATGGAAATCTGTTTTGTCCCCTTAGACCCAGCAGATATGTGTTGCAGGCTGATAGTAACTATATCTCTTATCATTGGAATTGACCTTGCGTTTGCATGGCCTTGACCATGGGTGTAGAATAGGGAGTTTGGGGCAAAATTCCCACTCTCTCAAACCTCATCCTGGTTATTGGAAGAGAAAACTATGGAGAGCACTTTCCTGCCCCGCCCCACCCCGCGCCCCCCGCTGCATCCCTGAGCTGGCTTCCAAGAGGGAGAGTTCACATCAAGGAGGGAGATGGGAAGGGAGGTTACTGCTTGTGCAGACAGGGCAGGCTTGTCTGGGACGAAAGTCAAGGCCCAAGAGTCCTAGCTCCCCAGGTTTTGCTGATCTGGTGGTCTGCCATGCTCTGTGGCATGGTTCTGCCAGCCAGGCTCTGGGTTCCCTAGGGAGCCAAAGGGTCAGTGGTTTACCAGCCAAGCCATGGGGAACTCGGGGTGCTAATGAATGGAACAGTAATGATTGGTTTCTTGGCAAGTGCTTTAACTCTCAAGGTTTTGTTTAAAGATGCTTCTGTGCCCTCAGCTTGCGAGCTCCTGGAGCAAGGTCACAAACAACATTTATAGGGTAGCACCAGCCCTCTTCTCTCCCACCCTCTGCCCTCTCAGGGCAGTGCAAAGGTGAGGCTGCCAAGCCTGCAGCAGGAGTGGGGGCAGCTGGGGCCCCTCTGATTGGTAGTTCCTCCTGGACAAACCTGGGCTTATCCATCTTGCCTTGACATACAGCAGCTTCAGCACACAGTAGGTCTTCATTGAAAATTCGGGGAAGAGACTGGAGTCCTCTTCATTTATTCATTCCACAAATATTTCAAGAGCACCTCTTATATTCCAGACACTGGCCTGGGTGCGAGGGATGCAGCAGTGAGCAAATCTAAATCTACATGCTAATGGAGGAGACAGGCATGGACATGAATATGTGAGTTTAGAGTTCAGAGACACTGGGGCTAGAGATAAAAAATTGGGAAACTCGGGGCATAACACCATGACACTGGACAAGGTTACAAGGGAGTGAGGCCTCACCGTCAGATGCTGAGCTCAGGGGACACCATTTGCAGACACCTGTGTCTACTTTTGATGAATGTTGAATGGCCTTGAAAGATAGAAAGGCTAATGGGGGCTTGGTCCGAGTGTGGACACCTGAAGGCAGACTCCACTTCTGCCAGCTGGAGACTACCTGGCTTACCTTCCACTCACGTCCACACGGATGTGGTCAAACCTCTGTTTTCTGACGTTGGGTTTGCTCACCCTGAGAGTGAAGGGCAGAAGACCCACTGGAGGTGGGGGATTGCTCTGGCCCGGAAGGGCGGGGAGGTGATGCTGGTAGTGGGGAGGCCCTGGACATGTGTCCGGCCCCAACATAGTCCTCTCTGGCCGACCAGCCACGTTTGAGGGGGAGGCTCCCGGGTTTGCACCCTCACCACGTCATCCCTCCTTGGGTTCTTCTTTCCCATCACCTTCCCGATCTGCTCATCGCAGTTCATTTCAGTAGCCGGGGGCATGCAGGCTTGGCAGAGGGGAAGGGCTGGAAAGAGTGCTGTGCCTCTTAGGGGCCCCGCAGCCAGAGGACCTCTCCCCTTGGAGGACAGTAAGAGGGGAAGTAATCCCAGAGGGCAGCCCTAATGGCAGGAAAGAGTGGAATGTGCACTTCTGGAAGGTTTTGGAATGGATCTCCTTTGGGGGTGGGGTGGGGGTGGGAGTGGGAGGACAGCAAGTGTGTGTTTGGTGGGGATCTTGGCTCCTCGTCCATTGTTTTCATGATTTTGCATGGTTATCAGGTTTTTCTCTTATTCATGAATCAGTTTCCATATGTATGTTTATCCAGGAAATCATCCATTTTATGGAGATTGTCAAGGGTCTCAGCCTAGGTCCACACACGGTTTCCCGTCTCGACTGTGTCTGGAAGCACACCTTCTTTCTTGCCTCTGCTCCTATGTGTTTGTGTTTTCTTTCTTTTTACTCAATTAGTCTTGTCAGAAGTTTGCCTATTTTATTGTTTTTTTTTTTTAACATTCCACCTGTAGGGCTATCAATTTTATTCTTTCTCTGTTCTCTAATTCATTGCTGCCTTTATCTTTATTCATTTGTTTTCTCCTTCTTACCTTAGGCTAATGTTGCTCTTTTGCTGATTTCACGAATTGAATTAGTTTCATTATTTCTTGTTTGATAATAAAAACATTAAGAGACATTTTCCCCTAAGTATAACTTTGACCATATCCCATAAATTTTGATGGATAGTCGTTAATTTAAGAAGAGTCTCTAATTGTGGTTTTGTGCCTACTTTGACTCTGGGTGTTTTTTCCCCTCAGATTTCCCCGTAATATTTTTTATACTTATAACATCATTATCTAGTTGTATTGCATTATGATCAGATGATGATTTCTTTTTTAAAAAAATTTTTTTAATGCTTTATTTATTTCTGAGAGACAGAGTGAGCAGGGGAGGGTTGCAGAGAGAGGGAGATACAGAGTTTGAAACAGGCTCCAGGCTCTGAGCTAGCTGTCAGCACAGAGCCCAATGCAGGGCTCGAACCCATGCACCGTGAGATCATGACCTGGGCGGAAGTTGGTCACTTAACCGACTGAGCCACTCAGGCACCCTCAGATGATGGTTTCTACTTAGGACAATTTGTTGACTTTTTCCCCCACAGCACAAGATCATTTTTTTCCTAAGTGTTGTATGAGTATTTGAAAGAACATATGTGAAAAATTCATGTTATTAACATTATGCAGTGTTTTTTCTAATTTCTTATTGTCTGAATGGTGTTTTTCAAGGATAAGCAATGCATTGTTTTCACGTTTTTGCCATTGTTCTTGTCAATTTCCCCTTTTATTTCTAAGTTTTTACTTTATATACTTTGGTAAAATTATACTTTATATATTTTGGTATGTATTACTCTTCAGCATGTATATTTAAACATTAGATCTGAAAGTGAATTTGATTTTTTAAATATAAAAGTTATCTTTATTCCTCCAATTTTTTGTCTTAAATTCTACTTTGATGCTAATACAATCCCCTTCATTTTCTTTTTAGGTTTGCATTTATTGGGTCCCCCTCTTTCCCAATTCGGCTGTTTTTAATATTTCTGCCATTGTTTTAGGTCTATCTCTTAGTACATAATGTCGTTGGATTCTTATTTTGAAACCTTTACTAAGAGTCTTTATTCTTTAATGGGAAAGCTTAATCTACTCACCGTTTTTTTTGGTGATAACCTGTGTGTCTGCTCTAGTTTAATACTTCATGCTTTTTGGTTTTAAGTTTTCTTACTATGATTTCCTTTCCTCTATTTTCTCTTTGTAAACGTTTTTCTTAAGTTTATTTATTTATTTTGAGAGAGATCAAGAGTGCTTGAGGAAGTGGGGGGAGGGGCAGAGAGAGAGAGAGAGAGAGAATCCTAAGCAGGCCCTGTGCTGTTAGCACGAAGCCAGATGTGGGGCTCAATCCCATGAACCATGAAATCATAACGTGAGCTGAAACCAAGCATCTGACATGTAACTGGCTGAGACACTCAGGTGCCCCATTCTTTTCTCTACTTTCAAGTGCAAGTTTTCTTTGCCTTTTCTGTGATTTTGATTCAACTAGTGGTTGAATTGCTTCTTGAGAACACATTTTAAGGTGTATTTCTCTGTCAACATCTTGTCTGGCCAGGCATTTTATTTAATTGAGTCTTACTGGCATGACATCTTGTAGAAATTCCTTAGTGTCTGTAGCAGGTAGATACCTGCCTCCCTTCCCTACTTTCTAGAATGGACATTTATATTGGCTTCTTGTAATATACCTTTGATTATTTCCATGAGAACTTAGGGGAGTAGATTAAAGGAGAGTTTAACATGTTGGCTTGGCTTGAACAGGAAATTTCCCTCTTGAACTAGAAATTTCATTTGTATTCATTTGGATGCTGTTGTTTTCAAAAATTTTTTTTTAATGTTTATTTATTTTTGAGAGAGAGAGAGACTGAGCATGGGCAGGGGAGAGGCAGAGGGAGAGAGCAAGACACAGAATCCAAAGCAAGCTCCAGACTCTGAGCTGTCAGCACAGAGCCTAATGTGGGGCTTGAACCCACAAACCACAAGATCATGACCTGAGCTGAAGTCGGATACTTAACCGACTGAGCCACCCAGGCACCCTGAATTATTTTTTATTTTATTTTATTTTGGATTACTCACTGCTAATATATAGAAATACAACTGGTTTTTGTATGTTGGTCTTATGTCCCATGACCTTGCTGAACTTATTGATAGTTCTGATGCTATTTTATATCTGCGAATAAATATTTTAGTTTTTCTTTTACTATCTAGATGTCTTTTATTTATTTATTTTTTGCTTCATTGCTCTGGATAAGATCTTACAGTACAATCTTGACTAGAAGTAGTAAGACTGGACATCCTTGCCTTGCTTCTGACCTTAAAACATTCAGTCTTTCACTGTTAAATGTGATGTTAGCTATAGGTGTGTACTAGATGCCCTTCAAAGTGAAGGTGTTTTTGTAAAGTTTATTTATTTATTTTGAGAGAGAGAGAAACAGAGAGAGAGAGAGAGAGAGAGCAGGGGAGGGACAGAGAGAGGGAGAGAGAGAACTCAAGCAGGGTCTGTGCTGTCAGCACAGAACCCAGTATGTGGCTTGAACCCATGAACCATGAGATCATAACCTGAGCCGAAATCAAGAGTCAGACGCTTAACTGACTGAGCCACCCAGGCACCCCCAAATGAAGGTTTTAAGCAGAAGATTTTGGCACAGTCTGGCTGCACTGGGGAAAATACACTGGATTAGGGGCCAGGCTGGTAGACTGCCAGGCCAGGCAGGAGACAGTGGTGGCCTGAGCTAGATCAGTGAAGAGAAGACATCGTGGCTCTGTATGATGTTAATGGAAAGGCATTGTCATTGTCCCTGAAGTTAGGGCGGATTTATAAGGACCTGTGGAGTGGAAATAAGAAGAAAGAGGTAGAGGATGAGTCCACAGTATCCGGCTTGGAAGCGGAAAACAAGAGAGATCAATGTGCAGTGAATTCCAGTCTCCAGGAAAACATGTTCTCATGGCACAGCAGAGTCTTTTCTGTACTGACATTTTAATTTATTCATCTAGTGCACGTTGTCTTTCTGTGAAACAGTAGAGTACAGTGGGGGCAAGCCTTAATTTATACGCAGGTAGGTTCTGTGTTTATTAATGCTGTGATCTGTGCAAGGTTTGGCTTCTCGGAGCCTGACCTATAAAGTGGAAGTCACACTGCCCATCTTACAGGGTGGGTGTATGTCAGCCACCTGTTGCAGATCCCTTAGTGCTCCATCAGCATTATTTGCATCCTTCCCTGCCCGGGTCCTAGGAAGTCGGACTGCTCTTGAGGGCTTTGGTGGCTGTCCTGACATTTCATCGGTGGCCCAGTCACTAGACTTTTTAGATCACAGGACGCAGGTGTGGAGCACAGACACTGAAGAAGGAAATGGGCTCAGGGCAGTCGCTCACTGAATCACTGAGCATGTTGGACCACCAGGAAGCCTCTAGCAGGTTTCTTTCTGCCTGTGTAGCTCATGGTTTTCTGCGTTCACTGTCTAAAACTTGACAGGCTTAAGTTTTCCAGGTCTGCTGTGTATGCATTTTTTAACGCATCTCTCTTTTCTTCTCTTACTCCAACACCGATCTTTTTCACTCTATGTGTGCATTCTGGCAAAAGGCTGAAGAGTCATCTCCTCACCCCAACCCCCAACCCCCTTTAAACTCACCTTTCTCCAGCTGCTTGTTCATGGGTTGTGTTATGAGCAATAAGCTTCCTTCCTGGTTAGAGACTAAGCTCCATGAGGCTGCAAGTCAAGCCTCCCATCATGCTTTGCTGTGTCAGAGTCATGCAGTGAAGTGATGGTGGAAGACATGAGCTTGAGTTGTAGGTGTTCCTTAGCCTCTGGGCATCCACCACTCACTTTGACTCTTCACCTCAGCATCCACATCTATGAAATGGGTATATCAATATCTGCTTCATAGGTCAGTTGGTGAGGGTTAAATTAAATAATGTATGTAAATCACTTTGAGTTGTGATAAGATATAAACAAAAGGAGGGACGCTGGGTGGCTCAGTCCTTTAAGCGTTCGACTTCAGCTCAGGTCATGATCTCATAGTTGGTGAGTTTGAGCCCCGCATCAGGCTCTGTGCTGACAGCTCAGAGCCTAGAGCCTGCTTCCGATACTGTGTCTCCCTCTCTCTGCTCCTCCCCCACTTATGCTCTGGCTCTGGCTCTCTCTCTCTCTCAAAAATAAATGCTGAGAACAAACTGAGGGCTGATGGGGGTGGGGGAGAGGGGAAGGGGAGTGATGGGCATGGAGGAGGGCACTTGTTGGGATGAGCACTGGGTGTTATATGTAAACCAACTTGACAATAAACTATTTAAGGAAAAAAAACTTAAAAATTTATAAAAAAAATAAACAAAAGGAATACTTGTATAGTTGTAGCAGAAAATCAGAAAACACCATTAAGCAAAAAGACACACAAACCTTCCCCTCCCCCCAGTAAATGTACAAGTCATGTGGTGGAGCAGTGGTTCTCAACCCCCAGGGGACATCTGGCGATGTCTGGAGACATTTTTGGGTGTCACAACTGGAGAGGGGGCTATGGCATCTGGTGGGTCAAGGTCAAGGGATGCTGCTAAACATCCTGCCATGCCTAGGACAGCCCCCAGGATAAATGCCAGGAGCGCTGAGGTTGAGAAATCCTGATGCAGGCAATGGAGGAGTTAAGGCCTTTGGCGTCAGACATACTTAGATTCAATCCGATTTCAATGTCAGGAACATTGGACAAGTGAAACAACTCATCTGAGCCAGAGCCTCAGTTTCCTTCCCTGCAAAATGGGGAGCTCTCAGTGGTGTTTTGTGCCAACAGCTGCACCTGGCATTGTTAATGAAGAGGTGCCAGTCGACACACTGCGCATGGCTCGTTCTATATGCAGATGCCATTCATCTCCCAGCGACTCCCTTTCTGTACCAGGAGTTCAGAGCCATCTTCTTGAAAGCATCTCACATTTCATCTAGAGCTATTCACAAGCAGCAACATCCCAGGGTGCCAGGAGGCAGCGTCTGGCTGCTTGAAATTAAATTTACAATAGAAGCTGATCAGATTCTTCTCATAATGGATCAGGGTGGGAAGCGAGAGTAGAAGCTGGTCTTGAAAGCCAGAGAGCCTGTAGGAGTTTGGAAATTAGCAAGAAAAGAACAAAGAACCTTCCAGATAATGCAGTGTCAGCTCTGCCCGGATGAATTACTGCAACAATCCCCACATCTCTGCTTTGGCACAATTAGATGGCCTTTCCATGCTGGCAAACACCCTATTGCATTGCGGTTTTAATGTGGGATGAAGTTTTCTAATGAAACGCGAGCAGACGTAATCTACGGAGACACTGCTAATAAACAGCGTCACTGTATACTGGAGGGTTTACAGAGCGCTGGTGATGACTGCACCAGTTAAGCACAGCTAAGCATCCCTTAATTTAGACATTTGGGCTCAAGTTATGGGAAACACTACAACTCGTTCCCTCAATTACTGGCAATACGCATTCTGTCATCTGCCTAAGGTGGAAATGCAATTTAAGTCATTCTGGGCTGGTTGCAGATTTCACTCAACTGGCGTTAGACACCTGTTTGGAAGTTGTAAAAAATCCACAAATTTGCCAGATTTACTGTCTTCTTATAAATATGTATCACAGCAGAGGCCCCTGAAGGACTTGTCTTGTTTGGATTCCTGAAAAAGAGTTCCTTGCACATCAGTAGGGCTGTCCTTGGAGAGTCTTCTCCCCAGAGTGCCTTGAGAATGTGCTCTCCTGTGTGGGAGGCGGCTGGAAGGGCCCCTGGGGAGGAGGGAGCCTCCTTTCTGTGCCTGACTGAAATTGGGGGAGGATGCTGGAAAGGGGAAAGAAGAAATGGTGACGCTGAACACCTCTCATGGGCCAGCCGCCATGCAAGACGCACTCATTCATTCCATTTATTCAACATTTATGGAATGCCTACCAGCAACGCCAACTGTTGGGGATATAGCAGTTCACAACACAGCCTCTGCTTCCAAGGAGCCTCCAGTCTCTTTAGGGAGACAGAATAAAACAGAGGCAATGCTAGTCCTGGATGCTACATGCCCTGACCGGGGAAGCTGACAGCCTCGAGGGAGCTCTTTGTAGATGCTGATCTATTGGCCTGGAATGTTCTCCCTCGATCTGCCCCTTTGCTTAGTTATTGGTTACTGGTTCTTCAAACCTCATCTCACTTGTCAATTTTTCACTCAGAGACTCCCCGGAGACACCCCGACTCCTCAACCTGGTCAGATCTGCCTATGATTACCCTCCTCAGATTACTGTGTATCCCTCCTTCATGGTTTACATGTGCATATGTGTGAGTATTTGATTTATGCCCATCTCCCACAGGACTGTACACTCCTTGACTGCAGAGGCTGTTTCTATTTTATTCTCCATTGTATACCCAGGGCCTGGCCTATAGAAGGTGCTCAACAATATTCAGGGAATGAATAAATGAATGCTTTCTGGAGGAAGGGCATGGAGCGTGGGATGGGGACAGTGTTTCGAACTAAGAGAATAGTATGTGTAGAGGTCCAGGTAAAACCAAGAGAGGGCGAGATGCAGGCTGACGGTGGGTTCATCCTGGGGGCGCTGTAGTGCAGAGCTGGGGTGTGGCCAGGCCAGATCACCAGGGCCCTATATGCTGTGCTGGGGAACTTGTCACATATTTTTAGGGAAGCGGGGACACCCAGAAAGGATTTAAACAGGGATTTCATGCGTTATCTAATCATTCAGCAGCACCCCTGTGAAATGAGCGTGTTCATTTTTCCTGCATGAGTTAGGTAAGCATCTGAAGTCTCTAAGCTACCAGGGGGTTGAAGGAGGAGTGGACCATGGGTCTCTTGGAGCCAGAAAGAAATGAGGCATTTCCCCCCCACACCAAAATGCTTTCTTAGTATATTGGATGTATTTCATTTCCTTTTAAAAAATTCATTCCATTCTCCTTTTTAAAGCAGTTTCTTTAAAATAGTGAAAGTAATAAGTGCTCACTACTTTGGAAAAGTCAAGCATTCCAGTGGTGTATAAAGTAAAAAAAGGTAAATGCCTCCTTTCCCAGGCCCTGTCCCAGACTTACTCCCAGGAGGTAACCCCTGTTAACAGTTTGGTAGGTGTCCAATTTCTTTTTAAATAAAGATTCATTAAACTGCCCGTGAGGCTTATTGGGACATCCATCAGCCCTTTAAAAATTGTTCTGATGAATTAAGTGTAAACTAATTAGAAACATGGATTCAATTACCCTCGAAACACACAAGGGCTTAATAATTAATAGGAAGAGGGCTTGAGGCCAAAGGCATTATGGATTTTATCAAACCCCTAACATCTGAAAAGTAAATATGTTTGATTCACCCTAAATGCTGGCAGATTTGCCATCCGGAGGCAAACCTGTTGGTAGAACCTTTGTATTTAACCAGGAAAGTTAATCTGTGATTAATAAGGAAACAGCTGAAGTGTGTGGAGGCCAAGGCTGGCCAGATATTGCTGGGGAGGGCTGCCTGGGACAGGGCAGCCTGTCTTTCTGGGTTACTGGAATCATCTTTGCTCATGATCTCTCACCAGGCATGCTTTGGGGGTCCACTAAAGTGTCCGGTGAGTTTGCCGACCATTTTTAGGGATCCAGGGTATCTGGGGAGCAATACTAGGCCAAGAAACACTGCAGGATTTGGGGGGGGGGGAACATTCCATTTATCCCCTTGGGACTATGAGCTGTGCCGCCTTTGATGGAATTGGAGGAGAGCCAGGGGGTTGGAATAAATATTTACCTGTTGTGCCGGGTGCTTTATGTGCTCTATCTCACTTACTCTGCAATCTCCCCAGAGGTAAGACTTAATACCTCCATTTTTATTGCTAAGGAAACTGAGTCTCAAAGAGGCTACATGCCTTGGGGTGACTGTGTTCAAAGTCCTAGATGTGCTTGACAGCCAAGTTCACACAGGTCCACACAACTACACCAGGGTTGAAAGGGGTTGTGGAAGTGGGGGAAGCAGGGTCTGCCTGGCTTGTGGCTCAGGAAATCAACTGCAGTGACCCATGGGGCAGCCATGTGCTCCATCACCTAATGCCAAAGGGTGGGTTTGGGCAGACATGGTGGGGGGAGGGGTTGGCAGCAGGTGATGTATAAGCCAGGTGGGCAGCAGTGTCGGGGTCCTGAGCAATCTTTCCATTCACAGTAGGACCCTGTGGTTCAAGGTCAAAGTCAGTTTTTGTGGCAAAGCTTCACCTAGCTTGTTCGCCAAGTCTGCTATTTAATAGCAGCCAATATTTAAGGCCCCGTGGAGCATGAATCTCTTGCCAAAAGGCTGTGCTACTTCACTGCTCCTCAAGACTGGTTCTGCCCTCAGTGATACCAGGAGGTGATCAAAGATGTGGCCTTGCCCCAGAATGGAGTTGGCCACCCCTTGATCCTCATCTGCCCCTTTCTTGCAAGTGGTGGCTGTCAGGGGTGTTGCTGAGTTAGGAAAGTGCCCCCTGGTTTATCCTCAACTCTTATTTCCTGAACCTCTAAGGCAATAGAAACCACTGTGCAAGGACCCTAGTAACCCAGGATACTGTCCTCAGGGTAGAGGCAAGTTTGGACACGTAATTCTAGCCTTTACTCTGTTCATCAGTAGCAATGGTACCCTAAGAAACCACCTCCCAAGTACTGAGTTCCTTGGTCCCTTGGAATTAAAATAAATATAAAAGAAAACTGATCGTCAGCTTTTAAATGAACCCAAAGCCAAGCTATTGTTTCCTGGTATGGGTCTGAGCTGCCACAGGATGTGGTGCCCAGAGCCAGGTGTGAGACCAGGAGACCGGGTTCCATCCAGCTTGGTTCTTGGCTTGCTTGTGATCTTCACCAAGTCTGTCCCTTCTCGGGCCCAGCAGCATCTTCCTGACTTATCAGTCGAAGGTGTAAATCCAGATAAACTCCAGAACTTCTTCCTGCTCTGAAATTGTGTGATTGAGGGATGCTGGAAATGTCTGGAGAGGGACTATAAAATACTCCCAATCTTCTTGGATTATGTCTGCCCTACTCAGGTACTGCTCTGGGCTCTCTGAGCAGTTCCACCATTTGTCATTGGCATCAGGGTTTTTTTTTTTTTCCCCATGGCCTGCTAAGCAGTGTGGCAGAGAAGGCTCACTGTCCACCATTGTTCTTGTTCTCTTTCCACGGTACAGAGTTGTCTGTGCTAAGCAGTTGCGTAGCCAGGGACAGTGTTTCCCAGCCTCCGCTGCTTCCAGGTGCACCTGTGTGGCTTTGTGGTCAACAGAAAGTGGATAGAACTAACATATATCCCTCCCAGGCCTGGCCCAGGAAAGCTCCCCTGCGATCTTGTGTTCCTTCCTCTTCTCTGGAGACAGGAGTTGCCCGCATGACTATATGAAGTGGGACCCACCACCAGCTACCGACTGAGAAACAAACTTGTATACAAGCTTAGCTCTCTGGGAGTCCAAGGTTGATCTGTCACTGTAGCCAGTGTGTTCTGAGCCATTGCAACCTCTGAGTCTAGGCATTAAGGAATTTACTTTAGAACCTAGAGGTAGGTGAGGACAGAATCCGTGAGCCTTCCAAAATTGACATTTGGTCTTGTTTGTTTTTGGGGAGAGGAAGCTCCTAGACAATCTGGCCTCTGTGCCTCAAAGTTAGGCCATGGGTGCAGAGTTGAGATATTTTTTAAAGCCATCTTTACGCGCTCCTGACTTTTGCTGGATTCTTCTTGGCACAACGTGGCTCTGGTTGTAGCCCTTATCTCTGTCCCATCTCCTGGGGTCCCAGCTGAGAACACGTTGTGGTGTGGTGGTCAGAAGAGGGGCTTTGGAGCCAGCCTGCCTGGATTCATGTCCTTGCTCTGCCTCTTACAAGCTGTGGGATATTGAGGAAATCACCCCTCTCTGAGTCTCTGTGTCTATGCCCACAAAGTTGGGATTCTAGCAGCACCTACCTTGTAGCGAAGCTGTGAATATTCAAGTACCCTACAAGGTATAAGACGCTGGGCCTGTGGTGAGCACTCAGTGGATGTTTGTTGTCTTGTCATTATTGTGCTCAGAAGCTCACATCTTCCAGCCACCTCCAGGGCCCACCCGCACCCCCATTACCTCTTGCCGTGGTTATCACAGCAGCCTCCTGCCTGCTCTCCTTGCTAATGCTTTTGGTGTTTTCAGTCCATCCTTAATACTGGAGCTACAAGCACTCTCCACAATAGCTAAAACATGGAAAGAGCCTAAGTGTCCATCACCAGATGAATGGATCAAGAAGATGTGGTTTGTCTATACCATGGAATACTACATGGCAATGAGAAACAATGAAATCTGGCCATGTGTAGCAACATGGATGGACCTTGAGGGTGTTATGCTGAGCGAAATAAGTCAGGCAGAGNAATGCTTTTGGTGTTTTCAGTCCATCCTTAATACTGGAGCTACAAGGATCTTTTATTTTTATTTATATTATTATTTCATTACTATTATTTATTTACTTATTTATTTTTATCTATTTTTTTAGTACATTATTTTGTATTTCAGAAGTTGATGGGTGATGACTCTCCTCCTCCACACCACATAAGTAATAATGTACGCAGGTCAGAAGTTGTAGGAATAATGCAATAAAGTAGAAGGAAAAGCACCCAGCACTCAAATGTTACTATTATATTTATTTATTTTTATTTTTAAAGAATAATCCTTTAGCAAAAATATATAGAAAGAAATAGTTTTAGATTTACACAATAGTTGTGAAGATGGTACAGAGAGTTCTTGTATATGGCTCACTGAGATTCCCTTATTGTTAATATCTCACATTTGTGTGGTACATTTGTGATAATGAATGAACCAAAAGTGATTTATTATTATTAACTTAAGCCCATATTTTATTTATATTTCCTTAGTTTTTAAAAAAATTTTTATGTCTTTATTTTATTTTGAGAGACAGAGACAGAGAGCGAGCAAGGGAGGGGCAGAGAGAGAGGGAGACACAGAATCTGAAGCAGGCTTCAGGCTCTGAGCTGTCAGCACAGAGCCCAATGCGGGGCTCAAACCCACGGGCTGTGAGATCATGACCTGAGCCGAAGCCAGACGCTTAACCGACTGAGCCACCCAGACACCCCTATTTTTCCTTAGTTTTTACCTAATGTCCTTTTTCTGTTCCAGGATCTCACCTAAGTCACTTTAGGTCCTTAGGTCTCCGTAGGGTCCTTTTGGCTGTGACAGTTTCTCCAACTCTCCTTGTTTTGGATGATGGGCAGTTTTGGGGAGTACTGGTCAGGCCTTGTGTAGAATGGCCTTCAGTTGGGATTTCTCTGATGTTTTTCTCATGATTAAACTGGGGGCCTGTGTCACTGAAAGACCATGTTTTCATCACATCCCATCACATCAAGGGTACCTACAATCAACATGACTTGTCCCTGTTGTTGTTGACCTTGATCACCTGGCTGAAGTCCTGTATGGTAACTTCTTCACTCCAAAGTTACTTCCCTGGGGCGACTGGGTGGCTCAGTCAGTTGGGCATTTGATTCTTGGCTTCAGGTCAGCTCACGATCTCACAGTTTGTGAGTTCGAGCCCTGCACTCAGTACAGGGCCTGCTTGGGATTCTCTCTCATCCTCTCTCTCTGCCCCTCCCTCCCCCAAAATAAATAAATAAACTTAAAAACAAAATAAAGTTACTCCCCTCTCCATACTGTTCTTTTGGAAAGAAGTCACTGTGTGTATTCCACACCTAAGGAGGAGAGGGTTGTGCTTCATCTTGAGGGCAAAGTGTCTGCATAAACTGAAATTCTTCTGCACAAGAGATCTGTCTATTCTCTTCCACTTATTAATGTATTTATATCAGTATAGATCCATGGATAGTTATTTTGTACTCTGGATTATAATCCAATACTGGTTTATTTTGTTGCTCACATTGGTTTAGACCTGGCCATTGGGAACTCCCCTAGTTTAAAGGCTCCTCCTGTCTCCTTTGACATTTCCCATCATCGTCAGTTTTTGTTACTGATGTTGGTGGTGATGCTGTTTCATCAATGCTCTTTGGAGAAATGAGCTCATGTCCCTTTGATTGGAAAATGGTATTAGAAGCTCTGGCTCTGCGTGTGCTCATTGCTCTTGGGCAATCACTGCTTCCAGACCCTCTTCACCTACAGAATGAAGAACTCTCTGTGTATACATAAACCCACACATATACACCTATCTATAAATATTTTTATGTGTATCCGTCTGTGTCTCTGTTAAGCTGAACATGAGTTCATGCTGATATCTCCAACTCTAACCCAGTACCACCTGGATCATTCTAGCTTCCTTCTCTTGCTTATCTGGAACCTCCTACTCCAACAGTGAGACACCTGGCTGCCACCACCTGCCATGCATTTATTGAATTGTTCAGTTGTGGGATGTGTGAATCGTGGTACCAGAACTGGTAACCTGTACCCCCGTGGGAAACGACTTTTTCAAACTAGAGCACAGTGGTTACACTCAGTTCCTTTTTGCCTTCAGGTTCACAGATTTCATTTGTCTTGAAAGTTACTTAGGTTAGCGCTATGAAGAAAATACACATCAGGGGGTGCCTGGGTGACTCAGTCGGTTCATCATTAGACTCTTATCTCGGCTCAGGTTTGTGGGTTCAGGCCCCGCATTGGGCTCTGTGCTGACAGTGTGGAGCCTGCTTGGGATTCTGTCTCTCTCTCTCTGCCCCTCCCCTGCTTGTTCTCTCTCTCTCTTTTTCTCTCACTCTCAAAATAAATAAATAAAGCTTAAAAATTTTTAAAAGAAAATATACATCAGGGCAATAGAGTGAAGGGTAAGGGGTGAGATTTTAATAGAGTGGCCAAAGAAGCCATGTCACTAAAAAGGTGACTTGTGTAGAAATCTGGAGCAAAGTGAGTTTGGCGTCTCCACCAATCTTCAGGTGGCTCTGGGCCACCTGTTTCATTGGACTGTGTGTCTTCCATGTGCTTCTTTCTCGGGGCCCAGCAGGTTTCATTAAGGAAATTCAAGGGAGAGGAAGCATATTTATCAGAAACTTCAGGTGATGTGAAAGACACTCGGGCTCACAGATGGCACCTGTCTTTCAAGACCTGCTGATGACCAGGGTCTCCAGGGAACAGTGAGAAAAGCAATGAAGGCAATGGAGAGTGGTCTGGCTGGTGAAGTGAGAAAAGCGGTTTTCGACCTCATGATGCCCCTGAGCATTGTGGAGGCTGGCAATGCCGTGTCTTCCATCCCAGCCAAAGAAGCAAGTGTCTGCACGAGGTTTCTATCGGCCAGCTCCTCTGCAACCGGCAAGGTCTTTCTCTATACCTTCCGGGCTCCATCTTTCCCCATCCACTTTGTCCCTTTCAATAAGCCCTGGAAGCCTCATTAGGAAGGAAGTCTACACATTTGGCTCCAGCTTCCCAGTTTGTTTATTTTATTCCTAAAGGCTCTCAACTAGTGGCTTTGTGATGTCCTGGCCGGTCAGTAGAGGCACATCCACCCTCTGTCTTCTTCAGCACGCTACAGCCACCTGTCACAGACAAGGTGGGTGTTAGACGTCTATAAACCCTACAAAGGAAAGGGGAGAGGTGACACCTTCCGGCTGCATTAGTTCAGCTGTATTTCAGTCATAGCAGGAATTCATCGCTGTCCCTAGATGAACTCAGAAAACTAGAAAGCTGTCAGGGCCCTTGGTAAGTGGGGGAGTTGAAGACAGGAAGAGTCCCTGCAGACCAAGGCAGGTGTGGAAATATCCACCAGCTGCAAAGCCCCGCCCTCTGAGCGCTCAGTGCCGCTCCTCCCCGCTCTGTGGGATCGCTTAAGCTTCTCAAACACATTGTGTTATTTGCTTTCCCCAGTAATCCAGTACCGGCCTTTTCTTTGGTCCTTGTTTGACGAGGAGAAAGCTGAAATTCCACATGGTGAATCAATGGTGAATAATAATAAAAGGTGGCCGAGTTCTCAGTGTTTTCTACCTGCTCTGATAGTGCCTTTCAGCCATGTAGACAGAGGGTCCAGTGAGGGACAGGGGAGGGGCAACCTGGACACAGAGCCATTGATCCTAAAGGACATGGAGGGATAAGACGGAACCTTCCAGAGACAGGATTCCTCTTCCACAGTCCACCCCTGCCTCTATATTGAAATTTGCCTCCGCTTGCACTTGGGCAAAAAGGAGAGGAGCATGAAGTAATTGTCTTCCCTCTGCTGTGCTCTTCCTTCAACGCTGAACTAGGTAAAGACCTCGACATGGCGAAGGCTTTGCAGAACCCCGAAGGAGTGGGTTCCTTCTATTTTGGAGTACATAGAAGAGTAAAGATTTTCTTTAATTAGATAGTGCCGGATAGATTTAATTAAAGCTTCAAACCTGCAATTTTCTTTGTTTGATTGATCAGTTGGTGCTGATTGCCTGGAGTAATTACGAAGGGGGAGGTGGCGTTTTCAAAGTCTGGTGGCGATAAAGAAGCCGACTGAGTCAGTTCTTGGGTGCCTGGCTGTCGGGGTGGATTCTGAAAAGGTTTAAATTGCATGAATGTTTGTTGGTTGTGGCCAAATGAAAAATAAGGTGTCTAAATGACACTTTTGTCTAAATAGTGCTCCTGGTGGATGTGCTTCTGTAGAAAAGTTCCCTTTCACCTCCTTTCTCCAAATATAATCACGCCCCTCGAGACTGGGCAGTATTCTGTTATTTTTGTCTTTCTTTTGCGGCGTAATTGAGGCACATTGTTGGGAGTGTCTCATAGAGGCCCCTTTTTAATTGCTGGAGTCCGTGTAGGGTCAGGCGAGAAAGACAGCCTCCCATAAGTTCTGCACTTAGGGAGCTCAAGGAGTTTTGAAGTCAAGGTAGCCCTGGGTTTGAATCCTAGCCCTGTGACCTTGAGCTAGGATTCTTCTCTTTTTCCCCAGCTGCAGAGAAGAGAGTTGTGGAAAAGGATCCAGTGAGCCTGTGCTTGTATATCTAGTGTCTGGCCTGCCATGGGCTCTCCCTGTATGTCTGTCTCTTCCCCTTTCCTGCCTCACTGAAGTCCCCACCATGACAAAAGCTCAGTGAGCTCCTGAGTCCAGAGCTGTCTTGCCCACCATTACAAAATGACCCCTGGTGTGGCAGCCACAGCTTGGTACATGGCAGTTCTCAATGACGACTTATCCAGTGATGAGTAAATGAATGAGCACCCTGTGCATTCAGGTACCCCCCAAAGTAGGTAATACCAGTTTAGGGTGGAAAAGGTGGCTTCATTCATGAAAGCCGGAGGGGTCTTGGTCCCCACTGGACACAGCATCAACAGCAAGGCAGGATCTGCCGTTTGAAAGCCTTGGGGCAGGGCGGGGAAGAAACTGTTCTGTTTTCTTCTGAACTAGTCAGACCATCCCAGAGACAGAGTCTAGGTCTCAGTCATACACCGGAGGGCGTATAAAGGTGACTGTCAAGACTGTGGCAGCACAGAAAAATGTTTGAGTTAAAAAAAACAAAGCAGGATGGGGCAACTGGGTGGCTCAGTTCGTGAAGCGTCCAACTCTTGGGTTTGGCTCAGGTCACGATCTCACGGTTTGTGAGTTTGAGCCCCACGTCAGGCTCTAGGCTGACAGTGTGACGCCTGCTTGAGATTCTCTCTCTCCCTCCCCTGCTCTCTCTCTCTCTCTCTTTCAAAATAAACTTTTAAAAAACAACAACAACAACAAAAACAAAGGAGGCTGGGGAATTGCCAGTGCATTCTGCATATCACTAGGTAAGAACGTATACTTGGTGAGAAACACTGGGAAAAAAGGCAGCAGCATTTAATACTTAATACAGGTATTAAGATGCCTGGATTGTAAGTGATTTTTAAATCTTTATTTAAAAAATGTTTCTGTCACACAGTTGTGTTATTTTTCCAATAAGAATGCGTTTTCAGGGCTCCTGGGTGGCTCAGTCAATTAAGCGTCTAACTCTTGGGGCACCTGGGTGGCTCAGTCGGTTAAGCATCGAACTTCGGCCCAGGTCATGATCTCACGGTTCAAGGGTTTGAGCCCCGCGTCGGGCTCTGTGCTGACACCTAGCTCAGAGCCTGGAGGCTGCTTCAGATTCTGTGTCTCCCTCTCTCTCTGACCCTCCCCTGCTCACGCTGTCTCTCTCTCTCTCTCAGAAATAAATAAAACATGAAAAAAAAAGCGTCTAACTCTTGATTTCGCCTCAGGTCATGATCTCATGGTGGTGAGATCATGGTGGTGAGCCCGCGTCGAGCTCTCCACAGAGGATGGAGCCTGTTGGGATTCTCTCTCTCCTGCTGTCTGCCCCTTCCCCTTTCTTTCTGTCTCTCAAAAAAATGCATTTTCAATGAACACAAAGTTATATGTAAAAGAAAAGCAAAAAGGTTAAGTACATTGCTTCTGACTCATATCCGTTGCGGGACAGTGACAGATGGAAGTTCATCCAAAGGAGAACGACCAGGGTGAAGGGAGATTTAGTTTCTGTTGCAAGAGGGAAATTGAAGGACTTTGAGGTGTTTACTTGGAGGAAGGAGACTCTTAGGAGAGATGATGGCTGTTGTCAAAGGCCCGGGGAAAGGACTCAGGAGCTGACATCAGATGGCCGCACTCAGGCTGTGAAATGAAGTGTCAGGGCAGCAAACTTCAAGCCATTTCCAACACTTGTGTCTATCTAGAACTAGGACTCCTTGCTTCCTCTTCTGGAAGAATCAGTATAGAAGTTGGGCCTTCTAGGGCTGCCCTGCTGTGGGCCACAGATGCCCCACCTGAATTGTGGGGGCTGTGATTCTTTAGATCAGTGATTCTCCACTGGGGGACTTGCCTTACCCTTGACCCTGACCCCTGGAGTTGGGGAATTGGCCTCACATTAAATATTCTCGATAGGAGCCAGAGGGGAGGTATATATGCAGTTGAAAAAGCATCTTCAGAATAACCATTGCTTTGAATGGTTTCTATTCGATTTATTTAAAAATTTTAGACATTAAAGAAGAAAGTGATCATCTCGTGTGGATCACAAGGGGCCCCAGGGTTTTAAAAGAGTGGCAAACAGTGGTCTTGATGGGCTGTTTGCAGACTTTAACGTGCAGGCAACTAACCTGGGATTTTTGTGAAAGTGTCGACTCAGAGTCTCAAGGTCTGGGGTGGGGCCCAAGATCCTGCAGTTCCCAGTGAGCTTCTAGGTGATACCAATGCCGGCTTATGGCCCACTTAGCAATCTCTGAAGGCCTTTGGGCAGCTCCTGGGGTCCTGGCTCCCTGGAATGGTAGTATATCAGTTGCTTATGTATCAGCGCTTGGCCCATCTTTTACAGAGTCTGTTAAATGAAGAGGAACCAAATAAGAATGAAGACCTAGGCGTGCTTGAATCCAGGCAGGACTTAAGAACTGTGTTTTAGCAGCAATGGAACTAGGCATTCATTGCTCAGATTTACGTCCGCACATGTTCATATCTGTGCTCATGACTCTTGATCATTTGCAAATAATGCTCTGTTGTCTTAATCCTACTTTTATGGCTAATGATGTGTGTTTCATTCCGATCAACCGTAGACTTTGAGTAAACATACACTTCTCAATATATTTCCCTCTGATCTCTACCCAGGACCGCGAGTCATTGAGAGAAATCGCGTGTGAGGGAGCAGGATGGAGTCTGGGGCCCATCCCCTGATGGCTGCCTTCTCCGGCTACTAGCTAAGTGCCTGACCAGGGTGAGCTTGCTTGCCCTTGGATGTGCCTTTCACTGCTGGCTAAGGGAGACCGTGAGACTTTCGGCATGAATTGCCGTGGGCTTGAGGGAGCTGCCAACATCACTGATCACTGGCCCCTGCAGAGCAGTCTCTCATTTCCAGGAATTTATGATGTTTCCAGTTTTACTATTCAGTATCACTCTCCACTGTCCCCATTCCTGCTCAGCTGCAGACAGCATCGCTCCCCATATCCTTAGACCATCCTGCTCCAGCCTGACTGTGGCAAGATTTCATCCTTACCAGAGGGTGACTCGGGGCTTAACATCCTGGGCCCAAGGATCTGAGCACTCTGGACACTTAGGTGCCTGCTATAATGCAGTGTGCTGACCCCTGGCTGGTCCCTGCCCTGAGCCCCAGCTCTCTAGGTCAGGGTTTGGACTCCACTTGACTGTTTTAGCCCGCTTCTCCCAGCAGCCAGACTCTGTTCCTGACTCCTGACTGCAAGTCAGATGCGGTCCCAGGGACCTGCCATTCTCCAGTCTGTGAGCTTCCCGAGTCCCTGCATGCCCTAATCCACCAGTCTGGTTGCTGAAGCCCAAATTTCGATTCTTCCCCCTCCCTCCCATCCTTTGCCCCTTCCCTCTGCCAGTGCAGAGAGCGAGCAGGGAATGCTGAGGGAGAGGCAATTCCAAGACAGAGAGTGGGAAGCAGGAAGGAGCAAGGAAGAGGAGGGTGGGACCAATCAAAAGCTGGCTTTGGGACAGCAGTTCCTGACGATAAAAATGAACACTGGCTAATATTTATACATATAGTTATATATATATAATTATTTTATGTCTTATTTATATATGTGTATGATTCTGTATAAAACACACACACACACACACACACACACACACTTATCATGCACCTGTGCCTGGCATTCTTCTAAGTTTGATATGCAACATGCCATCGCATGCTCTCAATAACCCCGTAAGGTAGGTATTATTATTGTCTCCATATTATGGATGGAAACTGAAGGGAGTAGTGAAGTGACCAGCCGAGATCACATAGCTAGGAAGTGGCAGAGCTGGGACTTGGACCTAGGCTGTCAGACTTCAGAGATCCAGTCCATAGTCTTAACCCGTGTGTGATATTGTCCCGAGTTCCCAACTTGGGCAGAGTGGGGGTTATGGACCCCTATGAATGTCTGATCATAGCCATGGACTCTCCCTTCCCTGCTAAATACACACACAGTCCTTTAACAATGTACACTGAACTCTGATGGGTGGATGCATACACCAATGAGACCCGTCTGAGCCGCAGAGACTCCCGCTTTGGAGGCCATGCATGTGGATGGCAGTAATAATAACAACAGAAATGTATACCTTGTTGAGTATTTACTGTGCTCTGGGCACAGTGCTAAAGGCTTTCTGTGAATTGCCTTGTTACTCCTCACATCAGTTTCAGGGGGAATTATCACCCCCATTACGCAGATAAGAAAGCTGAGGTTTAGAGAGGTCGCATCACTATGCCAAGCTCAAGCAGCTCGTGAGCCCCACAGATGGACCCAGAGCTGGTGCCCTGTGTCCTCTGTAGCTGGGTGGTGCCCTTGTGCCCACAGGGGAGAAATGGAGATTTAGGGGGATGGCTTCTAATGGGTGCCTCTTGGAGATTTTGACCCCAGAGCAGGCCTGGTGGTGTCTGCCTTGTCTTCGTGGCTTCTGTGCACGAGTGCAGAGTGCCCCCATCTTTGGGAGCAGGAAGACAGCGTGCAGACGAAAAGGAAGGGTTGGGGGACTCAGGGCAGAGCTAGGCATGGAGAAGGAGGAAGGTTTGTTCCAGGAAATCTAGAAGACAGTTACAGAGGAAAGCATGTGGTGAGGAGAGGAGGGATGGAGGGAGGCTGTGCGAAAGGGGAGGGTTTCAGGGAGCGTCCTCTTGCTGAGTAGGATCTGGGCATTGGTTTCTGTAGCCAGTTTTTGTTGCTCTGATTCTGCAGACACTGTCTGTTGTGGGTTCAGAGAGCAGGGTCTTAAAGACCGGCAGAAGCAAGCGTGGAGCTGGGGACCATCGAGCAGCACAGGCCACAGTGGAGCTGGGTCCAGAGGCAGAGATCGGAGCCTGCCCTTGGCTGCCCTGGCCTCTGGGATGGGCCCTCAGGCTCATGGCCCTTCCCCTGCCCACCTTCCCTGTCCTCTGTGTCCCCATCTTCAGCACAGCCGGCTCAAAATGTAGGTCCTGAAACATGGCCCCAGGACTTCCTGGCTTGGTCATTTTAAAGCATCCACATTAAAGTGACAGTGTCAGAACATACAGGCCACTCTCTTATTACCAGGTGTGTGTGCCATGGACACCCTTGACCGATGCCACTGACACATGCTACTTCGTAATAAAAATAGCTGCAGGCTTAAGAGTTTATTTTTAGGCTGAGCCCAAAAATGTTGCTGCCTCAAAATGCCACTGCAGAGTCTCAGAGGGCTTGGATGCTTGCTAGGACGTGTCCCCAGCTCCTGGGTCCCAGTGAGGTCAAAGGTCATGGTAGGTGCTCTGGTTGATTGCAGATTCACCAGGGTCAGGAGCTGAGGGCGCTAAGAGCCACAGTTGTCTCACTGAAGGGGAGGCCAGTGAATTCTCCACAGTAGGGTCTTGTCTCATCCCGGTGCCTCACTGGAGGGGGAGGGGTGGGGGAATCCTATACCCAGACTCTAAACCAGAGTTGGAGAGGCTTAAAGCAAGTCACCTACCCCAGCTGAGCCAACCATCCCTCACTGGGACAACCGGGATGATACTTCGGACTTCTTGAACTGTACACACAAATGGCAATAATAGTAACAGGTTGTGAGGACTCAGAGAGGACTGTGGGAGCCAGACCTGGAGTGTGAGCCTGCAGTGGTGGGGATGGGTGGCTGTTGTGGTGAGTTATAGTGCCCAGTGATCTGTTTCACTCACCTGGGCCATATTAATGGCTGCTGTGTACTGAGCGCTTACGTGTGCCAGGCACTGCTTTAAGTACTAAACACATCTTAACTCTTTTAAATCTTACCACAGTGCCGTAAAGGAGGTGATCTCATTCTGCAGGTGAGGAAGCTGAGGCACGGGGAGATTAAGTGAGGTGTGGTGTTGGGATTTGAATGCAGGCAGTCGAGTCTCTGAGACCCACTCTTGATAATCAGATGTGCAAAAACATAAGTGGTGGCCTTAGGTGCTCAGGAGAAGCCATGGCTTTGTCCTCTGCTGGAAGAGAGCCTTGATGAGTGTCCGGGTCACCCAAGGAATGACAGGTCAGAGTCAGAGGCCGCCTTGCTGCTGGGGGAGAAGATGTCCTCCAAGGGCCCAGCACAGAGCCTGGCGCACTGTCAGGCAGGCCTTCTCCACTGTGGAGATGCTACCACTTGGGGCTGGGGGTTCCTCCACATTGTAGGATACTTAGCAGCATCTCTGGGCTGCCAGCAGCATCCCTTTGCAGAAACAAAACGTCTGCAAACATTGCCAAAGTCCCTGTAAGGGCCACAGCTGCCCCTGCTGAGGACCTTTGCTGTAGGGGTGAGGAGATGCGAGTTTTGCTTTGCGTTTGTCCCCAGGTCTCCTCCCTAACTACAGGTTACCACCTCTTGTGTGATTAGCTGCCTCTAATTGCTGCAAAAAGCTGGCTTTCCTGGCCCCTCAGGATGCAGGTGGGTGGGGCCTTTGTGCCTCTGAGCTCTATGGCAGAAATAGGGGTGGGGGCAGAGCCGGGCACGAAGGTGATACCCGCTGCAGTGGGGACCAGGAAGGGACTGGCTTCCAAGCCTTTTTATCCTGCTCCATTAGCAAGATGCATGGCATTTCTGTTACAAAGCTTCCACAAAGAATCAATTGAAAAGATAAAAAATATGGCATCTAGAGAGCTTAGAATTAAATTCTTACAAAATACAAAGTGGAAGGGAGAAAAAAAAATAGAAACAGGGAGCCCCATGACTTGCACAAATCCTACATTTGCTGGAAGCTGAGCAGCCTGGCTTCGGATGAGAAGGAACCCCAGGCTGCCGGGGGCCGGGGCCCCTGGGGAGCAGGGGAGAGGGGCCAGCCTCCAGAACTCACTCTGGGCCCACCTCTCCTCCCCAACCACCCCCCCCCCATCCTCAGCCTCCTGGTCCTTCTTCCCTTCCTCTTCATACAGACGCTTTCATTATATAAATAGAATCTTAGTGTAGAAAACTCAGAAAATGCAGATTATCATAAAGGAAAATTTTTAAAAATTGGCTGTAATGTTGCTACTGCAAAGAACCACTGATATACCCTACCCCACGCTCTCATACAGTGAGTTGACCAAAACCATCAACACTGTATATCCTGTTTTGTAAGTACTTTATTTTTTCCCCACTTAATTTGCCCTAGACCGATGAGAGGAATCCGGCTTCTCTGCGGCCTCCCAGTCCCTCACTCTGTCAGCCGCCGAGACACCTGCATGAGCCTCCCAGGCTCTGAGTATTGCAGGGGCAGACAGAGAGAAGGACAGGAACACCCCAGCTCCCCTAGTGTGCTTGCAGGCTGGAAAGGGGCACAGGATCACTGATGGCCTGAGGCTTGTCACAGGGTGGTGTCTTTATTGGTAAAGACTTCCTGGAAGACCCAAGCTGGGCTTTTGGAAGAATGAATCAGACTGTCTAGAAGGAGGGACAAGGGAGGATGTTCCTGGGAGGGGGTAAAGCAGGACCAGTGGCTGCGGGGAAGGGCTGTCCCAGGCACATTTTGGGAGGGATCTTGGAAGGGAGGCTCAGAACTTACATGAAACAAGCACTCAGTCCCGCTGACCACATTGAGGATGAACAGGTGCTTGGAACTGTGGGTGTGAGGCTGCTTACAGAGGAATTGGGTTTTCCTGGAGGCGCTGATCTGGGCAATGAGGGTGGGCTGATCTGGACTGGTGAGGGTGGGCTGGGGGGGAAAGGGCTTGATGCACTTCCTAGAGAACTCCCACCTTCTGTCTCCTGTCTTCTGCAGCTGTGGGTTGGGCAGCTCCACTTCAGGGTCTTGCACCGGCCACCTTGGTCACCCCTGTAGTCTAGACCACCCTGGTTTTCTCTTTCCTGAAGCCAGGGTCGTGCCTTCATTGGCCTCTCTAAACCCCCTCTGGTCTCCTGACATCACTTGCCCTTCACTTCTCTGCACAGCCAGGGCCAACGTCATGGGCGTGTGAGCTGTGCAGTCATCCAGGCTCCTGTGGTTGGAAAGGGCCCATGTCGGCTTAATGCTCTGCTATCATTGTCTTGAAATTCCTAATCATTTTTGAATGTGGGGCCTGGATCTTCATTTTGCATGGGGCCCTACATATTGTGTGACTGGCCCTATGCTCAACAGAAGGCCTCGTCTCTCATCTTACCAAGGGCTTTATAGAGGCCCCCCTGCCTCACAGACCTCCCAGGTTTCTGTCTGTCCCTCGTTCCCTGAGGCCACCTTCTCCCTGGCTCTCAGGTGCATTCCCACTTGGACTGTTCCCCACAGATTGGCTTTCTTTGCACCTCAAATTCAGCCTCTTTCTGCTCCTTCACTTCAGCCTACACATTGGCTGGGTTGTTATCTTTCTTCAGAGTTAATAAAAAAAAATCAATATCTTGCACATCTACTTGCCCATCCTTCCCAATGGCCCCACCGTCTCCTTCTTCACTTTCTAATGGCTCCCTGAGAAATGTCTGCTTCTTTGACGGTATCAGTGTCGTCTCTGGGGGTCTTGCTTCTGATCCCCCTCCTCTACCTGCAGAGCCCCAGGAGGACCCAGGGGCTTTTTCTTAGCTCACCCTCCTTGCCCTCCAAACATCGCCTCTCTGGGGTCTCCTTGTAGTGGTTCTCTACGGGTCCTCACCAGTACAGGAGTGGAATGGATCCATTCCAGCTATGCCTGTGGCTTCTAGAAACCCACACAGAAGTGGGCCTGTGGCAATGACCCGAAGGTCCAGCATGGCAGGGGGAGGGAGGGTTGGGGATGTGGGCACTGGGACTACACAGATGAGATGGGAGACCAACCAAATGATGGGAGACCACAGATGAGATGGGAGACAGTCCAAAGGGTGGTGGCTGATGGGGACTCACTTTCTCATTAGGAAAGTGAGAAACACCCCCCAGGACCGGGTGTGCTTTGGTAATCACAACAGCAGCTTCTACTGCCTGCGTTCACTCATTCATTCATTCATTCATTCTCTCCCCACACAGTCACTGAGCACCTATCTGAGCCAGGCACTGAGGGTGACCGTAGTATAATGTGTTAATTATGCCGGGCCATGTGGTCACCCTGCAAGGGCAGCAAGGCATTGGGAAAGCAGTGGGGGAACAAAGACACCAATTCCAATTGTTCCCACATTTAACCTCTAGTAGGAGAAATTAGTAAGTAAACAAAGAAAGTGATTACAGCTTTAGATAAGCTTTCTGATGGAAATAAATAGGGTGTGAGAAGAGAGACTGGGAGTCTGGTTTGAATCTTCACTGAAGGGTCCCCCGGGATCTGAAGGATAGGGTGGGTGCACTAGACAGGAGGGGGTGCTGGGCAGAGACATACTTAGCAGGAAGTGGGGCCCTTACCAGGCACTGAAGGAAGTCTCCCCTTGCCCATGCCAGCCTTCTGGGCATAGCCTTTATTGGTGTCCAGAAACACCGTGACGTGTGGTGATATTGACACGTAGTAGAATGTCACCGAATACTTGAGCCTTCACGACTCAAGCAATGCCCGGGTCAGGCACATCACTGTGGTTATTGCTCATTTCTTCGTGTCCTGCCCAGCCCTCCATGCTTCTGTCCCATGTAGGGACTTGGGATATGGGATGGGGTTGGAAGCAGGGGGGACCGGGGTTGAGTTTCATTGCCTGGAACATTCACTGACAAGTGCCCAAGAGGCAGAGGGTCCTAAAAGCTGGTTCAGGCTGGGGTCCCCCCAAGGTGGAAAGCAAACTGGGATCTAAGAAGAGTAGAGCATCCAGCTTCCCGCCAGCATGTAGTAACAATGCAGTTCGGAGGTGAAGTGTGGGGAGCAGGGTGCTGTCTTCCGGGGAAGGGAGTAAGGCTGCATGAGCAGTGTGGAAGCCCAGGTGTGTGTACTGGGAACCGGGGCAGGGCACCCTGCGGGCATGTGACCTCCCAGAGTCGGCCCTGACCGTGACCCCCACCAACCCACAGATAGCAGGCATCGGCAGGAGCTCTAGCTCCAGACAGGACCTGGGCAGGTATAGTGTCCTCCTGCTGCAGTGGGTCCTTCACATATTTCCATTAGGATCCCACAGGCTTGCAGACTGTGGCCTGACAGCAAATCCCTTCTTTTTCCTTATAGGTCTTCTTTTTCTTCATGAATTTTGTTTGATAGCTGTAAGAATATAGATAATTTGTTCTTACACCACCACCACCACCACCACCACCACCATCATCATCATCATCATCATCATCATCATCATCATCATCATCATCATCGTATCAACCCTTTACCCTATACCAGCATTAAGAGGAAATGAGGATCAGAGAGGGGAAGGGTGCCTGTGATCACACAGGGAGTAAGTGGTCAGGGGTCTGAGTGGGACCAGCTCCTGTGTGACTCAGACCTGGTGTGGGGGCTTCCTGCTCTCCCAGCACAAAGGCCATCCTTTGCAAAGGGACAGCACCTCCCAGGACAACCGGGCGGCCTCTGCCCCTGGCAGGTGGCTATGCTTCTACCTGTCCACCCACCCCCACACTGGTTGCCTCTCCACCTTCAGGCCCCCGAAGCCAAGCCCGCCAAGCCTGGCAGCCTCTCTTGAGTTAATGGAGCGGGTAGGAGGCTGCTAAGGCCAGTGTCACTGACAGCCTAGCGCCTAGCGCACAGCTCACCTCCCCGCCCCAGCCCCCCAGCTTGCCTGCCAGCGCTCAGATGTGTGGTGCTATAAAAAGCCGAGTAGTAATATGCAAATCACCCTGATTATTTATGGCCAAGTTAGTAAATAAGCCAAAGAGACAAGGTGGGTTGTTGTTTTTACGATCTCTGCAGTCCTCGCAGGAAAATCTACGGTAAGCAGAGTTCGGGTGAGCAGAGCCAGAGCCCACGGTTTAATAAACACTGCCTAATTACCAGGCACCAGGGACAAACAAGCGAGGGGTTGTGGGAGGGAGGGCTGAGCACCGCAGCCCGAGGAGGGGGTGAGGGGTGGGGGGGCCCTCTCTCCGCCCACTTCTCTCTGGCCCCGCCTCCAGGCGCCCGCTGGGAGGGGCGGGGCTGGCCGCAGTTCCTGACCCCAGCTCTGCGTGGGGCTGCCCAGGGTCCTACCCGGAGTCCACCGGGTCTGCAGAACCGGTGTCAGGACGGGACTGGCGAGGGAGTCTCCGGGAGAGGGAGAAGGGGGGCTTTCTGCCAGCCGTCAGCCTGGTGCTGAAGGTGGTGCGGCCCCTGGCTGCCTTCCTCAATCTCTGCGGTGCTGCCCCAGGGAAGCTAGGATCAGGATGGAGTCAGGGAGAGAGATGCGGCCGCCAGGGGTGGGAACAGGGGCATCCAGAGGAGAGCAGAAGCCAGGCGCCAGGGACACAGAAGTCCTGTTGGGCATCTGTCCCCCACTCCCTCCCCCAGATCATGTGCTCGGGTATCAAACAGGAGTGGATGGGCAACTCAGTAGACCAAGTAGATGCCCCAACCACGGCTCACTGGGTGGGGCTAGCGGCCCCAACAGCCAACAAAGGAAAGTGGTTGGTGGATAAACACCCGAGCCTCCTCTCCCTTCAGTAGGTTGCATGCCCTGTACCCATTCCCAGCATCCCCTGTGGGATTCAGCATCAGCCTCTCCTATTTGGCACCTCACGTGACTAGGACCCCTTTGAGCATTGCCTTCCCTGTCCTGGCTCACTCGCCCTCTCCCTCACCATGCTTCCAGGGTAAGTTCACAAATAAACTCATCTGCACCCAGATCCTTCACCCAGGTCCTGCTTTTGTGGAAACCTGACCCAGGTGACTATAGCTACCAGGTGCTAAACACTTTGATAGAATTATAATAATAGTTGTTGAGCCCTTACTATGTGCCAAGCACTATTCTAAACATTTTACTTAAAATAATTCATTGAATCATCTCAACGGTTTATGAGGGTGATACCCTTATTAATTCCCCATCTGACAGAGCAGGCACAGAGATATTAAGGAACCTGACCAAGGTCATACAGCTAGGAACTAGCAGAACCAGGATCCAAACCCAAGCACTAAACTGCAGGGCTTTAGAATATTCCCCCAATACCTCTTCATTCCAGGCCTTATGCTTGGACCTTGGGATCTAGAGATGAACCAGATGTGGGTCCTGACCGTGGACAGCTTTGAGGCAGTGGGCAGAAATGTAAAGGAAATAGACAAGGCAATGCAGTTTGGAGAGATGTGCCCAGAGCAAGGAGAGTTTAGAGGCAGACCACCTGGAAGAATCAGGGAAGGCGCTAGTAAGGAGGTGTCGCTTGAACAAAGTCATAAAGAAGGAATGAACCAGAAGATAACAGGATGGATTGGGTTGGAAGAGTCTGGGCAGAGGAACAGTGGGTGTGAAGGGTCAGAGTGTGAGTCTGGGCAGAGGAACAGTGGGTGTGAAGGGTCAGAGTGTGTGGCAATGTTCTATGAAGCGCTTGACATTCCATGGCTGGAGAGTTGGGGTGAGTGGACTTTTTGCTTGTATGTTTATTGTTATTGTTGTTTGTGGTGGGGTGGGGGTTGGTGACCGATGGGCTGAGAGGCAGAGGCCAGATTGTGGAGGGTCTTGTCACCATGCCAAGGGAAGGGAGGGCTCCCCAGGGACCCGACTGTGTTTGCAATGCTTCATTTCTTTGCTGGTGTTGAATACACAGGTGCTCACTATATTCCCTAGGTCTTCTTGTGTTTCTGAAAGATTCTTTGTTTTAAAAATGATTTGGGAAGGTAAAATCAGTTGGAGGTAAACAAATCCACACAGTGAGACCAAAATCATCGTCTCCTCACTGTGGACACTAGTCCTGGGAAGATACCCCAAGTTCTCGTAAGCTTTCTTGGCACGAAATCACAGAATCAGTCAGCCTCAAGCTCTAGGGATGTTTGGCAACTACTTGTATAGCTTGGCCCTAGGACCCAGGGACACAACTGACTCTTTGCTGCAGGTCCTCTGGATTAAGTCTGAGGGTACCTTTTGGATTTAGGTCTCCATCACACCAGCCACAAGTTGACCAGTGTGACATCTGTGTTCCCATACAAGATATTAAAAATTGTAGCACTAAATGCAGTGTGGTGTCCTGGATTGGGTCTTGGAACAGAAAAAGGACATTGGTGGGAAAACTAGTGAAATCAATTAATAGTAAAATGCCAATGTTCATCTCTTCATTTTGACCAACTACCATGGTTATGGAAGATCAGGAGAAATTGGGTGAAAGATATACGGTAATTCTCTGTACCTTCTTTGTACCTTTTTATAAATCACATATTTTTCCAACATAAGGAATTTATTTAAAAATTATGGTAGACCGAGGAGGACTGAGTATTGGCCTCTGTTACATAGCCCCATTCCCATGTGACATCTGTGCATGATTATTGAGCTGGGAAAGCGTCTATGATTGCGACAATGTCCAGCCCACCTTCCTCTTGCACATTTCTAAATGACTTGTTGAAACCTGAATATTCTGTACATGTCACAGTTTCCTGATTTTCCCACTTGGTAACTCCTTTCAAAAGGAAATAAAGGTGATGATAATGCACTTTGCAGAGAGCATTTCACTTGATCAAGAGATTCATCAGAGGATGCCTTGAAATGGCATGTTTTCTTTCTACCTTTTAAGAAGTTCAGGGGCACCTGGGTGGCTCAATCGGTTAAGTGTCTGACTTCAGCTCAGGTCATGATCTCACAGTTCGTGGATTTGAGCCCCATGTCGGGCTCTGTGCTGAACGCTTGCTCAGAGCCTGGAGCCTGATTCGGACTCTCTGTCTCCTTCTCTCTCTACCCCTCCCCTGCTCATGCTCTGTCTCACTCTGTCTCTCAAAAATAAATAAATGTAATAATAATAAAAAAAGAAGTTCATCTATTAAAGTTGTACTTTCATTTGCCTCGTTGGAAATTTCTAGAGTAGTGTAGACCTGTTTTCCCTAAGGAAGAGAGACCGGAAGAAGGCTTCAAGGGTGACAGAACCCAGCAATGACCCGTATTGACTCCCTATCTGTGCCACTAAATTTAACCTTCCTTGGAAATTTCCCGTCCCCACTTTGCTTGGAGAGACCAAGAATGGACTAATGAGGAGTCAGTCACCCATGGAAGTCACCATAGGAACACCTAGAGATAGTGAAGACCCTTCAGTCTTTCTTAGGCGACACGGCAAATTGTGCTCATTCTAATTGTCCCTGCTGATTAATGAGGTCACTTATGGTATCAATTATTATCCTGCCAAGAGAATGCATATCAGACTGAAACAAATGCCCATGAACTTGCTTATTCTATTAAAAAATAAAGTAATGAGAGATGATTAACGGTATGTGCTCTGAGTGAAGCCAGAGGAAGACATGGGGAGGGAAGAAAGATAGAAATGAGCCTTTCTGACTAAGAGTCAAAAAAGGCTTTTGTTTAAAAGTAGCTTGCTTTCTATTGACTCTCTTCCTTTCAATGCCGCTTCTTGGGGGAGCTGTCTGGACCCAGTGTCTCTACATTCTTCCTTCCTGTGAATAGCTTAACCCACTGTAACCCAGTTTCAGCCTCACCACTCCACATGAACTGCTCTGGAAAGTCACCACTCTTCTAGTGGTGCCACATCCACTGGGTCTCTGGTCTTCCCTTACTAGTCCCCTCGAAAGCATTTGCTACCATTGACCTCATCCTTCTTGAAACACTTTCTTTTCCTAACTCCTCTGACACCACCAACTCCTCATTCATTCATTCAGTCAGTTTCCCACTTATTTATTGAGCACCTACTGTATGCTAGGCACAGAACATGTAAAGGTAACCAAGATGGCAAAGTCCTTATTCTCAGTGGAGCTTATGTTCAAGCAGAGGAGGATAGACAGTGACCAAATAAGTACATATAAATCAGACATTTGCTGTTAGGAGGAGCTTGAAGACCCGGCAGCATCAGGGGGCGTGGTCAGTGGGACTACTCTGAATGTGATACTCCATTCTTTCACAAGGCAGTCCCTTGAAACTTGCCGCTGTCTCCAGGCTTCTGTGTCTTTCTTTGTGTCATTTCACCCCCCATACAGACGTGGGCTGGACCTTGGGAATCATGGGATTGTGCTGGGTCTGTCCCTGCTTTGCACCAAAGATGACTGACGATGTCATTCGGAGGGTAAAACCCAGTTCCAAATTCAAGATGACAGTTGTCTAATTCTGAGGCTCAGGGCAAAGAGATGGAGTCTGGGGATAAGGCAATCATTCTGAACCCAGGGTCGCTGACTATGATATGAATCACACTCCTCAGAGTTGTGCAATATGTTGGCCCTGAAAAATCCCGGAAGCCAGACTGGAGTTACAGTTTCAGGCAGACACTGAGGAAGAGAGTCTGAGAGATTGCCCAGTCCCCTGCAAAAAAAACCCCAGGTGACCAGGCTGTCTCATGGCCCTGTTCTGGTCAGGTCTTCAGCTGAGGGCTCTTTACTATTAACTACATTGTGTCTTGTTTGGATATGATAATTTTGGTTGACCCTCCTCTGTTTGTGGCCACCGTCACTGGCCACCTGTGACCTGGCCTTTAGGACGTGCTTCACCCTACACAGCTGTGACCCAGCTTGCCCTGTTCCCACAGCCTAGCCTGGCCCTGGAAACCCACCCTGAGCAGAGCTCCTGGACTCTTGCTGCTCAGAAGGGAATCTCCACACTGCCCCCCTAAGGCCCTGGCTCTGGAGGTTCCTGTTCATCTGGTTCCCAGAGTATGGGAAAACAGTGGACATAATTCCCCATGTGTCCTGGGCCTCGCTCTGCCCTCCAACTGTGTCTAAGAGGTGTTTCTGGCCAGTTCATTAGGATAGAGCCTCATCTCCTCCCCTTCATCTCTAGCACCTGCCAGAAGTGGGTGTGCAGGATCTGATAATGATGATAGTTGTCATTCACCTGGGCACAGCGGCACACTGTAAAGCGCTGTCTTTACTATGGACACGCAGATGCTTCAAACCGTGCTCAGAATAGGCCCAGATGGCCAACAGAAAGGGCATCGTGGTGCAGGAGCAGGTAGGGGTGAGCCACTCTGTCCTCTCAGTACAACCCCCCCCCACCCAGATACTGTTAGCATCCTGAGCCTCCCAGAGCTCTTAAAGGCCCCACACCCTCCTTTCCAAGGTAGCCTCCGCAGCTGTCAGAGGCTAGGTGGCCACAAGTCCTCAGGATGGAGAACCTCCAGGGTATAACACACTGGCTACTCATTGATATTTGGACAACGGTTATTGTTTGTGTCTCCCTGGTGCCTGAGAAACAGAACATGCAAAGCTCTCCCAGGTAGCCCCCATCCTAGTATGGAGCCGTCTTTGGGCCTAGGGAGGCCCCAGCTGCACCGTGGAGCCCCTTGGGGTGCTTCAGATGTTAGGGGCGACCTTGATGGAATGGGAGAAATTCTCATTCTCTCATAGGGGGATGTTACTGGCCTGGTTTTCTGAAGGTTGATACAAAGGTGGCAGTCTTCTGGAACACCACATCCCCTCTTCCTCAAAGCCCCCTTCCCCATCTCCAGCCCCCTTCCCATCTCCCGGTGCTGGAGACTTCTCCCTCCGTCATGGAAGGCCAGGCTGTGTCAAGGTTTTCGAGGATCCCCATGAAAGCAAATAAAGTCTGCATCTGCTAGAAGGCTGAGCAACCTCCAGAAAAATCCCCTCTCTTGGGGAGACTAGTAATTAAGCAGTCATGGCAAACACATGGAGGATGAACAGCTGGTTGTATCCATTTGTTCTCCTGTCATTGGTTGGAGAACAATTTCATAAATTACATGTGCAGTTGGATTTTGTCTTTCCTCTGCTCATGCCTTCCCCTTTGCTTGAAATGACCTCCCTGTTCTCCTGCTGCCCTCCAGGCCCTTTGGATGATTGGCTAACAATTTATCCTTTTAGATCAGCTCAAGCTGATGATGTCAAATTCCCTGGGCACATTGCTGTCACCGAACTTGACTGTGTTGCATTGTCATTGTGTCTCCAGCAGTAGTACAATTAGTTATTAACTCCTACTGTGTGCCTGGCACTGATCTCTAATGCTGGGCATAGACCAGGGAACCAGATGGATCAAAATCCCTATCCTCATGGAAGTCACAGGCTAGTTGGGGAAGGTAGACTTAATAAATAAGGATTAATCAAATATATAGTGTGTCAGATGGTGATAAGAAATGTAGAAGTGAGAGATCAGGGGCCAGGAAGTGGGGGGAGGGCTGCGATTTTAAATAGAGTCATCATCAAAGGCTTCAGTGGAAAGGGGTTGGGTGAGAAAAAGCCTGAAGAAGATGAAGGAACCAGCCATGCACGTGCGGGGGACAAAATGGGATAGCTGGGGAAAGTTGAGGGAACAGCAGGTACAAAGACCCTGAGACAGAAACTTGCCAGTTTTGTTCAGGGCCATTATGGCTGGAGTGAGCAAGCAGGGGAGAACTAGTCAGTGGGTGGTATTGACAGAGGTTTTCCCAGGGCCTTTGGGTCATTACGAAGCCTTGGCCTTTATCCCAGATCAAGAGGGACACCTTTAGAAGAGTCATAAGCAGGGGCGCCTGGGTGGCTTAGTCGGTTAAGCGTCCGACTTTCGCTTAGGTCATGATCTCGAGGTTCGTGGGTTCCAGCCTCACGTCGGGCTCTGTGCTGACTGCCAGCTCAGAGCCTGGAGCCTGTTTCAGTCTGTGACTCCCTCTCTCTCTGACCCTCCCCTGCTCACGCTGTCTCTCTCTCTCTCTCTCCTAGAAATAAATAAAAAAAAATATTTTATATAAAAAAAAGAGTCGTAAGCAGAGATGTGACATAATCTAACTTAAAATGATCACATCAGCTGCTATGTTGAGAATAGCCTGGAGGGGGCAGGAGAGAAGTGGGGAGACCAATTGGGAGGTTATTGCAATAACCAAGGTGAGAGATGGAGGTGGGGTGAACCAGGATGGTAATGATGAAGGTGATGAGATGTGGTTGAATTCCTAGGTAAATTAATGGTAATTTCTACTTTTGAGGGTGAACTTCTTGAGGGCCAGGTTTGTGTCTTAGGCATTTCTATCCTCAGAACCACACATAGTACATGACATTTAATAGGGCACACAATTAATATTTGTTGAATGAATTATTGATGAGAAATAATTTTTAAATGTTAATAATGGGAACAGGAGTGCCTGGGTGGCTCAGCCAGTTGAGCATCCAACTCTTGACTTTGGCTCAGGTCATGATTCCAGTGTCATGGGATCAAGCCCTGTGTCAGGCTCCATGTTGAGCATGGAGCCTGCTTAGGATTCTCTTTCTCCCTCTGCCTCTTCCCCTCTCCCCTGCGCTCGCTCGCTCTCTCTCTCAAAATAAAGAATAAAAAATAAAATTAAAAAAATAGGAATAAGTCAGTCTCTGATCTTTTTTTGGAACCTGTCATATCATAGAGCAAATCCTGGGTAATAGCCACCTAGACTTTTATTTTTATTTTTTTTTTTAATTTTTAACATTTATTTATTATCAGGAGATAGAGCACAGCATGGAGGGGCAGAGAGAAGGGGAGACACAGAATCTGAAGATGTCAGCACAGAGCCTGACATGGAGCTTGAACTCACAAACTACGAGATCATGACCTAAGCCGGTCAGACGCTCAACTGACTGAGCCACCCAGGCGCCCCTAGAGTTTTCAAGCTGAAATCATAAAGAAGGCTGCTCAGGGATGGGCTGGATGAAGAAGAATGGGACGTGCTGGCTGTGTTTGTCTATTTTTCTTGCTGCAGGACTTCTCAGAGTATTTAATACACTCCTGCAGATTCTCAGCATTTAATAGTCTGGAGTGCCATTAAGTCCTCCAGTTATTTTTCCATGGGTAAAATGGGTGCTCCATGGGTAAAAGAAATACCTATCAGCTCTACTTAGTAAGTAGTTAGGTCCAAATGGCTAAATAAGTACATCCTAACAATTTTATAGCTGTTTGAAAAAATAATAAGTATAAAATTGAAAGAAAAAAAATCATATTTTTATTTCATCCTTAAGTAACCACAATTACTTCCTAATGGAATGTGTGTACATGTTGGGCTTCTCAAACTTTGGAATCAGATTAGACACCATCACCCTTATATCTTGTTCCACACTGAATTTCACACAGTGCCTTCTTTGTATCACCCAGCGCCTACTTCATATCACACCATCCACCAAACACCCAGCTTTGCAAAGATACAATGTCATCTCATGGAACGTAGCTTTGTGTAGAAACTATGTACTGCTTTGAGCTAATACTTTCTGTGTCCAACACATATTGAGTGTCATCGATTCCTTTGGAAACTTAAAATAGGGTTGCCTGGGTGGCATAGTAGGTTAAGGGTCCGACTCTTGATCTAGGCTCAGGTAATGATCTCCTAGCCTGTGAGTTCAAACCCCACATTGGGCTGTGTGCTGATGGTGCAGAATCTGCTTGGGTTTCTGTCTCTCCTTCTCTCTGCCCCTCCTCCGCATGCATGCCCTCTCTCCCTCTCTCAAAATACATAAACTTTAAAAAAAGAAAATTTAGGGGCGCCTGGGTGGCTTAGTCAGTTAAGCGTCCGACTTTCGCTTAGGTCATGATCTGGCGGTTCGTGGGTTCGAGCCCCGCGTCGGGCTCTGTGCTGACTGCCAGCTCAGAGCCTGGAGCCTATTTCAGAGTCTGTATCTCCCTCTCTCTCTGACCCTCCCCTGCTCATGCTGTCTCTCTCTCTCTCCTAGAAATAAATAAAAATATTAAAAAAAAAAGAAAGAAAATTTAAAATATCCTACATTGCTCTTATAAATTCCCTGCACCGCCCTAGGGCACCATGGCACATGGCTTGAGAACCATGGTGCTTCTTTGCAGGCAGCATTTCCCAAAATTATTTGCATGTTTTCTCAGGCAAATGTACTAACGTAACACTGGATAGTATTCGGTGGGATGTGTTTTGGGAACCGCTGGGATACAGCATGAAGAGAATATATCCAGGACTCCTTCCTGTGGAATCAGAAGCTGCAGTTCTATGGAAAATACTCCTGGGTGTTGACAGAGTGAGTGTGCTTAGCATTTGCATTCTGAGCATACAGTGCTGCTTCCTTATTTTTAGCTGTCAGCAGGTGGGCCTGCTAGGACTCCAGACTTTGCCTGTAAAGCCAGCATGCACCCTAGACAGTGTATGCGGAGATCTGGACAGCTAGCACTGCTGCCACCCACCCGTACGTAGGACAGACAGGTTTCCTGGTCGTCCCGAAATGTGTGCACGTGTGCAGCTGATGACAGTGGTTTGTAAAGCCAGTGGGTGTTTTCTGATAGACTGAAACATTTTAGAGAAGATTGTTTGGACTTAAGCTGGGGTTTTTCTGCAGATACCTGGCTAACGCCAGGTCATCCTCAGCGGTGGGGGTTTATGACAAGGACTCCCAGATCTTGGGGCAGCACGAGAACCATCTCTAGAGATTTTTGGTTCCTGTGGATTTTAGGGTCTCTGAGACCAGGAGCACAAGTGGTTTCATGACCAGTGCAGCAACAGCATGAGCTCTGTGACCTGCCTTCTCTGGGCATTTCATTTCCCAGAGAGTGTTCCACAGCACCCCAGCCCACGGAATGCTCCAAGGAAAAAAAAGGGGATTTAGGACATAGACACTTAAAAGCATGGAAAGCCTGTTTTTTTTTTTTTTTTTTGTAAGTTTTCCAGTTTTAGAAGCTCTTGATGCAATGCAAATGGGAATTACTGGAGAGAACGTGTGTCTGTAAGGGTGTATGTGTATGTCTGTGTATTGTGTGTGATTATGACTAATGTCCATCAATTACCTGCAAATTACTAGACAGTGCCTGTAATGATAGTTCTGTTTTTAGCTTTATGGTTTATGTATCTAGCTAGTAGCTGCTGTCTGGAATAGGGCTGCTGGCAAATCAAAACACTATTTGCCAAGCCTGTCAGTGTGACAAATGTTGCTTGCATTTACTCTTTTATTCCCAAGGTCAATTGACATGTCTTTTTTTTATATCACTGTTTGATGTGCTAAGAGCCTTAAATGAGAGCCATCTAATAAAGCCCCAATTTGCTATATTACTGTTTATTTCTGGATAATTCTCTATTAGTTGGGCTCTTTAAGGTTTCATGGAAGAGACACGCGTGGATCACCCTCAGAAATAGGGATTTATTGCAAGGATCCCCAGATCTTGGGGTGACACAGGGACACTCCAGCCTTGTGGTTTCAGGGCTTCTGAAATGAGGAAAATCAGCAGCCTCCTGGCCATTGTAGCAACAGCACAGACCTCGTGATCTGCCTTCTCTGGGCATATAATTTCCTAGAGGGTGTCCCACGGAACCCCAGCCCATGTGCTGTTCTGAGAATAAAAGGGTCTCTCATCAAACGGGTTGGAGCTGTTGGCATCATCTATTCCTGCCTTGGAAGTTTGCTGTTTACTTACTCAGAGCTTCGAGGAGCACTTTATTTTTGTTTATTTTCTGAAAACTCCTTGCTTAACTCTGTTTACCCAGCTTTGTCCAATTCTTTAAAAAAATTTTTTAGTGTTTATTTGCTTTTGAGAGAGAGACAGAGACAGAGTGCAAGTGGAGGAGGGGCAGAGAGAGAAGGAGATGCAGAATCAGAAGCAGGCTCCAGGCTTTGAGCTGTCAGCACAGAGCTGGATGTGGGACTCGAACTCACAAATTGTGAGATTATGACTGGAGCCAAAGTTGGACGCTTAACCCACTGAGCCCCCCACACACCCCTAGCATTGTCCAATTCTGCTTCACTGACAAACACCCCAGAATATCCTCTGAAGAATAATCTCATATTTGTACTTTTCAGAAGAATCTGGTGTATTAATTTGTCACCCTTCGTGCTGGGGTCCCCATGACTACCCTCAGCTTCCGTGATTTGCTAGGAGGACTCACGGGATTCAGCCTACAGCTGCATTCATGGCTTTGATCTGTCACAGTGAAGGACACAGAGCAGAATGGCCATGGAAAGCCATGCACGGGATGAAGTCTGGGGGAAACTGGACACAGGGTTCCAGAAGTCTTTTCCCAGTGGAGTCACATGGAACATGCTTCATCACCCCAACAAGGGACTGTGACAACATGTGTGAAATGCTGCCGCCGGGGAAGCTCAGTGGAGGCATTCAGCCCAGACATTTTATTGGGAGTAGATTACATGGGTGCTGTCTGCCTGGCGTGAACCAAAGTAAGCTCCCAGGTTAGGGTGAACCATAATGTTTGTACAAAAAACAGTTTAGGCCACTCTTACCAGTTCTGGGAATGGTGGGGGCCCTCCTGAAATCCACGTTCAATACCAGTCAAGGGCCAACCTTGTAAGCTGGTCTTCAAATGACAATAGTTAGGCCTTTTCTGTCTACTCTCCAATGACTAAATATTCATTCATTCATTCAATGTTTGCCTTCTTCAGCTTGGCTGCTATAACAGAAGTTCCATAGACTGGGTGTCCTGTAAACAACAGAGATTTACTTCTCATAGTTCTGGAGACTAACAGTGCAAGATGAGGGTGCCGGCGTGGTGAGCATGTGGTCAGGGCATATCCACGGTCCTGACGATGGACTGCCAACTTCTCCTAGTATCCCATGCAAGAGGGCCCCACCCTCACAACCTCATTTAATCCTAATTACTTTCCAAAGGCCCCACCTCCTAATTATCACATATGAGAGGAGTTGAGGTTCAGCATATGAATTTGGGGTAGGAGACATACTCAGTTTACAACATTAGTGATGCAGAGAAAAAGGTAAACTTAGTCCTCGACTTCAAGAGACTTATCATTCAGAAAGAAAAACAGATAGATCCCAAGTAATTGAATAAGAAAATCAAGTCATTACAGTTGGACTGAACATTGTAAAGGAAGAAGTAATCTGTCCCTCTGAGAACATGTATCATGGATCCCCGAGGAGGTAACATTCACACTGAGACCTGGGAAGCTAGTGAGAGATGGGTAGGTGAGGTGGCAGCAGCCTGAGTGGCTAAGGAGTGGGGAGCAGTATGTGCAGCCGTAGAGGCAGCAGATGCGAAGGCCCTGGGGTAGGCAGAAACACAGCACATTCAAGAAAAGTGTACAGGCCAGTGTGGTTGGAGGGGAGAGAGACATGAGATGAGGCAGACAGAAAGGCAGGCCAAGTAATTCAGAGACAAAGCCTTGAGCCGCATCACGCAAGGGGGCAACCCATCTGTATCATCCCCAGTTATTATGCCCTAGGAGCCCCCAGGTCTCCTCTTTCACTTGAGGCCTGGAGCGCCAGTCACAGCAGTGTTTAAGCAGGGGTCTGCCCCTATCCTCATGAAGGCTGCCTGTGCCCCCTTTCTGTTGGGAACCCAGAGCAAACCAACTACCTTGTCATTTGCAATTGTCTCCTGATCTACTGGCCTCACCACACCTGAATAATAATAAAATCTACATGTTAAAACACTGTGGCAACAAACAACCCTCAAATCTCAATGGTTTAATTCACCAAAAGTTTATTTCTTGCTCATACTACATATTCACAAACAGCTTGCAGGAGCTTTCTGCTGGGTGGAGTCACCCAGAAACCCTGGCCGACAGGGACCCAGGATCCCTGCAGGGCAGGGGGAATGGGTGGGGATTGGGCAAGAGGTGCACAGGCTCCTCAAAGCTCCCTCCCAGAAAGAGCACACTTCGCTGCTACCCGCATATCCTTGGCAAAGCCAAGTGCCTCAGCCAGGCACACCCTCAGCAGCGATGGGGAGATGACATTCCACCATGTGTCTGGGAAGAAAGCAAAACCAGGGATATGTGCTGAAGAGCCCGGGTGATTTCCACAGGGACCAGTAAGAATGCAAATAGATCGACTGGTCTGGAGGTCAAAGATGCATCTCTTGGAAACACTGAACTGTTGAGACATTTGTGCTGGGATTTGAACAATGAGACATTTTAAATGAGTAGGCGGAAGAGATGTGAGAAAGTGCTCTGGAAAGGAAACGGTGTGTGCAAAGACCCTGAGGAGGAGCGGGTTGCCCAGCAAGGAAGAGCGTCCGGGAGAAAGGCAGGGAAGAACATGTCATCGCTGCCAGTGTTTGGAGTGTGGACGTATGTGGGGATATGTGTCAAGTCTGTTTTATTATCATTTTCAAATTCTCCAGGGCAACTGCATCCCTTATTGCCTGCAGTCTGGGCTGACCACCAGCCTTGCCCTTGACCAAAGAGGACTGGAGGATCAGGAGCCAGGTGAGATATAGGGCAGACCATCTGGCAGGGGCTGAGTCTTACAGGCTTTGTGGAAGTCCTGGTCTTAATCTTGAGAACCATGGGGAGCCGTTGGTGGATTCTGCGTTGGGAAAGTGAAAGAGTGGAAACTGTGGGATCTTGGACATCACCGGTTTCTAAGACCTGGGGTCACTCTGGACATGAGGGCAGAAGCAAAGAGAAGGCTCTTGAGGAAACGGGAAAGACGGGGTTGATAAAGTGGAAGGTGAGTATTAGCTTACATCAGTGGCCATGCACTTGGTTGCAAAAGCTCTTCTCTGTACACTTAGAGTCAGTGGAGAGAGAGCCCAAAGCAGCAGGGGCACTTGCTGTTCTTGCCATCACTTGACCCCATTTCTCTGATAAGTCTGGATTCCAATCCTCTTTTTTTTTAAGTTTGTTTATTTTGAGAAAGAGAGAGAGAATGCGAGTGGGGAAGGGGCAGAGAGAGAGGAGAAAGAGAATCCCAAGTGGGCTCCACACCATCAGCACAGAGCCTGATGCGGGGCTTGAACTCACAAACCATGAGATCATGACTGGAGTCGGAATCAAGAGTCAGTACTTAACCAACTGAGCCACTCAGGCGCCCCTGGATTCCATTCTTGAAGGATGCCTCACACCTTTCAATATAGTCTTTAGACTCATCAGATAAAAGGTGGGAAAGTCTGAAAGTTCTACCTGCTTATTCCGGCATATAGCATGGTAACTCTTCATGACTGTGAGGCCATCACCTTGTCTCAGATGTATGCAACAATAAAGAGTGGATGAGGGAAGACCGGGCAGTGGGGGAGGGGAGCAATGATTCAACTATCCAGACAGGAGATTCAGGCTTTTGCACACCCCCCTCCAGCATTAGCATTTTTGAGGAATCCTCCATGTTAGAATTTATCTACCAAGGCTGGGACAGAACTAGCAGAATGGTTAATACCTGATTAGAGAAGATGCCTTCTAAGCCGCAATTCCATATATTGCAAGCAATAAAAGTGTAATTGTTTACTGACAGTGTACCTTAGCCGTGCATACATTGTGTCAATATAGTACCAAGACACTAGGGTCTAGGAATCTTTAATGGCAGCTCAGAAATACTATGAAACTAACTAGGGGAATGAAATCAACAAGGTCCACCTGGTGGGATGGACACCATTCCCAGAGATCCCTTCATGGGAGAGGCCTTGGTGAGGTGTAAGAATCCTACATGCAGCTGTAAGTTGTTGAAGGAAGAGTGTCCCTAGGCTGTCTGGGAAGGGCACCCAAGGGCGTAATTCTGTGTGTGAGGGGCAAGTTGCAGCTGCTATGAATTGGGCCCATTTGGAGGTGGAGACACCTAGGGCTTGTTGAGATGGAGCCTGGAGATCAAACCCAGAGAGAGGTCTGGCCTCACTGGGGACAGTGTGGTATTTTAATGCCAGGGTCCCCTGGAGGCAGCAGTGGGTCATCAACAGACATGAATATCTGGGTGTGGGGGAAGGGTATCTGGCGCACGGGCATGCTGGAAGGAAGCCGGAGAGAGGTGAGCAGTGGCTTTGGGGCTAGAGTATGGTTCTAGTGGTCAGTCCTTTTCCAGCAATGACCCAGCCAGGGCTGACGGTGTGTGTGTAGTGGAGGGAGGATGGGGTACAATGTAGGAGAAAGAATACACAGGAGGCAGTGGAAGAGAGGGATCTGGCAAAGAGCAAGTAGGAGCTCAAGGCTCAATCTAGGTGGACTGAGTTTAGGTCAGAACTCATAGAGGACTCAGGTGCTGTCCAATAGAACCATGGTGTGAGCCATAAATCTAATTTTTAAAAGCTTTAAATTTTGTTTTTTTTAAAATTTTTTTAAATGTTTTATTTTATTTCTAGGAGAGAGAGAGAGAGACAGCGTGAGCCGGGGAGGGTCAGAGAGAGAGGGAATCACAGACTCCGAAACAGGCTCCAGGCTCCGAGCTGGCAGTCAGCACAGAGCCCGACGCGGGGCTCAAACCCACGAACCGCGAGATCACGACCTGAGCGAAAGTCGGACGCTTAACTGACTAAGCCACCCAGGCGCCCCTAAAATCTTTAAATTTTGAATTCATTATAGGTTGACAGGAAGTTGAAAGGGTAGTACAGAGGTTCCGTGTACCCCTCCCAGGCTCCCCCAGTGGGCACATCTTACA
Source organism: Crocuta crocuta (assembly GCF_008692635.1). NCBI lineage: Eukaryota > Metazoa > Chordata > Mammalia > Carnivora > Hyaenidae > Crocuta > Crocuta crocuta. The sequence continues at coordinate 1,230,744 of NW_027530853.1, read as the reverse complement.
TAACTAGGGTAAAATGTCAAAACCAGGAGGCTGACATTGGTACAGTGTGTGTATATACAACTTTGTCATTTTAGCACCTGTACGCATTCACGTCACCACCTCTGCAATCAGGGTGTAGACCCACTCCATCTCTGCAAAGTCTCCCTCGTGCTGCTCGGTTATAGTCACCCCACCTGCCTTCCTCTCCCCATCCCTGACCCTTGGCCACCACAGATGTGCTCGCCATCTCCTTAATGTCATTCCAAGAACTTGATATAAATGAAATCATCTGGTCTGTCATCTTCTGAGATGAACGTTTTTTTCCCACTTGGTGTGAAACCCTTGAGATCCATCCGAGTTGTCACAGGCATCAATAGTCCATTCCTTTTTCTTGCTGAGTAGTATTCTGTGGTATAGAGGAACTGCAGTACAACGACTGGTGTTGGTCACTTACCTACCGCAGCACATTCTGGTAATTTCCAGTTTTTGATTATTTTGAAAAAGGAAATGCTGTGTGTAGCTTTTTGTGAGGACACTCATTTTCACTTCTCTGGGATAAATGCCCAGGCGTGTGATTCCTAAATTGTACAACTAGTGTTATGTGTAGAATTTTTTTTTTTTAAGAAATGGCTTGTTTCCATAGTGTCTGTGCCATTTTACATCCTACCAGTAATGTCTGGGAGATCCAGTTGCTTTGCATCATTGTCCGCATTGGGTGTTGTCACGATTCTTATTTTATCTGTGCTAATGGTATGTAGTAGTATTTCACTGTGGTCTCACTTTGCAATTCCCTAATAGCTAGTGACATTGAACATTTCTCATACACTTGTTTGCCATTATTTTTTAAATGTTTGTTTCTTTGTTTCTATGAAAGAGAGAGAGACCATGAATAAGGGAAGGGCAGAGATAGAGAAGGAGACAGAGAATCCCAAGTAGACTCTGCACTGTCAGTGCAGAGCCCCACACGGGGTTCAAACCCACAAACCACAAGATCATGACCTGAGCTGAAATCAAGAGTGGGACACTTAACCGACTGAGCCGCCTAGGTGCCCCTTATTTCTCATTCTTATATCTTCTTTAGTTAGATGTTTCTTTGTGTCTTTTGCTGCTTTTTCAACTGGCTCGTTAGATCTTTGACTCATTGTCAGTCCTCGGGGAAAAGCATTCAGTCTTTGGCCATTAGGTGTGAGATTAGCTGTAGGATTTTTGTAGATGTTCTTTATCATATTCAGGAAATTTCCCTCTATCCTTAGTTTTCTGGAAGTTTGCTCTTTCCATCATGAAAGAGTGTTGAATTTTGTCAAGTGGTTTTTCTACATTGGTTTATATGGTCATGTGATTTTTCTATTTTTGGCCTGTTAATATGGTGAATTACAATGACTGATTTTCAAATATATTTTTACATGTTTACTTATTTATTTTGAGAGAGAGAGGAAAAGAGAGAGAGACACAGAGAGAGAGAGAGAGAGAGAGCACACCCATGTGAGCAGGGGAAAGGCAGAGAGAGAGGGAGAGAATCCTTAAGCTGTCTCCTCACTGTCAGTGCAGAGCCCTACATGGGGCTTGATCTCACAACCCTGGGATCATGACCTGAGCGGAAATCAAGAGTGGGATGCTTAATCTACTGAGACACTAGGTGCCCCTGATTTTCAAATATTAAACTAGCCTTGCATCCTTAGAATAAAGTCCACTTAGTTGTGGTATATAATTATTTTTATATATTGCTGAATTCTGTTTCCTAATAATTTTTAAGGATTTTTGTGATTATATTCATGTGGAATATTGGTCTTTAGTTTCTTGATTTGTACTCTCTTGGTTTTGGTATCAGGGTAATACTCATCTTATAAAATGAGTTTGGAAGTGTTCCTTCTTTTCTCTGTTTTTTGGAAGAGATTGTGTAGAATTGGTGTTAATTCTTCTTTATAGGCTTTGTAGAATTCTCTAGTGAAACCAAATGGGCTGGTGTATATCTTTTTTGGGGATTTTTTAAAATTACTAGTTCAATTTCCTTAATAGTGATAAGGCTTTTCAAATGATCTATTTCATATTGGGAAACTTACAGTAGTTGGCGCTTTTCAAGGAACTGGTCCATTTCATCGAATTTGTCAAATGTGCGTGTATGATTTGTAGTATTTCCGGATCATCCTTTTGATAGCTACAGGATCTGTTTTCTGTAACCTTTGCCAATTCTGGATATTCGTCAATCTGAAAGGTGAAAAATGAGTCTTATGGATTTAGTTTCCATATTTTTTTCATTTGTTTTGTGAGAAAGAGAGAGAGAAAGAGAGAGAGAGAGGAGGGGCAGAGGGAGAGGGTGAGAGATCATTTTAAGCAGGCTCCAAGCCCAGCGCAGAGCCCTATGAGGGGTTGTCTCACAATCATGAGATCACAACCTGCGCTGAAATCAAGAGCCAAATGCTCAACCAACTGAGCCACCCAGGTGCCCCTAGTTTCCATATTTTTAATAATAAATATGTGGATAATTTTTCTGTTTTTGTTTATTTAACCCTTCACCCTTTTCCTAATTTTTACTTGTTTATCTTTCTCAGGTTGATTTGTGATTTGCGATTTGTGTTATGTATAGATTATGAATTCTAACCCTCTTTTTGTCCCATAATATGATACATATCGTTTCCATTTGTATTTTTCCTTTATTTTATTTTCTTTATTTAGTTTAGTTTGCTTTGCTACATGTTTTGAATTTTCACATAATTAAATCAATCATTATTTATCTTTAATGCTTCTGGAGTGTCATGCTGTATCCATCAGCAATCGATTGCAAGAGATAGAACCCAAAAGAAACTAGTTTGAGGGGGAGAAAACAGGAAGGATGGATGGATGGATAAAAAGGAAGGAAACAAACAAATAGAGGATGAATGTTGGCTCATGTAACTAGGCACTGTGGATCAAGGATCTTAACAATGTACCATTGGGGTTCTGTCTCTCTTCTCTTACTTTCAGCTTTGTCTGTATCTGTGTGGGATGTGATTTTGTAAAGCGGCTAGGCTTTGCGTAACGTTAAAAAGACTGCTGGAAATTCCAAGTTTACATTCTAATGACTTGCAATCCAAAACGAAAAGACTTGCAATCTGTATATCACACCCCACAGAAGGACTCAGAATGACCCTGCTTGGGTTTTGTGCCCTCCTTCTTCTCCATGCCTTGAACCAGTCCATGAAGATGAGGGGGATGCTGTGATTGGTCATTTGCCTGGCTCTGTGGCTGGTGAGCGCGTAGGGTACCTGTGTAGTGGTAGCTCCCTAGAAGAATGCTGGTAGAAGGTAGGACCCAAATGAATCCTCTAAACATGTCACTCTTAGAAAGACCTTCCCCAGCATAAGATGATTAAAAAACAAAACAAAACAAAACAAAACAGGTTTTTTTTTCTAATATGTATGGTGTCACTATTTTACATACAAATTTCTTTTTTTTTAATTTATTTATTATTCTGAAAGAGAAAGAGAGATAGAGTTTGAGTGGGATAGGGGCAGAGAGAGAGGGAGATACAGAATTAGAAGCCGTCTCCAGGCTCCGAGCTGTCAGCACAAAGCCCAATGCAGGGCTTGAACTCATGGATTACACAAGATCATGACCTGAGCTGAAGTTGGATGCTGAACTGACTGAGTCACCCAAGCACCCCTACATATAAATTTCTGACCCATGTTGGAAAGTGAGGGATAGAAGACAGAAAATCAGGGACAGGGAGAGGAGAGAACGTGGGGTGATGTAGGCATCTTTTGCTAGATGCTCTTATACTGGAAGAGAACATGATCTTGAAACTTATTTGGTCCTCATAGCTTGATCACTTTCCTTCTCTGTTCCTTGAGTTTATTTTGAATTGAATCCTATAAGATTAGGATGGTGGGAAGGACAAGGGCCTCATTTAGCAAAAGGCTTTACATGATGGGCATTAACATATACCTGATTCAACTTGTCTGAACCCAATGCTCATGATTCTAAGGGACATCTGGGCATCCAGATATTATATGACAATGGGAGGCATAGAGCAGGATCCAGGAGCACCATAGGTATCCCAAACTATTTGAAAATCAAGATAAAGGTACACCTTGAATTCCTTCCCAGAGCCCTGTCAGGGGTGCGGGGAGGAAGGGTGAGCTTCGAGTAGGAGACAAAGGACAGAGGCAGAGAGGGGATGAGCAATTTCACTACCTCCTGTGCGTGTACTCAGGTCACCTATGGAGGACCCAGCTGCGGAGACCTCCTCTCCTAAAATATGTTCCCATGTGTCCACTGAAAGCTTCCTTATTTTATTTTTTTAACATTAGAAGAATCTTTTACAAATGATTCTCTAGTGCTGAAAACATATTATCTTGGGTTCAACAATTCCTTCCATTTCACCTCTGTTTCTTTTTCTTCACTCAACTCGTAGAAAATAAATTTTAAGCATTTTAATTTTAAAAGCATGTACAGTACGATCCCATTTATATGAAATTATTTCATTGATGATGATCCCATCTATTGATTCCTCTATCTCTTTGTACATCAACTGTCAAGAATGGTTATTTCTAGACTGCACTGAGTTTTTGAATTTTTTTTTGCTTTCATCTTCTAAAAATAATAAGCACTTATCANAAGAAATGGGCAGAAGATATGAACAGACACTTCTCCAAAGAGGACATCCAGATGGCCAACAGACACATGAAACGATGTTCAGCATCCCTCCTCATCAGGGAAATACAAATCAAAACCACACTGAGATACCACCTCACACCAGTCAGAGTGGCTAAAATGAGACTTATTCCTTTTAAAGAATAAGGTCTGTGATGAGAAGTATCTACCTACTGCTACTTACAGTTGGGTATATTTTCTTCAGTATGCAAATAAATGTCTGTTGGCAATTACTACTTATAACTTTGTGAAGTCTACCCAGAGCCACAAAGGATCTTGGCCAGAAAGGGAAAGGACAGGAGAAGACACACAAAGAGAAGAAAGGAGTAAGAGGGGCGCCTGGGTGGCTCAGTCGGTTAAGTGTCCAACTTTGGCTCAGGTCATGATCTCATGGTTTGTGGGTTCGAGCCCCGTGTCGGGCTCTGTGCTGACAGCTAGCTCAGAGCCTGGAGCCTGTTTCGGATTCTGTGTCTCCCTCTCTCTCTGACCCTCCCCTACTCATGCTCTCTCTCTCTCTCTCTTTCATAAATAAATAAAACATTTAAAATAAAAAATAAAAAAAGAAGAAAGGAGTAAGAGACCTAACTGAGACAGGCAGGTCCTCCAGGTTGCAGGATGGCCTGTGGCTTCGGGAAAGTGGCTTCCCATGGGTCTGTGACAGGAGACTGCTGGTTGCTGTCACCTCTCCTCCATCACCTCTTTGTCTTTGGACTCCTTGCTTATGTCCAGTGTTAGGTTTCTTTTATATCCCTCCCTGTGCCTAAATCCGTATTGTGCATCCAGCAAGCACTCAATAAATGCATAACTGATGCTCCTTTCCCAAGGGGGTCATTCTCCCTAAATCACACCTCTTTGTCTTTCAGGCTCACAGGCTTTCAGCTGCCAGCCACCATCGTCAGCGCCGCTACCACCCTCTCTCTGCGCCTCATCAGTGACTACGCGGTCAGCGCTCAGGGCTTCCACGCCAGCTATGAAGGTAGGTGCCTCGTGGCCCCCACCATGGGGGCCTGATGAGGGAGGTCAGAATCGCTATGGGCGGGGCCGGGCTGCTCTCACCTGCAGGTGAGAGATGCTTCAGGTTCAAAGCTTCCTCCTGTCCTAACAAGGCTGCTGTTACCAGTAACTTGGTTACCAAAATTGTCTGTGCCACGTTCCCAGGAAACTGAAAATTGAAATCAGAGCTCAGCTGCAGTAATTCATCCTGAGGGCCTGGTAGCATCTATTTCTCTGTCCCCTAAATGCATTTTGTTGTGTTTTTTATTTTTTTAAATTCTGTTTTCTATTGGGCTTAATTGTTTAAGGTATTTCTGCTTGGGTTTGGAAATAAGAGAGATAGAAAGCCTAAGGAAAAGAAATAAAAAGAAAATAAGTAGCAGAAAAAAAAATTCTGCTCCGTATAGTGACTGCAAAGAGTCAGTTTTATATCATTCAGAAAAGAACCATCAATTTTTCCTTAATAGCACAGATTAGGGCTTCTTGGTTTGAGTTATGCAAATAATTTCCACTTCTCTCAGCTTGTTTAAATATGGTGTTGGCATTCAAATTAACACTAATATCTTCAGATTATACACTATTATTATTATTAACTTTATTATATTAGTTCAGAAGGTGGTACTTCTAGATCTCTGTCATTTCCCTAGGAAATTTACATCTCATTAATAGGTAATTATGCTGCTCTTGGCTAAGACCGCACTGCTATTTTGTGTTGAGATCATTAATAGGTATATTTTAAGACTGTTAATGATAATTAATAACAGTAATGACATAACACCCTAGCAAAGCATGCCAGTTATTCAAAAGCTTTCTTTCCCTTACCTCCAAGAACTTAAAGAATAAGTGATGCTTTCTTGAATGAAGCTATAGCAATATAGAAATAGATACCACCTTTATCTTGGCTAGAAATATACCATGCAAAAAGGGCAAGTCCTACCTCCTTGACAAAACCCATCCCTGGTGGTAGGGGTGTGAGGGGCAGAGTCTGATGCTTCGACCTCAGCATTTGAGGACCCCTGAGAAAGGCCTCAGTTAGTCTTAACCAAAGAAGGAAAATCCATAGAACATTCTGGATGCCTTTAACTGAGGGCTTCTGACATAATTCCAGATCACTTTAACTGAGGGCTCCTAACATAACCACACTCTCCTTTAGCGGAGGGCTCCTGACAGAGACTTAAGTGTCTCTAAAGGTCTCTTGAGATAGTCCAATTTCTTTATAAAACAGAAACAAAAAAACAACGATCAGTTCCTTCCAATAGCAAGCCTGTACTCTTGGTCACTCTAGTCACATCTCTACCTTGAATCTTTGTCCTCAAGCCCAAAGTAATTCTCTCCAAGTCTGAGTTACAGCCTCTTCAGAAGAGGCCTCTTGAGAAACTCTTTACAGTATTTCTGGCCATGGGTTCCTTCTACAACATGCTGGCCTTGGGCAGACTGGCTGTGTTTGGGGTTGGTGGTGGAATGAGTCAGTGACACCAGAGTTGATGCCTGCAGAGATGCTGGGAAGGGCTGAGCCAGGGGGACCTGGCTGCGCCCTCACCATGTCTTCACTCAGCAGTCGTAGATATTTATCTGAGGCCTGGCTTTTCATGAGGCTTTAGGAAATATGTGTCTTATTGATTCCTAACCACATTGTCCCCTCTGCAGAACAATGCCAAGGACTTTTCCACCTTGCAGAGCAGATCTGAGGCTACATTCACTGAGGTCTTTTAAATCAGAAGTTGTATGTAGCCTGGACAGGAAGGGTCTACCCTGGAAATTAGGGCCAAAATTCTGAATGTATATGGATATGTGTATTTTTTTTAGAAAAGGTCTAGAACAGTTATCAACAAACTATGGCCCCCTGGCTGAATCCAGCCCATGGCTTGTTTTTGTAAATAAACTTTAATTAGAATACAGCTAAGCCCATTTGTTACTATACTATCCATGACTGCTGGCAGGTACCAAAACTTCAGAGTCAAGCTACTGCTGCAGAGACCACATGGCCTACAAAATATAAAATATTTAGTCTCTGGCGCTTTACAGAAAACGTTTGTTGACCCTTTGTCTAGGGCTGCGCTATTCAACGTAGTAACCATTCACCACAGAGGAATATTTACATTTAAATGACTCAAAATTAAATGAAACTTACAGTTCATTTTCTCACTTGCACTAGCTTCATGTCAAGTGTTCAGTAGCCACGTGGTGGCCGCCATACTGGACAACACGGGTAGAGAGCATTTCCATCACTGCAGCTTCCACTGGATCCATAAAGGGTCTGTGATTCAAAAGAGGTCATAAAATAGTGAGAAAGGGTAGAGGCTGATGGGTCCCTCCTTCCACCTGCCTGGTACAGAGGAGGCCGAGAGGGTGCTCAGCATTCTGCTGCAGGACCAGTGGGCCAGAGGAAGGGCCTCCCTAGCTCAGCCACATGACGGCGAACTTGGTGGTAAGAAGACAGAACCTTGTAGGCAAGGCTCAGGCAAGCCCTGGACCAGTGCAGACAGGTGGCTGTGGCTGAGTGAGTCCCCATGCAGTCACCCGTGTGGCGTTTCTGCCAACTCCAGTCTGTGCGGCTACTGTCTTTGTGCTGCCTGGCAGAGCAACTCACAGATGCGTGTGCTAACAAGGGAGCCATGCACAGAGGAGCCGAGGCTGGGGCTGTTACTGAACCCCATTGATCTGGCCTAGGGGCTGGACCATGGGGCCATTTGTGCATTTGGAAAAGTGTGGATTGCACCAACTTCTAAAACACCTAAAGTGGAGGGGCAAGAAGTGGAGAGTGTGGGAGGAGCCAGTAGGGGCAGCCACTGCTGGGAATAAACGATGTGCTACGTGCATTCACCACGGTGACCCAGGCCTGTCTGTCACTGGGCTTATCAACAAGATACCAGATAATCCCACGTTTGGGGATTTACTGATAAACACTAGCTTCTTAGGCCTATAACTGACTCACTGACCTTGGGCAGAATTTTTGGAACTATCTGGGCCTCACTGGAGGGGGAAGGGAGATCTGGTAGTCAGAACGACTGTGAAGATTTGGGTCTCTGGGAGAGAGGTCAGCCCCTCCCTCCATTGCACAGTCTGCCTTAGTCATTTGTGCCGGACGGTCATAGAAAGACAGACAGACAGACTGGCTCCAGAAGAGGATGTTCCCCTACCAGCCCGGGCTGCCCTCAGCCAGGACGGCCCCCTTGTATCCTCTAGTCAGGATATTGCTGCATCCATTAAAAAAAAAACATCAAACATCGGGCCCTGCTCTCAGGAGCTCCCCTTGGCTGATGTCCCTGAAAGTCTGCTATCAAAGCGAGGTTGTCTCCTCCGCATCGGGAGAGTGAAACATGCAGATAAGGGATTGAACCACTGTGGGGGTCTTTGGAGATAGGTGAAGTCAGGTGAAGAGTGTCAGCCACAGCAGCTGCCGCTTCAAGGGAAAGATCAAAAAGGCGAATCGTCTAGCCCCTGAGATGACAGAGGATGCTTGATTTGTAATCCCTGGGGATGAGGGTGTGGGCTGCGGCCATGGACCAGAGGGAAGGGGATCAACTTGTATTAAGCGCTGACGGTATGCCAGGCACTTTACATACATTATCTCACTTAATCCCCACGGCAGCCCTGCAGACCGACATCGCTATCTCTATCTTACAGATGTATGAGCTGCATGCGACTTGAGAGTTTTGTGTTCAGCTTAAGGCTACTTGATGGCCAGAAGTTTTTATGTGGCGTCTTTGGCACTAAAGACTATACTCTTCTGCGCCGCACTCCCTGCCAAACTCCTGGAGTAGGGCAGAGGTTGGTGACTCCATTTCATGGGCAGGTAAACTGGAGCTCTGTCAGAGGCAGGAGAGGACACAGGAAGCCTGCCTCAACTTCAGTGCCCGTCCAGGCTGGTGTCAGGGTCATCCTGGGGGAGGCAACAAGGGATGTGTCCAGAGCCTCTAAGCTAGGGTTGCCAGTTAAACTACAGGATGCTCAGTTAATTTATATAATTTAATAATTTTAAATTATTCAAATGCAAAAACGTGACTATTTTAAAGTATAAGTATATCCCAAATATTCCATGGGATATACTTATACTAAAAACTTATCCATTGTTCATCTGAAATGCAAATTTAACAGAGCGTCCTGTATATTCATTGGCTGGCTCTAGTAACCCTGTTCTTGGCACGGAGTCCCCATGACTCCTCACCCCATTCACTTCCCCCTCCTCCTGACTTCCAGATCTGCCCACCCCCAACTTGCTCTGCCCAGCTATGGCTGCCTGTCCACTGCAGACGGTCCAGCCTCACCTCTGACATTCCAGTAAGTGTACATATAGGCAGCTCTCTGCACATGCACGTGGGCACCTGCACATAGTTGTAGATCCATATGCATTGTGAGTTATGCTGTATGTTCAGTTCTGTAATCTGATTAATGAGGACAGAGTTTTTCCTATGTTAATAAAAGTAGTTCTGTTTTGTTTGTCCTTCTTAATGCATATTAGTGAGGGAGCCATTGTGGTTTGCATACCTCACAATTATTTAACCAGTAGCCTTCTGTGGACACTTAGGTGAAGAACATTCTTGTACATACAACTTAAACCCTCATCTAATTATCGTCTCAGAATAAATTCTTAGAAGTGCAATTGCTGGGTCAAAGAGTGGGTAGATTTTACATTTTAATACATAATTCCACAGTGTGCTTAGAAAGGTTATACTGATACATGCCTCCACCAACAGCACACTTGGGTCTATCCCTCTGCCCCCTACACTGCATGTTGGTGAGTTTTAAATCAGTTTCATTGATTAAAATGGGTGAAAAAGGAAATCTCATTTGTTGTTATAATTTACATCTCTTTGAGGATAGGGAAGGTTGAACACCTGTCATCACTTACTGGCCTTTTATAGAGCATTTTGTAAATTGCCTATCCCCACCTCTGCCCATTTTTCTGTTGAGGTGTTAGTATTTTTTCTTATCTTTTTTGTAAATGGTTTTTGCATATTAAAGATATTAACGTTACAGGTTTCCTTTTGATGTGCAGGAGTTTTAATTTTGATGCCACTGTTTTTTTTTTTTTAATAGTTTATTGTCAAATTAGTTTCCACATAACACTCAGTGCTCATCCCCACAAGTGTCCTCCTCCATGCCCATCCCCCCCTCCCCCCACATCCATCAGTCCTCAGTTTTTGTCAGCATTCAAGAGTCTCTCATGGTTTGCTTCTCTCCCTTTCCCCCACCATTTCCGCCCTTCTTCTCCCCCTTGTTCGTCCGTCAAGTTCCTCCTAATCCTCCTATACGTGCAAACATATGATATTTGTCCTTCTCTGCCTGACTTATTTCGCTCAGCATAACACCCTCAAGGTCCATCCACGTTGCTACACATGGCCAGATTTCATTCTTTCTCATTGCCATGTAGCATTCCATGGTATAGATAAACCACATCTTCTTGATCCATTCGTCCGTTGATGGACACTTAGGCTCTTTCCATGTTTTAGCTATTGTGGAGAGTGCTGCTATGAACATTGGGGTACATGTGCTCCTATGCATCAGCATTTCTGTAGCCCTTGGGTAAATTCCTAGCAGTGCTATTGCTGGGTCATAGGGGAGTTCTATTGTTAGTTTCCTGAGGAACCTCCACACTGTTTTCCAGAGGGGCTGTAGCAGTTTGCATTCCCACCAACAGTGTAGGAGGGTGCCCGTTTCTCCACATCCTCGCCAGCATCTAGAGTTCTCTGATTTGCTCATTTTAGCCACTCTGACTGGCGTGAGGTGGTATCTCAGTGTGGTTTTGATTTGTATTTCCCTGATGAGGAGGGATGCTGAACATCGTTTCATGTGTCTGTTGTTGATGCCACTGTTTTAAATTTAAAAAATTTTTACTTTTATGATCTACCTTTGGTGTCATGCTTGGAAAGATCTCTTCCATGCCACGATCATATAAATATTCATTGAAACGTTCGTCTTATTCTTTTTGTTTTATTTTTACATTGCACTCTCAAATCCCATTGGAATTCAGTTGTGTTTGTCTTGGTTTTGTTGATGGCTTCTGTCTCTGCCCCACCGATGCTCTGTGCATCCTTCATACTCTTTGAGTACGTGGAAGCCCGTCACTTCTCAGTTTGCCCCCAGTGATTCTCTCCCTGGTATTTCAGCGTTGTCTTCAAGCATTATTTCTCCCAGTCTAGCTGCCAGACTTCTCGCCTTTTTCCACACACAACTCTCAAAAACTGTGTGGGAATATTTCTGTCTATTCCAGACTCATCAGCAGGTAAACAGGAGTTACTATAAGCTGATCAGAAATGTCAATTAGATGAGGGTCTCTGCAGGTTTTAAATGCCGATCTTGGGTTGCACCTTTGCATTTTAGGACCATTAATCTCTAGCAGTCCGTCTGACACTTTGGTGAAGGAGAGCCCGAGTCTGCGGAGTCTTAGTCGATCCAATCTATTTAATCATCGAGATCTGAAAACAGTTATTTATTTCTGCTTAGCTAAATCTATCATCTTGGGATCTCACTATCAAAATATAGGAGGCTTCCTTAAAACTCAGGCCTATTCTACTTCACTTATTATCTCCACAGAATCTAGAAGGATGAAGAACACTTATTTTTGCAAATTCCCTGGTAACCGTTAAGGGGAAAGGTGGCATAATACAATGATTAAGACCTCAAATCCTGGATTCATACGTACCTGGAATCAAATCCCATCTCTGCCACTCACTTGCTGTGAGAACTTGGCCAAGTAATTTCATTTCTCTGACTCCACATCTGGAAAACCAGGAGAATACTATGCTTCACAGAGTTGTGAAGACTAAGGAAGAGAATGCACACTCACACGACGTGTTCAGGACAGGGCCTGGCAAATTATCCCTGCTCGATAAATACCAGTGGATTAATGAAGTCACCCTCATGCTAACCTCACTTGCCTGGGACTATTTCAGGAGCTGGAAGAAAAGATAAAATGCCATCACCAGCGGTCACAGCCCCAGCTCTGCCCCAGGCCCCTGGCTCCTGAGTCTGCCTAAAACCCTCATGCTGTGTGTGGTCTGCAAACAGACTGTGACCTCTCTGGGGAAGGGACGGAGTTGTCCCTAACCATGAGCACCAGGACTGCCTGTGAGGGCGTCCACTGGACAAGAATGAGGCCTCAGGTCTTACCACCTGGAGGACCAGAGCTGCCCAGCTCAAGGCAGGAGCTTAGCCTTTTTGTGGCCTCTGTTCTTTGCATCAGAGAGGGTTGGCTCTAGAGCTAAACATGCTCATAACATGTCCAGCAGCCTGTACACACTGGGGTTTGGAGTCATGGACTTGAAAGCTGTGACTTTCTTTGCACACACACACACACACGCATGCACACGTGTGCACACACATACACACCACCTTTCCCTATTTCCTTTCATCTAATTCACATGCCCTGAAGTCTACCCACAAGCCACTAGTCTACCTGAAAGAATGATCCCGGAGGGGCTGACATCACCCATAAAGTTGATGGTAGAGATTCTTTCATTCACTGAGCTAATATTTATGAATGCCTACTGTGTGCAGTTGTTGATTTTTCAACTGGGCCTCACCTTCACAACCACAGTTTGCCCCCTCTGCCTCCATCCACCCATACTCCCAAAGGGCACCCATACTCCCAACAGGGGAGGAGGAGGATGTGCCCAGTACAGTGTCACTTCTGAAAGAACACCTTCGTGCGCTTTTGCTACCAGTGGAAGATCAGCAGTGTCACCCCTGGAGGTCAGACGGACACATCTGTAGGGGACAGAAGAGCAAAGACGGAGCTCCCTGAGGGTCCTAGGCAAGGAGAGGCAGGTTTGAAGCCAACTTCGGGCCAGGGCGTGTTTTCAAGGTTTTTGGAGGTGGGGCAGGGTTGAAGGTGACCATGATGACACTGTGCACACAGAGAAATTGGGGTCCAGAAATGGGCCCCTCCTGATACTATTCCTTCCTGTAATTAGGCCCTCTGATTCCCATCTCCCCATCTCCACCTCTCAGACAATTTCCTCATTCTAAAGGGTTTCCCAATTCTGGGACATTATGCAGACATTTCAAAATTGGGCTAATGGAAGCTATTCGACTACATATATATATATGAATATGCAATTTGCACCATTCAGCCTGCTCTGGGCCAGAACAGCAGGCCCGGTGAGGCCTCCTCTTGGGCAGAGGCAGCGAATGTCCATTTCCTCTGCCCAGGAGGGATGGTGCTTCCTGAGTGAACCTGCTCCATTTCCGACGGCTCTGCCTTGGGAGTTGGAGAACATTTCTTTTAATCAGTACTGTGGAGTAGCAAATTAATACATAGAGATGTGACATTTGAGACAAATTGGGCAGCACTTCTCAATAAGTGGGGAATCAGGATGAATTTCATATCACGTCCTCAATAATCCCACAAACAGTTCATCATGCACAGTGATATTTTGCCCCTTTGGGGAAGAGTATTAACATAATTTGATGATGATATCATACTGAGCTCTAGTGCCCTGACCCTCCTCACATCGGCGTGTTAGAAGACACGGTGATGAAGGGGAAGGAGCATTTTCAGGTGACTGGGCTATCTGCAGGTAGCATGGACATCCACTTTAGTCCCCTGTCCCCATTCATTCATTCATTCATTCATCATGCATTCAACAAATATTTACCGCACAGCTGCTCTATGCCAGGTCTCAAGGTAGGCTTCGAGGAATATGTGTGCGTAAAGAGCGTTCACCTTTAAAAAAATTTTTTTGGAGCGTTTATTTATTTTTGAGACAGAGAGAGACAGAGCACGAGTGGGAGAAGGGCAGAGAGCAAGTAGAATCCGAAGCAGGCTCCAGGCTCCAAGCTGTCAGCACAGAGCCCAGTGCAGGGCTCGAACCCATAGACTCTGAGATCATGACCTGAGTTGAAGTCGTATGCTTAACTGACCAAGCCCCCCAGGTACCCCAGGAGCCCCCACCTTTAAAGAGCTCTGGGACCTAATACTCTTGGAAGGAGGAAGGACAAAGGGACAGGGATCAGAAAGAGGTGGGTTCAAACGCTGGCTAGCTATGAGAACTTAGGCAAGTCTCCCAACCTGCCTGAGCGGATTTTTTCCCAAAAAGAAACTATAATGCCCCCCTCAAGGGATTGTAATGAGGACTAAAAGACTTAATGCATGCAAAATGCCTGGCACAGAGTCTCTATTCAATAAATACCAACTCCTCTACTGCACGGAGAAAATTGCTCTCCTGCCTGGTCAGGTCTCTGGAGATCGATTTGAGCATTGCCTTGTCCCCACTGTGTGACCTCAGGCTATGCACCAAGCCTCTCAGCTCCCTCCTATGGAAAATGGGATAACCCATTCTTCTTTCAAGAGAAGTGTGAGCATTCGTGAAAAGGTCTGGAAAGCACCTAGCATGACGTCTGGCGCACAGTTGGCACTCAGTAAAAGGAAGCTCGTATAATAGGGCCTGGGGTGTTCTGTTGGGGGGAAAAGCATTATTTCCCAACAAAGCCTTTGGTCAAGCCTTGTGGGTCTTCAAGAGCAAGGAATGCCACCTATGTTTTGTTTCCTCAGTCACCATGATACCTGAGTCCCAGGCATGGACTCTCAGCCCTGAGCCCGTCTCCTCCCATCGCATGCATTGCTCTACCTTTCCTGTTCCTCCTTCACCTTCTCCAGCCCATGTGTGCTTCCGGATGGCTGGGACACGCAGGGAGGTGCCGAGGCCACAAGCTCAGGTCTGGGAGGGAGAACCGGCTCCCAGCCCAGCCAGCTAGTAACCTGTGGGGGAACGTGATTGCCCGTCATAGGAAGATGGTGATAATCCCTCCTCCACGTGATTCTCACTAATAACAAACAACGCCTGTCGGGAGTTCCTAATGGACTCAAAAAATGGACATGGGCACAATTGTGATCGCCGTTGACAGCTGTGCCGAGCCCAGGGCCCAACATGTCGTGGATGCGCAATAAATAAGGATTAAATGAGATGGAGTTGACAAGTGGTCATCTCGCCCAATGTAAAAGACCCCAACAAGGAAAGAGATTTGCTCAAGGTACTGGGACCATAGTCCGTTGAATCTGAGATGCCCTCTGTTAGAAGATAGAGCTGGATGTGATGTACCACAGAGAAAGAAAAACAGGTCGCCAATTAACGTATGACATCCTATTGATTATAAGACATATTTCAATTTCAAAGATATTAAAAAATGGAAAAATGCGCGCCCTAGAGCCGATGAAATATGGTAATTCCTTAATTGCTTTTGACCACGCCTCAGCCTCCTGTGCAGTGGGCTCATTCTTTTGACCTCTTCCCCAACCCAGGGCTCTCTGATGGTCCAAGCTCTTCCTTCTCAGCATTCAGGTGGTGGCTCGCTTGGCCATGTGATCACCTCTTAATTTATTCTCTTGGCTCCGAGTCTCATTACTTCTCAATTTTCTGCACTGAACTCTATTTAACACCTATTAGCACAGGTCTTCAGTTGATAAACGCCCTTTTCGTGGGAGGCAGCAGGATGCCCCCGCCTTGACCCTTCCTGCCCTATCTGTGCCCAAGGCGGGCAAGCCCATTAAACCCAAACATGGCTTTCTCAGGGCCATTGCCAGCCCACTGCCAGCCCCTCCCATAACGGTCCCTAAGCATGGAGAACAGCACTGGGTGGGGACGGGAATGTGGTTTCTTTGGTTTGGATGGGAGGTGGGAGGGCCCGCCTTTAACCCCTGTTCTGGCAGAGACTGTAGCTGGACATTCACATCCACCTCCCTCCTGTGGGCCTGGGTCAGGTGAGCCCCTCAGAGCTTGTACCACTGGTCCCTGCCCTGGCGTTTGAGAGGACACCTCTCTTCCTCCTCCTCTTCTTTGGGGGACCTGTTTCCCTAGCTGTGAGCCCAGCAGGCATCTGAGGGGAGATAACACGTTCACATAGAAGTATCAGATTGAATATTCACATAGAAGTATCAGATTGAATATTCCAATCTCTCTTCCCATTGTTTGATAATTTGGGGTTGATAAGCCAGTGTTCTGGATTATTCTTTCCAGCTCTTCCCTTTAATAGTGTGGATAATTGAGGGTTTGCACCCATTGATATTACATTTTAATAGCAGGAAGGAAAACACCTAGCATATTAGGTGGGAGATGCTGATTTGGACGTTCGGGGGTGAACAGATTGCATCCCTATCCTTCCCCCTTGAGTCCCATTGCACGAGAGCTGTTTCACAGTCCTCACTGAGCTACAGGATCCATGCCAGGGCCTCCGAGATGCAGAAAACAAAGGAACCAGCATTTGTGGAGCACCTGTGATGTGCCCAGCAATGCAATGGGAGCTTTGCAGACACCGAACATCGCCACCTCAAGAGCAAGGCCTTACTAAGATCCCCATTTCATGGACAAGGAAGTTCAGGCCCAGAGAGGTTAGTTACCTTGCCTGAGGTTATACAGCGCCTAACAGCCATGTACCCCTCTCCACTCTGGGCTGCCCTCAAAATAAGTCCCAATCAGTCCTCCAAGCCCACAGATAGGAGCCGCTGTGGAGAGTCAGGTGCATCAGTATGGGGCGCTGGGGTGTTTTTCCAAGCCTGCAGTTCCTAGTCTTGACCTTGATGAGGACAGTGTTGGTGCCAGAGACCCTGTCTCATGGGTGATGGCTTTGCTTCCCTGCTTTTCAACCTGCCCTTCCAGTTCTTCATTTCCTGCTCTTTCCTTAAGACCTTTATCCAGCCATACTTTAAGAATAATGCAGATTAGGTTAGGTAATGAATTACGTTCCCGGGAGTGGTTTTGTGGAGTGGAAGGGAGGCAGAGAAATGGGCAAGCCAAGCGTCTCAGCCTCAGGGCCTCTGTACATTCTGTTCCCTTTGCCTGCATCGCTCTGTCCTGGAGGCCCCGTAGCTTTCTCCCTTGTCTCTGCTTCAGGCCTCTGCTCAGATGTCCCCTCATCAGAGAGGTTTTCCTGACTATACTATATAACACAGCACCCTCACCGCCACTTCTCCCTGTCACCCTTGGCACGTGATAACGATTATATATTTATTTGCTTATTGTCTGTCTTCCCTATTAGAATATGACTTTGGGGAGGGGGTGCGGGTCTTCCTCTTTTTTGCACTCTTATTGTTGTTCTCTGCTCCCAGCTCAGAGTCCTCAGCTCCCAAAACAGGTCCTGATGTGTTAGGCACTCAATAAATATTTGGTGAATGTATGAATGAATGAATGGGTGGACGAATGAATGACATCAAAGGTCGGAAGAAAGAAAGAGCATGTGTAGCGAGGACCTGCAAGGAGTCTTGCCGGGCAGAAGTGTAGAATATGAGAAGCTGGAGTAGCAGGAACTGAGCTGGACGAGGGTGGGAGGCCAGCTCCTGCGGGCCGGGGAGGCCGCCGGAAGGAGCTTGGGCTTTATTTGCAGAGAGAGGCCATCACCAAGGGGTGCTAGGCAGGTAAGTGACATGGTGAGATTTGTACTTCAGGGATGGTGAGGAGGGCAGAAGACAGATTAGAGCCAAGGGAGCCATTGCAGATGGGGACCGTTGCCCAGCACAGAATGTGTCTGGACCTTCTTTAGCACTGAGGGTTCCAGGACAAGATGACACTTAGCCCGGGGCTCGTGCCACACTGCCCACATCCCTTATGGATGGGTATCTGAGCTGCTGGAACAGAAGAAATGCCCTACACATGGAACAGATTGGCTTCTCTAGTGGCTTAAACAAAAATATGAATGGTATTCCTGTCTGCAGACGTTCATGATGTGATTGTGACTGATTGAACAAGCTCACCTCAAGAGTCCTGATGGATACATGATCCAGGGACTGGCATCTCCAGTGGTAAGTGACGGAGATGAAGCCCTAGGGATGACACTTGGAAATTTTGCAGAGGGTTCCAAGCAGGGAGGACGAGCAAATACATTGGACAATGATGATTGTAAGGATGACTGATGTTGCTTCAGCTCTTGCCAGGTGCCAGGGATTCTTCCAAGTGACTTATGCTTCAACACGGAAGCCTCACAACAGTCCTATAAAGTAGGCACAACCATTATGCCCATTTTACTGAGGAAGCACAGAGAAGTTAAGTAACTTGCTTGAGGTCACACAGCTAATAAGAGGTAGAATGTGGGTTTGAGCCCAGGCAGTTTGACATCAGCTGGCAATAATAATAATTAATAATAATAATAATTTCATGCAGCTGGGATCGTTGGATCAAAATAAAATATTTCACTATAATGGAGCGCAGTGCCAAGCTTTGTACTTTAAGGATCTAGCAAAAGGAAACAATGTGCTGATCTGACTATATTCAAATGTGAAAGTTCTGCATAACAAAAACCATGTACAATGGAGAGAAAACAAGTGAGTGTTGAATAATATTATGCCAAGTAGGGCAGGAAAAGATGATTCTTTATATTATATAATGAGCCCAGCCAAGGCGGTAAGAAAGATATCTGGAGTTCACACCAGAGGAAATAGAGTCAGCAAGTAAATATTCAGGAGAGCTATTCAGTCTTGCTAGTAATCAACGTAATGTCAATGAAAACAATGAAATGACACTTTATCCCTAGTCAATTAGCTTGAAGAGCCGTAGGGGGAAAGATAGTGCTAGAGCAGATACAGGGAAACGAGTGCACTCACAGTTCCTGGTGGTGATGTAAATGAGTCCGTTGGGGATCCAATTTGACAACATGGATCAAGAGTCATAAAATGCTCTTGTCGTTTGACCCAGTAAGTCCTCTCCTGGGAATATCCTACAGAAATAATTCAACAGAAGAAGAAAGTCACATGTGTGAAAGTGTTGATTTCAGCGTTATTTATAATGATGAAAAATTGGAAACTGTAAAAATGTCCAACAATGGGGCAATGCCTATGAAAATTATGGTCTATCTACCTAATGGATTTATGCAGCCATATAAAATTATAATAGCATTATTTAGTTATATAGAAAGATGTTTATGATATTATTTTCAGTGGAAAAGCAGAACGCAAAATTGTTTCCCTATATTTATTACAACCGTGTAAAGTAGGTCTTGTGTGGACAGGGACTGGATGAAAATTAGAAAAGGAAGCAATTGCTGTGGGAGGGCAGTGAGACTGTGGGTGATTATTTTTAAGGTTCCTCTTTATAGCTGCTCTAGTGTTGATTGTGTGATAAGGAGCAAATAGGAGAAAATCCAAAATCAAAGAGTAAACTAAAATCAACAGCAATGACGTCTGACTTATGTGAAAACTACACAGAGGTTTCGTTTGGCTGTGAATATAACATGTGCCAAATGTCACATGGCTCTGTTAACAGAAGTAGAGACACCGATCTTGGGAGGTGGACACATTCAGAGGAAGGAAACCCATACAATAAAGCAATGATCAGTAACAAGGTACTTTTGAGGGTCATAGATTGTATCCCCAGCGTTAAGACCCAGCACGTATAGGTGTTTGGGAAGAATGAATGAGAGAAGCAATGATATCTAAAGAATAGTTAAAGAGAGGACTTGGAGGTGACTTGAAGATTTGTTACATACAAGACAAATAAATGTTTATTCTGAATTGTTCCAGAAAGCAGGACAATGTCCATTGCATAGATGTTACAGAGGAGAATTTCAGCCAAGCAACAAGAAGAAATTTTGCCTAGCTTTAATTATGGAGGTAATGAGCTCCCCATCTCTGGAGGTGCTCAAGCAAGGGTTTGACCAAGCAAGTTCTACCAGAGATATCATTAGCATACCCTTCAAATTGGTGTATGTACTGGATTGCCTCAATTTAACATTCCATCAATTATAAGATGAGCCATTATTTTATGCACCACTAAGAACGAAAAAACATTACCAGTTAAACTATGACACATTCTTGATTGTAAAACTCCTTCTAATTCTTGAGCTGTTTAAATGTTAAATGTGAGAAAAAAAATCAGTGAAATACACTATAGCCCCAGGGGGGATACATGGTGTATTTTGAGTGCCAAAATCTACAGGCTAAACATGCCATGTCTTTTAGTTTTATCAGGGGTAGCAGTATTAAAGCTTATATCTTATATCACTATTTATTTCTCTATATCTCTACATATACA
Organism: Crocuta crocuta; assembly: GCF_008692635.1. Lineage (NCBI taxonomy): Eukaryota > Metazoa > Chordata > Mammalia > Carnivora > Hyaenidae > Crocuta > Crocuta crocuta. The sequence goes on along the minus strand of NW_027530853.1, from coordinate 1,210,183 downwards.
CACGGAGGGGGAGGGAAAGAGAGGGAGAGGGAGAGACGCGCAGACCCAATACAAATAGGCATTTTTTTTGAAAGACAGAGCAGGACACTTCACAGACACACTCTGCTGGTGGCCAGTCACATTAGCTTGTCCCCTAGACCCGAGGTGCATTCTTTTCCTGCTAAGGATTTCTTTGGTGTCAGAAGACCGGCTGAACTGGATAGGGACTTTCCCTAGATGCCTTCTATAATTCATGGCAGATCTATGAGTTGCTCATTCAATGACTCTGTGATTCTGGAACTCACTACTTTAATCAGCGATCCCCAGCCATTAATTCAATTGACTTTGATCCAAAGCATTTTCTAATCCTTAGTAGTGGCCCAGGCCCTGCCAATCAACCCCCATTAACATTGAGTCTGCAGAGATACAGGCACATAGCTGGTCATCCCCATAAAAACCCTCTACCCATGTTCCAGCAGCTCTAGACTCATTGCAGCCCTTTATGACCCAGTAAGCTACAGAAGGCCGGAGAAGTCATGTCACCTGGGACATTATCCTTCCTCAGGCACAAGTCACCTAGAGCCAGTGCTGACACGGCCCCCTCACGATCCCCACCTCGCTAGTCTTCCACCCTCTTCTAGAGGTTCGGTGAAAGCAGGAAACAACCGGAACAGTAGAATGCGCTTACACTTTGGAACCAAACTGTTCTTGGGTTCATCTGCCATTCACTGTGTGTTATTGGAGAACGTGCCGTGATATCTCCGAGCCTCAGTTTCCTCAGCTGTAAAATGGAGTTGATGCCTGAGCTCACTGGAATAAGATCAGCCTCAGTGGGGTTGGGTTTGCCTCCTCCTGCAGACCCTCTCTTGCTCTGGGACCATGTGAGAGTCTTCTAAAGCTTCCACGTCCGTCTTGAATGGATGCTGAGGTGTGGGAAGATTCCTTTCTTTCCTGGGAAATAATGTCTGGAAGGCTGAGGTTTTATAGCCTCGCCATTCCCACGCCAGAGAGAATGTTCTCTTTCCCGTGATCCTGTGCGGCGCACTCAGCTGTGTTGGAGGACATCACGGGCCCTGCTTAGAGGCAGCACACGGGCTGGCTGGCTTCTGTTGAGGCGTCTGGGGACACAGAGTAGATTCCTTGGTTTCTCATTGTTCAGTCGAGTACAAACAGGAGAAAATGTACCAAACAGTGTAAAGGTTATGAAAACCTAGCTTTTTGGTTCATCCATCCATCCATTGATTGATCGATTGATCCATCCATCCATCTGTCCGTCCATCCATCCATCCGTCCGTCCATCCATCTATCCATAAACATGGCTTGAATACCTACTCTGAACAGGGCCTGGGAAAACACAGATGGGTAAGATCCAGTCCTTGACCTTGGACAGCCATGAGCTAGTTGGGAGATGGATAAGAAACCCAATAGCTCTGAGGCAAACTGCTTGAGAAGTGAGGGTGTGGGCACGGTGGTGGCTTGCTCGGGCCCAAGGAGGACAGCTCCCTGGATGGACTTTGGGTTCCAGACCACCACATCCTGGGGAGTCCTCAGACGCTGAGTCAGCAACATCCAGCAGCCCCTCAGGCAAGAGTTTGACTGGTACATTTGAAGAACAGAGATGAGCCAGTGCTGTCATAGGAGAGTGTGCTGGGGAGGAGAGCGGTAAGAGGTGATAAAGTCAGAGAGGGAAGAAGGGGCCAGATCAGCACAGCCTTATGTTATGGTGGGAAGGACTTGGCTTTTACTCTGAGTGTGAGGAGACCCGCCGGCAGGCCAGAGGAGGGCCTGACCTGACCTACCTTTTAGCAGCTGCTGTGTGTGTTCACGTGTTCGAGGAGGGCAAGGGGGGTGTGGGGGGTTGTCAGGAGCCTGGGTGCAAGCCCAGGGGCCTGCGACAAGGGCAGCAGTTAGTGGAGGGGCTGAGAAGCAGGCCTGTTCCTGATGGATTTTGCTGGTGGAGCCCACAGAAGCAGCTGACAGATTGATTGGGGTGGTTAGAGAGAAGTCACGGATGCAAGGGTTTGACCCGAGCAACCATAGCACAGAGCTGCCTCTAGCCCGTGGGGGCAGGCTGGGGGGCGCGGAGACTGGAGTGTGGGTCTGCCGGCCATCGGGAGCGTCTGCTGGGGAGGCAGGTGGGTGCAGATGGCCGGTCTGCAGATACGCTGGAGCCTTCTCTCTCAGAAGGTAGACAGTATTTGAAGCCGTGGGGTCAGATGAGATGACTTGGAGAGGGAGCGGACATTGAAAAGAGAGCCTCTCTTTACCTCCAAAGCTGTATTTGCCTGGGGTATTATTGAGCGAGGGCCCGTCACCCTTTCTACCAGTTCTGTTTGTTGTCTGGTGGTTCCTGCAGCGGCTGTAGTGTCGGTTCCTTCCAGAGGTCTGGCCTGCAAGGGCAGCACTGGCCCTGGCCAAGCAGAGCCGGTGTCCGCCCCGGGCTTCCGGCTCTCTTCCTGTCTTCTGGAAGCAGGTGCCCAGCATCCGCGGAACTCGCGATGTGCTGCCTGAGTGGAGGGCGCAGGGTGTCGGGAGAGTGGGAGAGTGGAAGAGTCGTGGGTCCCGCCCTGAGGTTCAGAGAGAAACAAGAGAGGCTCCCGTGGCCGAGAAGTCTCGCTCTGAGCAGTGTGGCGGGTCGTGGGTGCGTGTGTGGGTGCTGGGGGCCTGAGCACCCGCAGAGAACGCTGGCAGCGTGAGGAGCAGCGGGAGCTCGTCTCTGCCTGGTGGGCACCTACTGCCCGGGAGCTATGGATTGAAAAATCCATAACGGGCTTGACAGTGAGTGATAATACTTGAAAGGAAATCTGCAGCAGGTCTGCCTTCAAAGCAGAGCTTTCTGGAATGCAGGCCCCGATGCTGTCCCCCTCATTGTCCTTTGGAGATGTTCCTGAGCACTTAGCCAGCTTGCTGCTGTGAGCACCCTGGAGAGCAATTAGCAAGACTGTGGTTTGGGCTCGGTGTTGGGCTCCTTTCTAAAGGCTAATCGCTGGTTCACAAAAGGGAGGCCTTGGGTGGGGCCCGGGAACAGAACACAATGGCTGGTGCTGTTACAGGGACATGCAGACAAGCTCAGGCAGAGACAGGAGCGTCACCTGTGTTCCCAAGCCCTGACAGCTGTAAGGACTTCGTTCGTGGGACTGTGTGCTTTTGATGGAGAATCATTCATTCATTCATTCAACAAATATTATTGAGCACCTACTATGGGCCTGACACAATCTGAAATCCTGAGCTCGAAGCAGGGAACAAAACAAATGTCTTTATGGAGTTTGCATTCCAGTATATAGGATGGGTCATAGACAACTAAATGAGTAAAATATACAGTATATAGATGTTGATGAGTGCAAAGCAAACTGATAAACAGAGAAGCAGGAGAGGACAGGTCCAAGGTGGGGAAGTTACAATTCTAGAATGGGTAGTCAGGGAGGCTCCTTGAGGAGGTGCTGTTTGTGTGAAGACTTGAAAGAGGTGAAGGGGTGAGGTGGGAGTATGTGTTGGGGAAGAGTGTTCCGACAGCAGGGATAGCAAGTGCAAAGGCCCTGAGGTGGGCCTGACATGTTTAGAGAGCAACAAGGAGTTAGGTGGCTGGAGGGGTGCTTGGAGGTGAAATGAATAGGAGGCAGACTCAGGGGCCACAGTGCCAGGTGACATAGGCACTGATAGAGTGTTTTCCATGTAGAAGAAAACTTTGAGCCATTTCACCTACATTCCCAGTTTTTCAGATGAGGAAACTGACCCCAGTTAGACAAAGTGATTTGTCCATTGTCTTGCTGCCAGTAGCTGACCTTGTTCTAACACTCAGGTCCCCTGCCAGATCATTCCCTTTCATTCAACTTACTTAGTCATTCAGAAAATGTTCATAGACATTTCACTCACTATTGGAGATGAAAAGTAAACAAAACTGATGGAGAGGCCCAGAGAACCAGAGTGGAGAACGGATGGGCTCTCATGAGAAGATGCTCACAGACTCTCTGTTTTGACTTTCTGTCTGGAGAGGAGCATTTGAAAGTGTCACCCCAGGGGCGCCTGGGTGGCTTAGTCAGTTAAGCGTCCCACCTTGATCTCAGCTCAGTTCTTCATCTCACGGTTGTGAGTTCAAGCCCCACATTGGGCTCCACGCTGGGTGTGAAGCCTACTTAAAAAAGAAAAAAGAAAGAAAAAGAAAAAGAAAACCTCACCCCAGAGCCAGTGGAAGTTGGGATTTCTGTTGCCCAGTTTAACACACAGATTTCTGGGCTTTTGACAGTTTTACCCTCAGTCCACCTCCAGCCACCTTTCCATCTAGGAGTTATTAGACAGAGTTGTTAGACCCGGGCTCAGCCTCCAGTGGGAAAAGAAGTGAAGCATGTAGTAATTTGAGCAGGAATTACTGGCACAGTTATGGCAGTGAGGACACACTGGTGATCTAGAAGCCTTTGCCTGGGCCTTCATGGAGCTCTGAGCCCAGTGGGGGGCCAGGCCTGAAGTCCAGGCACAGTGACCAGGGCTGTGATGGGGTTGACGGGGCCGAGGGCATGTAGATGGGCAGGTTAGATAAGTTCTCCTAGAGGAAGCAGGGAGACGAAGGGTGAGAAGGGGATAGCAGGCCTTTCCAAGGCAGAGGGAGACCATAAGCAAATCATGGAGAGAGTTGGTCTGACCTTTGTGACCTTGGGGAAGTCCCTGAACCTCTCTCTATGTCTCACTTTCCTCACGTATGACATGTGATAACAGTGGAGCCTACCTTGCAGAATTATACTGAGGACGAAATAGGAGAATGCAGGAATACCAGCTAGCCCGTTCTGAGTGCTTCCATGGTATGTATCATCATGGCAATGTGGTATGTAGGGTGTAAGGGGCCTTAACTCCCTGTCTGGGCTCTGCTTCCTGGAGGTGGTGCCACCATGACTGAGCCTTAAAGGGAGTGGTCCAGTGAGCCGAGGGAATGAAGAAGTCGAGAGGAAGACATTCCAGGCAAGAGGTGTAGTCTGAGCCAAGACGTGGAGGCAAAGGCCAGCATGGTGGGTATAAAGACCTCCATGTGGGTCAGTATTAAAATTAATGAATAGCAATTAGGAGATAATGAAGGGGGTAAGGTGACACTGTAAAAACGCGCGGGGTCTAGAGTCAGAGGCCCGTATGCATGTCAAGGATGTGAGTGTTGTCTGTAGTTGGCGGAGAGCTATGGAAGGGCTCCCAGAAGCAAGGCAGTGGCACCATCAGACACTTCGAAAGGCCACTGTGGCTGCTGAGGAGAGGGGGGATTCCAAGGGTCCAGACCAGGGGGTGGGGGGCCCTCCTGGGAAAACAGGTGCGAAGTGTGAGGCCTGCAGCTGGGATAATGGCAGCGGGGTTGGGGATGGAGAGGGGAGGCTGGGGTCGGAAGGCACAGGGGAGAAATCGGCAGGACTTGATATTTGGTTAAATTTGGGGGATGGGGGAGCCAATGAAAGAAGGAATATCCAGAATGTCCTAGGAGGCCAAGCAGCTTTAGGAAAGACACTCCCAATGGATTTAAGAGTTCATAGCATGTGTGTGTGCGTGTGTGTGTGTGCATGCGTGTGTGTGTGTGTGTGTGTGTGTGTGTGTGTAAAGTGGGGAATTGGCTCACAGGATTATGGAGGCTGGGGAGCCCCACAATCTGCCACCTGCAAGCTGGAGGCCCAGGAGAGCCAACGGTGTGATGCAGTGAGTCTGAGAACCCGAACACCTGATGGTGTGCATCCCAGTCCAAGGGCAAGAGAGGACGAGGAGATGGCCCAGCTCAAGCAGTGAGGCCGGAAAAAAGGGGCAGTTCTTCCTCTTTCTTTTTGTTCTATCAGGTCCTCAACAGCTTAGATGATGTCCACCTATTTACGGAGTCTGCTGATTCAAATGCCAGACCTTTCCAGAAGCATCCTCACAGACACACCCAGGAACAATGTTTGGTCTGGGCGCCCTGTGGCCTGTCACCCCCTTCCCCCCCACCGCAGGGGGCTGAGGCATGAATGGGAGGCGAGGAAGGAGAGCTGAGTGAGCGTCTGGATACTTCTGGGGAGATGTTTGAATGATAAGGAGGGATGTGGGGCCAAGCGAACTTCTGGTTTTGTTTGGCTTTGTTTTTACTATAAGAGAGACCAGGGTAGGTTTGAAAACTGAGAAGGAGCTTGGGATGACCAAGTCCTGTGTGGTTGAGAAAGATTTCCAGAATCTAAACCTAAGGTTCCACTTAGTTCTCGCCGCCAGACGGGACAATGATAGAGCCCTGTGGCAGACCACTAGAGACTGCCTACAGATGGACGGAAGCTCGCCGACTCACTTGCCTCGCACAAGGCCTAGCACTGCCCGACCTTGACTCCCAGGAACTTCCGCCCATCCACAGAGCGTTCCAGGTGACGAGAGGCAGCTCAAGCACAGTGGGACATGGAGTCGGGAAACCTGGATTGAAGTCTCAGCCTGGCTCCTCGCTAGAGCAACAGGTTTGAGTGGGACATTTAGTCTTTCAGGACCTGCCTCTCCCCCTTTATAACAAGGGGGCCGGTGCTGATGCCCGCCATGCTTTCTCTGCACGGTTAGACGGGAGGACGTGGGAGAAGGAAGATGGGTGGGAAAATGGAAAGCCCGAGCACAGCTGTGGTTTTTATTTCTCACCTGTGCCCACTTGGAGTCGGAGCTGCTGACTGATGAGTGTGAGGAACTGGCAGCACGTCTCGGAATCCTGATTTGGCTGTGCGTGCTTTATAAAGCATAATCATTTGTTGGTTTAAGTGAGATCTCTAGGCTTTTTCAAAGAGTCAAACAATTTATACTCAAACTGCAGCTTGACAGCCAGATTTGGAGATGCACATCTTTTTTTTTTTCCTTAAGACCTCATGTTTTGCTTGTATAGATTATAAAAGTAATCCATGTTCATGGGAGAAAATGGGGGAAATGCACAAAACACAAAGAAGAAAATTACAATGAACCTTGATCCGACCTTCTAGATATCACCACAGTTAATAGGTTTGTGTTGATCTCTCCGGGCATATGTTTGTAAATGTGTGCATTAATTTGAAATCTTATATATTTATATTTATAATTATTTAACTAAATTCCTGTGTTTAAAATTTGAATCGTTTCCACTTTTCCCGTATGATAATGTTGCAGTGAAAAATCCCTATGCATAAATCATTGGGCGCATCTGATTATTTCCTTAGAATAAATCCATAAGGGCATGGCCTATTTCAAAGACTTTTGGTAGGTGGTTTCAGATTGCTTTCCAGAAAGATTTATCTTCTTGCCGGCAATGTATACACATTTGCTCACACCCTCTGCCTCACTGAACACTAACACCTTTAAACAATGGTTCACCAATTTGACAGGTTAAAAACGGGGGCAGGAGGCCATCAGAGGAGACCAGTCCCGAGGGGCTGCCTGTATCCCAGCAGCTATAGGGATTACGGCAGAACCCATGTTTCTCAAGAGTTTGTTGTTCTGTGGCCACTGCCCAGGCTTGCCCCTCACTCACTGAGGACCCAGCAAGTGCCTCTGTGTGTTTGCCCTGGCGTGGGGTACTTCCAGGAGGCTGAGGTCAGACCAGATGGGGAAATGATGCTCAGGGGCATCTGAGTCCTGAAAAGAGAGGGAGAAAGAAAGAGAGAGGGAGAGAGAGAGCGAGCACTTCAGGTGGAAGCAGGCCAGTCCCCTGCATATCATCTTGTATGTACTTCTGGGCTCAGATTCTAGAGCCTTCTTTTGGGCATCATCCATACTCCAGAATGCTCTGTTGTTAATGGGACCTGCCTTTTTCTGGACTAGATGGAGACCTTCTGGAGGCACTGAATTAGCAGAGTGTTCAGAGTGTCCGTGCTTAAGGCAACTGGCCAGCTGGCTCCCTATGTCCTTTCTTGCTATCTCTTAGGGTTTTCGACTCTCCCAGAGTGGGGAAGTAGGGCAGCAGATCAGTGCCCTCCACCTAGGAATGGTCACGCCTCCACCCTGGACAGGCTGGAGGCCCGTGGGAGAAGAAGGGGCAGAGACCAGAAACTTCCTGTGTCAGTACTCAGGAAGGAACTGTGTGGCACATCGTTTATTCATCCTGTCTTGCATCGTGCTGATATTAGGACAAAAATGAAGATGAACAGGACCAGGTCCTCTGGTGCTTTCTAGGAGCTCACAGCCAAGTAAGACAGACAGGCTCATAAACCAGTCATCACAAACACAGGGGTGAGGGAGAAGCCTCGGAACAGTTTCTTCTAGACAGTCTGGAAGCCCAGGCTGCTCACTTGTCTTCATCTGCTATTTGCACTTCGGAAAAAAAAAAAAAAAAACACGACTCCAGAAGCAGTGTGGGATGGTGAACTGGAGTCAGGGAATGAGAACATTCCTTGGGGTATGAGCAGTTGACTGGGTATAATAAGAACAGAAGTGAGCAGGGTCTAGAGTCCACAGAATTTTCCAGGTGCAATATGCAGGGTTCCCCTCCTAGGAGGCAGGATATTAGCCTCTGAATTAGGGACCCCAGGAATCAAGTGAAGCCTCAGAGGACTTCCCCCACAGTATCTGCTTTGGATGGGAAACAGGATGGGCTTAGTGATGAACCAAAATTGGGTTAGAGCCTTTAGGACACGTGTGGGCCAATAGGAGCACCTGGCAGACACACCAGATGGCTCTCCTTCATCTTGAATGCTGGTATCAGTGAGTTGGTTGTGGACTATGCACTGAAGCCACATCTACAATCACTGAGAAGAGTGCAGAGATCAGCTAGTGATGTCTATACAGGGGTGGATTAGAGAAATGTTGGCACATATGCTATTTTTGTCGTCCATGATCCCCAGGCATCAGGAATGACAGAAAGATCTTGATGGACGATATTGCTGAATGCCAGAGAGGACGTGATGGTGTGCATGATTTATGCTTGTCTCTGGGAAGCGTGGGTCCCCCTGGAATACAGATCTGTGGTGTCAGAGGAGCAGGGGCGATCTGTAGAAGAAAAATTGAACTTAGCAGAGCATCAGGGTCCCAGCCTTGGTGACTGGATTCAGCTAAGGCTCCCATTTTAGGGGAGCTGTAGCATCAGGAAGGGAAGCAAGGCAGGAACCCAGGTAATATACACCCGGCCAATGAGGCCAGTGTAATTTGGACCCTACCTTCCAATGGCCTCCCTGCCCTATTCGGGACCAAAGCAGGGCCTGGGCAACATCACGCCTAGAGGGACTGGATGGGCTATACCTAATCATAAACATGTCATGGATTTCCACCCTCAGAGGTGGCCCCATTAAATGTCCAAGCCAGAAATAAACCCTCAGCCCATCACTGTCCAGGAAGTAGATCTCTCACCCTCCCTCTGCCTCCTGGCCAAGGCAAAGAGGGCATCCGTAGCTGAAAATACTTCTGTCTGGGCTCATTGTCTTTCTCTGGGAGGATTTCTCCATCTCAGATCTGATTAACTTCCCATTGAGAGGTCGTTTTCCCCAAATGGGGACTTGCTCACGAGTTGCCCATGTCAGTAGGAGAGCCATTGAGGGTAAGTGGTGGGAGATTGGGCTCTTGCTGTAACCTTTGTGTGTGCACTGTCTTCAGTGGTAATTGGCGAATGACCAATAGCAGCAGGACCGGGGCCCAGCCTAGTAGGTATTTGCTGGGGAAGAGGGAGGGAGAGAGAGAGGATTGGCAAGTCCAGAGCCAGACAGGGAACCCTCTCTCAGAAGGACATCAAGCTCCCAGGTGTTGGAAATAATAGAATGGAATGGAATTAAGAGGAATTTTCCCAGGCCACAGGAATATGACCCTACCTCAGACCCTCCCTTCCTGAAAGGCCCTGTAGGAAGCCACATATCTCCTTGATTCTATGATGTACACCCTGCCCTCCTATACTCCACCCTGTAGTTTAGCCCTCCTGAAATCAAGACTAGTCTCAAAACCGTCAGCAAATGCAGATCATGCTATATTTTTCTTTCTTCTTTTTCAACAACAAAAAAAAATCTATCGATCGTGCATGTCAATATTGATGGCATGCTTTGATCAAGGAAAAGTGGTATATATAAAGAATGAAGCTGGCAAAGGAGCCTTGATTAGTAGATAAAACGGTGGCTCCAGATGCTCTTGGGAGCTCTCTGGATTCCAACGAAAATGTGTTTAGCTTACTTCTGTGATCCTTTTAGCAGCTCATAAGAAAAAGCCAACCTAAGGAAACTTGAACACCAAAGGAAATTTGTTGGCTTAGTTTCCAGGGAAGCCCAAAGGGTGGATGGCTTCAGGAACAGCTGGATCCAGTCTTGCTGGTACTCTCTTTGTCTTTCAGCCCTGCTTCATCTCTTTTATGTGGCAACAAAATGGCTCCCTGGAGCTTTGGGCTTCCATGAGCCTGGGAACAGTGATCTTATTTCTCCCAACATCCATATGGAAGAATTGTTACTGACCAGGCTTGTGTCATGTACCATCCCCAAGAGAAATCACAGTGGGCTGTGGATAAGGTCTCGTGTTGATGAGCTAGAGGGCAGGCAGGGCATTGTGGTTTGATATGGGCAGTCCATTCAGGACCACATGGGCTGTAAGCAGGGCACTTCTCTAATGGAAAGAAAGAAATGCTGGGTAGATAAAAGCTACAGCTGTCCACTCTGATCAGGCAGAAGGGCCTAGAACCAGAATTCTTCCTCCCAAAGTTTAATCTCTGACCATTCTGACTCTGACCACTTCTGTTCAAGGAAACACCAGTCTAGAATAAATAGCCCACTGGACTGACAGAGGACAAGGAGAAGAAGGGACAGAATATGACAGTGCCCCAGTGGCTGGCCAGTGCAGCACACCTCTCCCAGTCGGGGGCTGCCTCTGGGCACGTTCCCCACAGAGGGGACCTCAGTGTCTACAGAGAAGGAGCAAAATGGCTGGTGAGGCTTAAGGCAGCCTAAGCTGTGCCAAGAAGGAAAGAAGAAGCAGAGGAGAGACCGCATCTTCTGTGAAGATAATGCATGGGGATGCTTCGCCCAGTGCCTGGCACCCGGTGCCCAATCAATAAATGGTAGCTATTATTATTACCCATTAGGGATCATCCCTCAGCGCCTGCAGTCTGGACATGATGGATGCAGGCTGTGTTTGTGTAATGGGGATTATTTATTAGTCACCTTGTAAAAAAGCAATGACAGAAAGGCACAAAACTGTTACCACAGAGGGATCTTATCTCACAGAAATCAAAAGCTTCTGTTTTTCCACTAGGAAACAAGAGCACTTGTTCTCAGAGATTAAATCCAATTCCTCTGTTAAGATCTAAAGGGGAAGGAGGAGCTGTAATTCTCACAGATCTCAGCAAAGCTTTTAGGATAATTGTCTCTAGTACCTAAGTACTTGGGACAGGGGCATGTTGGGGGGAGGAGGGGGGTACGGTTGGAGGGAATGGGAGCTGGCAAAGTGGGGGTGGTTGGTCCTCTTAGAGCTCACTTAGGACTTGGCCCCAACTTCCCTACCTTCCCTGGCTCAGGGCAGAGACCCAGAGGTGATGTTTATGCGAATCCCCTTCTACTGGTTGGGGGCGGTGGGGCCACCCTGACCACTCCTACCTTCTGCTGCCTCCCCTCCCTCAGTGCTGACTCAAGAACCACTTTACAAAACTGTGNACCCACGAACTGTGAGATCATGACCTAAGCGAAAGTCGAACGCGCAACCGACTAAGCCACCCAGGCGCCCCTAGAACTACTTTTTAAAAAATGTTATTGGGGGCACCTGGGTGGCTCAGTCGGTTAAGTGTCTGACTTCGGCTCCGGTCATGATCTCACATTTCATGGGTTTGAGCCCTGCACTGGGCTCTGTGCTGACAGCTCAGAGCCTGGAGCCTGCTTTGGATTCTGTGTCTCCCTCTCTCTCTGCCCCTCCCCCACTCACACTCAGTCTCTCTCTCTCTCAAAAATAAATTAAAAACATTAAAAAAATTTTTAATAAAAAATGTTAATTTGATATTTTCAGTTAACAGAGGCAGGAGGAACATATTTATGGGGCAGTTGTCATATATAACAATTCTGAGCAGCCACAAAGTCCCCCTGCATGATATTAGGTCTTCTGCTAATTATTTGTTTAATAACAACTCTGCCTAACAACGGTTGAAGACCTAAAGACAGCAGTCAGCCCCATTTCCCCCAGAGAACATGGGGACATGTTTATTTTAGAGAGAATCGAAGGAAATGTACAGATCACTTCTTATTAGCATGCAGTGAGGCTTAGTGGCCACTCAGACTATAACATTTATTAAGCACTTTATCTTCACTTAAACTCCTCCAAACTATTCTCTCACAGTGGTGCTGTCATCCCTGTTTTACAGGTGAGGAAGCTGAGGCAGTGAGAGATTTATTAGACTGGGGGAGTGTTCAACCAGATGGTCAGACTGAAGAGCTGGTGCCTGGGGTAGTGCCACTTCATCAGCATGTAAAAAGAGTTTATTCTCCTAAATGATTCATGTCCATCATAAATATTAAAGAGATACAATAAAATTATAAATACAAAGTGTTTTATAATTGCACAGAGTTCCACTGATGCAAAAGTCAACCACTGGTAGCATGTTGAGACCATCATCCCAGACATCTGGCTCCCTAGGGAGATAGCAAGCTAATGAGGGGGCAGGCAGAACAAATTTTAGACAAAAATGGGGCTGCTGCATTCTCTCCATTTTATTTTTACTTTTTAAAAATTGTACTGGAATTTAACAGATGGGAAAAAAATTAAAGAGAAATGGAAGGAATTGTGGAACTTGAGACAAATAGACATCAGTTCCTAAAACATCCCTGGAAAGCTAAAGACAAAGATTACAGAGCACACTGAGAACTTGCAGTCATGTTCTGCTCCTGCTTCTGTGTCTTCCTCTTCCTCCTCCCCCTCCTCCTCCCCCTCCTCTCCCCTCCTC